>NC_051320.1:53696966-54001466 GCF_015220235.1 Choloepus didactylus | reverse complement strand
GGTGGTTTGATGGGTTGAGCCCTCTACCATAGGTTTTACTCTTGGGAAGACGGTTGCTGCAAAGGAGAGGCTAGGCCTCCCTGTAATTGTGCCTAAGAGCCTCCTCCCAAATGCCTCTTTGTTGCTCAGATGTGGCCCTGTCTCTCTAGCTAAGCCAACTTGAAAGGTGAAATCACTGCCCTCCCCACTACATGGGATCAGACACCCAGGGGAGTGAATCTCCCTGGCAACGTGGAATATGACTCCCAGGGAGGAATGTAGACCCGGCATCGTGGGACGGAGAACATCTTCTTGACCAAAAGGGGGATGTGAAAGGAAATGAAATAAGCTTCAGTAGCAGAGATTCCAAAAGGAGCCGAGAGGTCACTCTGGTGGGCACTCTTACGCACAATTTAGACAACCCTCTTTAGGTTCTAAAGAATTGGGGTAGCTGGTGGATACCTGAAACTATCAAACTACAACCCAGAACCCATGAATCTCAAAGACAATTGTATAAAAATGTAGCTTATGAGGGGTGACAATGGGATTAGGAAAGCCATAAGGACCACACTCCCCTTTGTCTAGTTTATGGATGGATGAGTAGAAAAATAAGGGAAGGAAGCAAACAAACAAACATACAAAGGTACCCAGTGTTCTTTTTTACTTCAATTGCTCTTTTTCACTTTAATTATTTTTCTTATTATTTTTGTGTGTGTGCTAATGAAGGTGTCAGGGATTGATTTAGGTGATGAATGTACAACTATGTAATGGTACTGTGAACAATCAAATGTACGATTTGTTTTGTATGACTGTGTGGTATGTGAATATATCTCAATAAAATGAAGATTAAAAAAAAAAGAAAATAATGGCAGCTGCTTTCCTCTACTGCTTTAGACAAGGATTATCCTGTCAATTCTTCCTCACCCTTATTTCCAACTTCTCCTCCCAAGTTCCTAGTTCCTAGTCTTTTGTTAAAAGATCCACAGTATTTTTAATCACAAGTATTTGACCTGTTAATAGCATGTTTTAAGTGTAATTCAGACTTAATTGACATGCACGTTGGATTAGTTTTGAATCTTTTAAAAAGGCTTTTGTGTGTAGTTAATAGTCAGCTAAATAGTGCTTTATAGAGGTATGCATTACTTTGACTAGTCATAATTTTGCACCAGGGCAGAGGCATTATAAGAAGCATTGGTTAAAAAAAATCATGTAAGTTAATAAATATGATCCATTTTCATGACTAAAAAAAAAAAAAAGTTAGATTTGTTATGTAGATATGGAAGGATGCCTTGATACACAAATTGCAGGAAAGAAAAAACTATTCCATTTTTGTAAAATGATTCGGGTGTGTAAGATAGAGGGAAAGAGAGAGTGAGTCAATGTGTGTGTGTGTAAAAAAGGTCTGGATGTTATACAATAAATCACAGTAGTTTTTCCTGGTGAATTGGGTGTTCAGGGATGGAGAGGCTGTTAAAGGTGGACTTCCACTCTTTATTTAATACATTTTTGTATTGGTATTACTATCATTTTTTTTCATTAAACATATACTTCTTTTGTAAGTTTTCAACAAACTGTACAATAGAATAGGAATAATGCTTCTGCTCAAAGTGCTAATAATGATACTTTTGTATCAAACTAGAACTATTTTTATTATGATAAAATTTGGCTTTTCCCCCAATTTTTGTCTGAATGAAAATTTCTTTTTTAATTTAATAATTCCCTGGTCCTTTTGAAGAATTGTGGGATTTAGAATGAAGTGGACCTATATTAAGTCTTTAAGCCATGGTAGCACATGTGTTGGGGAAACTAGATCTTCTCATTCAGTCCCTTAATGTTCAAGTCCAGATCAGTGGAGGCTACTCTTAAAAGCCAGTAAGAAACTAATTGTCACTTAATGGTGGTCACAGTCTTAGTTTTTTGGAGACTGTCTTACCCCCTGATTTCAAACACACCCCCTGAGCTCTGTTGGATAACTTCAGTCCATGCCACCTAGTAGCTAGTCTTCAAGACCATGGTAGACCATTTTTGTGGAGCCCAGGCACAAATGAAAGTACCAAAATAAGATACCCAAAATAATTCACCACACCCTAAGTTAAATTGGTTACCTCAACCCTTACTTCCTTATCCTTTTTTCATGATCCAGGAAAATGGTCTTACTAAAACAAGGTTTATTGAGACTTCAGAGTTTTGGTTATTTTAAGGCCATTCTTAAAATTTTTTCACATGTTCCAGCTGCCAGACAGATTGTGCATCAATTTCCTGCAGCATTTGGCAAGCCTATGTATTTACTGCCTTAAAACAGTTTGAATTTATTGATTTTGAAACTTGTGATTGCTTTCTAAAGTTTTCCCCCATCTAAATTTACTTTGGGAAAAAGAAATTAGCCACAACAGAACACATTGGCCCATTTTGGGCCAAGACTTTCAGGGAAATTTTTATATGATTAATATTGTGTGGTTAATCTAGTGTAAAAAATCAGTTTTATCCATTTTAACTTTTGAAAGCATGACAATCCTGTTTGGATTACTTAAAGAGCCTGTGACTTCACTAATCCAAATTTAAGTATTTGTTACTTCTTTTATTTATATGTATTAATCATGTAAATTAACATTAGACCACATTTCTTTTATAAGAGTTGAATGATATTTCATCAGCAAATCCAAATCTTTTCTTACCAGCACAGCATCCTAACGTTCCTTGGGAAAGCTGAAATTAGTGGACTCTGAACTTGACTCAGTGAAATACATAGTTCTCATACCAGATCATATCTTTAGGTCTGGATTCAGTTAGAGAACTTCCTCCTTATCTGTCTGTTCTGTTAAGCTCATTTGTCCTAAGAGATTGGTATTCTAGCTCTTATCAATAGAAAAAATAAGAGAAGCAAAACAATAGAGAAAGAGAAACATTATAAAATCTACATAATTATTTCATTCCATCAAACTTAAACTGTTTTATAAAAACACTGAACCGTTTGTTACCAGGTGAGTACATTATTCTGAAAGCTTTAATGTAAACACTTTAGAGAATTAAGAAATAGCTATTTGTAATGCCTGTACAATACTCTGTTATCCTTAGAGTTACAGCACCTCACACCCAGGGAATAATTGACTCACCATGGAGGTCTGGCTCCCTGTCTCATTAAATCTTCCATAATTGCTGGGAGGTAGCTAGCAATCATTCTTCTCTCTGTTTGACATATGTGGAGAGTTAGGCACTAAGTAGTTAGAGGTCATACACAGCCTCTCAGGAAGTATTGCTTGAACATTGGTCATTGAATTGCTGCTGGGCAAATGCTGAGATTTATCTCCTGAAGACCATCTCATTTGGGATGCAGTGACCTAAATGCCAGAAAACTAGTCCTTACCCAATTCTGGTCCTGACCTCATTTATGAATTATTGTATTTTATATGTATACTTCCTATTGATCTTTATAGAATTTCTTTACAAGATCCGTATAAACATTTAACTGTCTCTTGTCATTCTTACTTAAAATGGTAGCTTTGACATTAATTTTTCTTAGGATTCAATTATCCTGATTTATTTTTTATTGAGGGAGAGATAATATTTTAAAAGTATATAACTGATCTGTAAGAATGCTGTATTTATTTTATCTGAAAAACTTGCATGTCAAACAAAAATCCACCTGCAGTGTGTTTTCTTCTAGAGCTCCTTGGAAAGGTGAAAGCTAGAAATGAAATGACATTAATATGTTGTCACATTTATTTTAAAGTGCTGAGAAGGGACAGGCAGGGAATACTTTGAATTCCTTCATGACCTTTTAAGTTAATCTTTGATGCTAGCTAGCTCTAGGGAAGTGTGAAAAAAATTGTAGAACTATTTTCAGTTGAATAAATGTTATACTTTGATGACTAAGTTTTTTAGTATGAAAGTTTACTAAGTGATAAATGCAGGAGAAACTTGATTTTATCAAAACTTCATTTCATTATTTAAAAAATTCCACATATATTCTGACCAACAATTTTTCTAGAAAATGTTTCCTTCCATACTCAAGCCGACAGAAGCTGGTAATTGAGCCTCAGTACTTGATAAGTGTACAGTAATTACTTCCTATCCTCATCTTTTCCCACATTTGAAAGGGGTGGAGGAATAGTATTTAAAAGAATTCTTTTTGTATTTTCCTTTCGTGGTGGATTATGTTTCGCAACAGCCAGTTAGTCTGCTGTTTCCTCTGCTTCCATTCTTACCTCCTTTTACTCTGTCCTCCATACTGGAGCCAAATTTATTAATTTAAAATTTAGTTCAGAGTCTGTCACTCCCCTGCTCAAAATACACCAGCACCTTTGCATCACAGAATTAATCAGAGGTCCTTACCGTGGTCTATTTATACCATTCATGTTCTGGTCCCTGACCATCTCTCTGTTCTCATTTCCTACCACTCTTTTTGTTCACTTTGCTTCAGCTGCACTAGTCTCCTTTTTGATCTTCAACTCTGCTCCAAAATCTGCCTGCTTTTGTTCACTTACCAGAACCTTCAGTGGTTGTTTCTTGTATTTTGTTCACAGTTTGAGTGTTATCTGTGAAAGAGCTTGTCTATTAAGAGCTTACCAATAGCTGAACTCCTGATATGCTTCTTTATCCTTGAGCTGCCTCTCAGTTTCCTACTAAACTATATGCCTGCATTACCACACAGGAAGAATTTCCCTCCTCTTAACCCAGGTGGAGTCAATCAGAGCTGCCAAGGTCAAAACAGTGATACAGATGAAATTTGTCATCCTCACAACTGGCAACCTTTTTCCTGCATCCTTCCCATTGCTGCCTCTGACACACATTCTTCTGTCACAAAGAGATGAAAGGATTTAGATGATTTAACAACAAGTACCTCTGCCATACCATCAGGAACATAGGGAGAGAAGAAAATCCCAGAGCAAGATGATGACAGAAGCTGAGGACTATAGAATATAAGAGCAGATGGAGGGAAGCTCTGTTGGTGGAGGCAGGCACAGATGTGAGCATTGTACAGGAGCTGAAAGGGAAAGAGGAGTACAAAGAAGGGCAGTTAGGAGGGCAATGAGCCAGCTGTGCCCAACTTTGTGCTGGACCCTTTAACACATGGTCTCATGTAATCTTCAGAATAACCTTGTGAAATGAGTTGTAATATTTCTGTTTTATTTGAGAGTCTCAGAAATTGAAACAAAGAATTCAGGTGATTTGCTCTAAGTCACACAGCTGAATAAATGACCAGGCAGAAAAGAAAATGTCCTTTTGCTTTCCTAAGGTTACTTTTAATCGTGTGAAGTCCTCCTGGAAGCACTGGGGAGTGGTGTTGGTCTCTCTAGGTTCTCCCAGCTTCCTCAATGAGAAGCCCAGGGATATTGCCTGGAAAAGTTGTCTAAGAAGCTGCACTACAACCCTCGTATGTTTCATTTCTTTGCTCGCCATTCAGAAGGCAAACTTGATATGCCTTAAGCTTAGCTTAGCTGTGGTAAGCCCTTTTCCACCTCCTTGCCATCCCGTCCTCCTGCCCCACTCCCTAAATCCCTAAACACCCCTCCCTGCCGATCTCAGTCACTGCTGCTTTCTGATGAATGTTATAAGCCAGAGCCTTAAGAACACGAGTTTGAGTACTTTGCAGACGACACACAGGGATCACCTCGTCAGTGAAGGCCAGATTATTTGGGGTTAGAATTCTTCCTTATAAATTTTTCTCACCTCCTCTGACCACTAGTGCTCTTGTCTTTGTGCTCACTTTAAAACTTAAATGTTCAGAGAAAGAAGCATGTGAGCAAGAGCCACTCCCTGCTTCCACGCATAGCCCAAGGATCTGAATTTACATCCTTCCCCCTGTTCAATTTTCCTCCTATACCTATCCTTCTTTATGCCCTAGACCCTCAATAAAGAATTATTGGTTCCAATATGCCAATAATACCAAGGTTGAGAAACCCTAGAGAAAACCCCTAGAACCTTTTCTCTTTGTTCTTTCCTTCCCTACACTACCATTCTTTGCTGGGGTGCTCCCCCTGTCCTCATTAATGGGCATTGAGGGCACATTTGAGGGCACACATGGGCTGCTAGGGAACTGGGGTTAGGACGCTTGCCTTTTAAAGGGTTTGTATGTGTAAAAATTATTAAACTATGCATGGGGATAGAAGAAACTGTCGACAGTGATTCAATATTTAGATGTTAGAGAACTTGGGAAAATCAGGGTGTGTATAAAAATTTGGGTTATGGTTGTTTTTGAAATGAAATCAATTATACTTAATTATCACTTGCTTAGTATCTATTATTCATGTCATTAAAAGAATGCCCTGTTGATTTTGTGGTGCTTCTTGTTTTATTGCAACACTAAAATCTGTTCCTCCATTTGCCTCTTTCATTTACTTTTAACAAAATTGTCAGTTCTCAACTTAAAAAGTATATATATATTAGAGGCAACTCTGTTCCCACCTGGAATCAATTTTTTTGTTTTGTTTTGTTTTTTGTTTTCTGTTGGAATGAAAATCCCAGTTACAAACAAGAGGGCCACACAACCAAAAAATTCACCCATGGTCATTTAAGACTGCTGATAAGTATAAAATATAACTCTATTATAATGACCTCATGTCACTGCCCTTTGCAGTTCTAATTAGTCCCAATAATTTCCTTGGACCTTTCATCACCTGACCAGTATACTCATGTCTACCCAATGTTAGAGTTTGTCAGACCATAGAGCTCTCTGCACTGGACTAAGGTGCTCCTAAGTGTTCATATCTGTTAGAACATCACTGTGTAAGTCTTGCCTTCCCTCCATACCTCTGGTTTTGAAAAATTATCTGAAAAAAACAGAAGGCACTATTATATGAATACACATGGAACATTAACCTTTTCTCCCCCGAAGGTTTAAATGAAAACTTTTGATTTTCATGTAAGTACATGTTGGCAGTTGTAAATAATGCCACTATGAACATCCATGTACAAATATCTGTTCAAGACCCTGCTTTAAGTTCTTTGGGGGTATATACCTAGAAATGGGATTGCCAGGTCATATAGTGATTCTATACTTAACCTTTTGAGAAACTACCAAACTGTATTCCACAGCTGCTGCACCATTTTACATTCCCACCAACAAGAGTATGCTATCTCTCCACATTCTCTCCAACATTTATTTTCCTTTCTTTTAATAGTAGCCATTAGAGTGTGCATGAAATGGTATCTCGTGGTTTTGATTTGCATTTCCCTAATGGTTGATGACATTGAACATTTTGTCGTGTGCTTATTGGCCATTTGTATATCTTCTTTGGAGAAATGTCTGTTCAGGACTTTTTCCCATTTTTTAATTGGGTTATTTGTTTCTTTGTTGTTGAATTGTAGGATTTCTTTATATATTCTGTGTGTAAAATATTTGGTTTCTAAACATTTTCTCCCATTCTAAGAGTTTTTTTTTACTTTCATGGTAAAGTCCTTTGAT
This sequence comes from Choloepus didactylus, assembly GCF_015220235.1. Taxonomy (NCBI): domain Eukaryota; kingdom Metazoa; phylum Chordata; class Mammalia; order Pilosa; family Megalonychidae; genus Choloepus; species Choloepus didactylus. Next base: position 53,994,082 of record NC_051320.1, on the reverse strand, counting down.
GCACAAAAATTTTTAATTTTAATGAAATCTCGTTTATCCTTTTGTTTTTTGTGTTGTTTTTTTTTTTTTTTACTGTTAATTGTGCTTTTGGTATAAAGTCTAAGACACCATTGCCTTAATACAAGGTCCTTTGGATGCTTCCCTATGTTTTCTTCTAGGAGTTTATAGTTCTGGTTCTTATATTTAGATGTTTGATACATTTTGAGTTGATTTTTTTATATGGTGTGAGGAGGGGTCTCTTTTTCCATATGGGCATCCAGTTTTCCCAGCACCATTTGTTGAAGAGACAGTTCTTTTCCAATTAAGTGGACTTGGCACCTTTGTCAAAAATCAATTAACCATAAATGTGAGGGTTGATTCTGGACTCTCAGTTCCACTTGTCTATATGTCTGTCCTTGTGCCAATACCATGCTGTTTTGTTGTTGTTTTTTTTTAATGTGGCTTTGTAATAAGTTTTAAGATCAGGAAGTGTGAGCCCTCCAACTTCATTCTTTTTTCAAGATGGCTTTGACTATTTGGAGCCCCTTACCCTTCCATATAAATTTGATCATTAACTCTTCTATTTCTGCAAAAAAGGGTGTTGGAAATTTGATTGGGATTGTACTGAATCTGCAATTGCTTTGGGTAAAATGGACATCTTAATGATATTTAGTCTTCCAATCCATGAACAAAGAATGTTCTTCATTTATTTAGGTCTTCTTTGATTTCCTTTAGCAATGTTTTGTAATTTTCCGTGTACAGTCCTTTGCATCTTTGGTTAAATTATTTGTAAATATTTGATTCTTTTAGTTGCTATTGTAAATGGGATTTTTTTTTCTTGATTCCCTCTTCAGATTGTTCATTAAATAGTATATAGAAACACTACTGATTTTTGCATGTCAACAATTTGCTGAATTCATTTATTAGCCTTTATATCTTTGTTGTGGATTTTTCAGGATTTTCTCTTTATAGGCTTGTGTCATCCACAAACAGGGAAAGTTTTACTTCTTCCATTCCAATATCAATGCCTTTTACTACTGCTACTATTACTACTACTACTAACTACTACTACTACTACTACTACTACTACTACTACTACTACTTCTCCTGCTTCTCCTCCTTCTTCTCCCTCTCCTCCTCCTCCTCGTCCCCCCCTCACCCCCGCACCTCAGCTAGAACTTCCAGTACAGTGTTGAATAACAGTGGTATAGTGGGCATCCTTGTCTTTGTTCCTGAGTTTAGAGGGAAAGCTTTCAGTCTTTCACCGTTAATGTGATAGTTAATTTCATTTGTCAGCTTGGCTAAGTTGTTGGTCAAGCAAGCACCAGCCTGGTTGTTACTGTAAGGGTATTTCATGGACTTAAATCATCAGTCAGTTGACTGTATCTATGGCTGATTACGTCTACGGTCAACAAAGGAGATTGACTTCAGCAATGAGAGAGGTGTCATCCAATCAGTTGAAGGCCTTAATGATGATTTCAACAGTCAGAAAGAAGAATTTCTATCTTTACTTCAGCCAGCCATCTTCTCCTGGGAAATTTATCAAAACCTTCATTGGAGTTCCCAAATTGTGGCTTACCCTGTGGAATTCAGACTTGCCAATCCCCACAGTCGTGTGAGCCAATTCCTATAATAAATCTCCTATAATGAATATATATATTATATGCTGTTGGTTCTGTTTCTCTGGAGAATCCTAATAAAATGGAATATAATGCTAGCTGTGGATTTTTTTATATGTGCCCTTTATCATGTTGAGTTTCCTTCTATTCCTAGATTTCTAAGTGTTTTTTTATCGAGAAGGGATGCTGGATTTTGTCAAATGCCTTTTCTGCATCAATTGAGATGATCAGGTATTTTTTTCCCTTCATTGTGTTAATGGAGTGTATTACATTAATTGATTTTCTTAAGTTGAAATACCCTTGCATACCTGGTATAAATCTCATTTCATCATAATGTATAATTCTTTTAATGTGCTGTTGGATTCAGTTTCCTAGTATTTTGTTGAGGATTTTAGCATCTATACTCATTAAATCATTGCTCTGTGATTTTATTTTCTTCTGTTATCTTTATCTGGCTTTGGTATAAGGGTGATGTTGTCCTATAGAATGAGTTAAGAAGTGTTCCCGTATCTTCATTTTGGGGGAAGATTTTAAACAGGATTGATGTTAATTCTTTTTTTTTAATGCAATTTTATCGAGATACATTCACATACCAGATAATCATCTAAAGTATACAATTAGTGGTTCACAGTATCACCATATACTTGTGCATTCATCACCACAATCAATTTTTGAACATTTTCATTACTCCAAAATAAAGAAAAAAAATAAAAATAAAAAACACTGAAAACCAGCTCATACCCCTTATACCTACCTGTTATTTATTTACTTTTTGTCCTCATTTTTCTATTCATGTGTCCATACACTGGATAAAGGGACTGAGAGCCACAAAGTTTTCACAATCACATAGTCACACAATGTAAGCTATATAGTTATATAATCATCTTCAGGAATCAAGGCTACTGAGTTGCAGTTCAACAGTTTAAGGTATTTCCCTCCAGCTATTCCAATACACTAAAAACTAAAAAGGGATACCTACATAATGCATAAGAATAACCTCCAGAATGACATCTCGGCTCTATTTGAGATCTCTCAGCCACTGAAACTTTATTTTGTCTCATTTCCCTTCCCCCCTTTGGTTCAAGAAGTCTTTCTCAATCCCATGATGCCAGGGCCAGGCTCATCGCCAGGAGTCATGTTCCATGTTGCCAGGGAGATTTACACTCCTGGGAGTCATGTCCCACAGAGGGGAGGGCAGTGAGTTTACCTGCAGAGGTGGCTTAGAGAGAGAGCCCACATCTGACCAACAAAAGAGGTTCTCTGAGGTGATTCTTAGGCATAATTGTAAGTAGGCTTAGCTATCCTTTGCAGGAATAGGTTTCATAAGGGCAAGCCCCAAGATCAAAGTTGTGGTCTATTAAATTGGTAGCCCCCAATGCTTGCAAGAATATCAGGAATTCCCAGGTGGGGAAGTTTAATATTTCCACATTTCTTCCCAGTCCCTCAAGGGGCCTTTGGAAATACTTCTTTATTCTCTTCCCAAATTACTCTGGAATGTATTGGGGCATCACACTAGCCTGTACAAACCAACCAGATCTCACTCACTATTCAAGGTTCCACGACCATACAAGTTAAATTGGATAGTGTGCTACAGAAAATAAAAATTTTCCACCAAATAAACACGTCTTCCTTTGATCTCACACAGAAGTTGAAGTTTTAAAACACCGTCAGTATCATCCTTTATCCTTTAGTCTGATTTACCTAGTCCTAACCAAATCAGCTTCATTTGTATCTCTAATTGAAGTCTGATCTCTTTTTCAGCTTTTTTAACAGTTGCTGTATGGGGTAATGCTGATATTTGTAGCTGCAGAACTCTAGCACTGAGTCTCAGGTGTTAACACAGATGCTTGAAGTTCCAGGGAACAACCAGGTTATACACAAAGAGCTCAGCATCTCAGAATTTAGAAATAACTTATATTTTGTCTGTAGAGATCTTCTGTTTCTTCTTGGTTTGTGTGTTTCTGAGAATCTGTCCATTTCATCTAGATTATCTAATTTGTTGGCATGCAGTTGTTCATAGTATCTTCTTATAATCCTTTTTATTGCTGTGAAGTCAGTAGAAATGCCCCCCCCTTTCATTTCTGGTTTTATTTATTTGTGTGTCTCTTTCTTTGTCAGTCTAGCTAAAGGTTTGTTAATTGTATTGATCTTTTCAAAGAACCAACTGGTGGTTTCAAGATTCTGTTGTTTTTTTATTCTCTAGTTTATTTATCTTCTCTCTAATCTTTGTTGCTTTGGGTTTAATTTGCTCTTCTTTTTCTGGATCCTCCAGTTGTGAGGTTAGGTCTCTGGTATGAGATCTTCTTTTTTTCTTGTAAGTATTTAGAACTATAAATTTCCCTCCCAGTACTGTCTTTGCTGCATCCCATAAATTTTGGTATGTTGTGTTTTCATTTTCACTTGCCTCAAGATAGTTCCTAATGTCCCTTGTGATGTCTTCTTTTGACATGTTGGTTGGTTAAGACTGTGTTACTTAATTTCCACATTTTTGTGAATTTTTTTCACTTCTCCCTCTGTTATTGATTTCCGGCTTCATTCCATTTTGGTCAGAGAAGATACATACAATGGTTTGATTCCAGTATTTTTAAATTTATTGAGACTTTTTTGTCACCTAACTTTGTTCTATTCTGAAGAATGACCCATAATGCACTAGTGAAGAATGTATATTCTGCTGTTAGGTGAAGTGTTCAATTTTATGTCTAGTTGGTTTGCAGTATTGTTCAAGTCTTCTAATTCCTTATTGATCTGCTGTCGAGATGTTCTATCCATTATTGAATGTGGTGTATTGAAGTCTACCACTATTAAAGTAGAACCCTCTATTTCTCACTTCAAATCTGTCAATATATGCTTCATATATTTGGGGGCTCTGCTGTTAGTCCATATATATTTATTATTATGATGTCTTGTTGAATTGACCCCTTATTGTGACCTTCTTTATCTGTTGTAACACTTTTTTATTTAAAGTCTTTTTTATCTGATATTGGTTTAGATTCTGAGCTTCCTTTGGTTACTATTTGCATGGTATGTCTTTTTTTTCCCCATCTTTTCACTTTCAGCATACTTTTATATTTGACTTGTGGTGAGTCTCTTATAAATAGCATGTGGTTTGGCCATGCTTTCTTAACCATTCTGTCAGTCTCTGCCTTTTGACCGGAGATTTAAACCATTTACGTTTGAAGTAACTATTGATAATGCAGAACTTTCTTCTGTCTTTTTGCTGTTTGGTCTTTGTAAGTTTTATACTTATTTTGTCCCTCAGTTCTTCCATGAATGCCTATTTCATATTTGTTTGATTTATTTTTTTAGTGAACCATTTCCTTCTGTATGTATTTTCAGATATTTTCTTTGTGGTTACCATGGGGCTTAAATTTAACACCCTTAATATATAAAGTCACATTGGATTTGATACCAGCTTAACCAGTAGCATACACAGACATTGTTCCTATACTCCTCCATTCTCTCACCTTCTTGTTGTACTTGTTGCAAATTATATCTTTATACATTATGTCCAAACTGTTGTGCATTTGCATTTTAGAATCGTAAGAAGTAAAAAATGGACTCACATAACTAAAAAAAATGCAGTACAATAATGCTGGCATTTATAACTACCCACATGGTTACTTTTACCAGAGGTCTTCATTTCTTTATGCCTCTTCGACCCACTGTCTAGTGTCTTTTCCTTTCAGTCTAAAGAACTCCCGTTAACATTGCTTGTAGGGCCAGTTTATTGGTAACACATTCCCTCACCATTTGTTTATCTGAGAATATCTTAATCTTTCCCTTAATTTTGAAAGAAAATCTCACCATATATAAAATTCTTCATTGACAATTGTTTTCTTTCAGCACTTTATTTTGTCCCACTGCCTTTTTGCCTCCTTGGTTTCTGATGAGAAATTGGCATTTAATCTTATTGATGTTCCCTAGTACATAATTTGTTGCTTTTCTCTTCCAGCTCTCAGAACTATCCTTGCCCTTGGAATGGACTGTTTGACTATTATCTGTCTGGATATTGTTCTTTTCAAGTTTATCCTGTTTGGAGTACTTTGGGCTTCTTGGATGTCCATATTCATGTCTTAACCAAGTTTGAAAAGTTTTCTCTCATTATTTCTTTGAATATTCCTTCTGCACCTTTCTCTCTTCTCCTTCTGTCTCTTCTCTTATCATGTCTCCCATGATACATAGATTGAAACACTTGATGGTGTCCCATAGGTCTCTTAGGCTCTGTTCACTTTTCTTCATTATTTTTAATTTCTGTTCCTCAGCCTGAATCATTTTAGTTATCTTGTCTTCAAGTTCACTGATGATTCTTTCTTCTACTAAGCTCCAATCTTCCATTGAAACCCTCTAGGGAATTTTTCATTTCAGTTATTGTGGTCTTCAACTCTAGTATTTCTGTTTAGTTCCTTTTTAAAGTTTCTTTCTCTTTATTGAGATTCTCATATTATCCATTTGTCATTTCCCTAATATCCTGTAGTTCTCTGTGTTTTCCTTTATCTCCTTGAGCAAACTGAAGATGATTTTTTCAAAGTCTTTATCCAGTATGTCCAAAGTCTTGTCTTTTTCATTGATATTTTCTAAATTTTTATCTTGTTCCCTTGAATGGTCCATCATTACCTATCTCATTGTCTTTAATCTTTTGTTGCATACTGTACATTTTAATATTTTAATGTGTGAATTCTGGGATTTAGTCCCTGGTCTGTCTATACCGTAAATTTGTAAACAGTTAGTGATATGACAGAGTTTCCTTGAATGCCAGGATTTAACAAAAACAGAGAAAACAAAGCAAAAAAATACTTGTCAGAGTTCACAAATGGACTCTACATTGGCTGGTGATTTCCTTTAGAGTTTAGCCCTCCTATCAGGACAGTTAGCTCGAGGCAAAAGTGTGGGGTCTTCTCCATCTTTTCTGAGCCTGCATCTTATTCTGCGCATTCACTCCTGGCCTTAGGAATTCCTCTATTTAAAATTTTATTTATTTATTTATTTTTGCCACAGGCTGCTTGGATTACACTGCTTTAGCTGTCTCCAAGCTGCATCTGCCTGTAGGGCAAGTTCTGGAGGGGTAGGGTGAGCAGAGAAGAGTCTGCTAGTCTAGTCTTTCAGGCTGCCATCCAACAGATTGGCACCGACACACAAGTATGCACAAGTACCCCAGTCCGCACATAGGGGTTGCTCTTAAAAGTGCTAGCTCTAAAATAAGTTTGTCTTGGATTCAAAACCTAGCTATACCATTTGTTAGCTAAATGCCTTAAGTAAGTTGTTGAAACTCTCAGTGCCTTGGAAAGTTTAATATCTGTAAAATAGTAGTGTTAATAGTACTAGTTCATAGGATTGTTGCCTATTAAATGAGATAGCACTTAGCATAGTGCCTGACAATGGTAAGCACCTGTTACATATTCTGTGTATATTTATAGAAATATTAATGTAATACAAAAGAACATTTCCTGTAAGTTAAGTACCTGAAAATAATTAAATTTTAAATAGCTAAGTACTGACCAGATTTTTTCATTTAGGTAGCTTCGCCCATTGGATTTAAAACACATTCAAAGGAACATTTTCTCTTGTGGAGTTACTATAATAGCTTACTTGTTTGGGTGCCAAATTTAAACCTAATAAGTAGTTTCCAACCTAAGCATGGCCCAGTTGCTATTAGTGATTCCTTCCTTGACTAGAAAAGGTTTTAAAATATACTGTGCTAAAAAATGGAAAGCAAATCTCTGTTCTTAAAAAAGGGAAAAAAAATCTGCGGTGCCAAATCCGGCCACCAGAGGGTGCTGGATAGCTAGCTGCCTAGCCCTCCCTTAGAGGTTGAGGTCTTGCCCTAGTGAGAGGGATTCAGGAACTGCCATTAATTGTTTCCCTGGAGCTCAGTGGCCTCTTCTTTTTTGGTCCCAAATACCATTGATCTGATAGTGGCTGATCTTCCTGACTTCTCAAGGACCAAGGATCAAGTTGGAAGCCTCTTCCTATCCTTTACAGACCATTACACTCCCTGAGCCAATCAGCTGTTCAGCTTTACCCCCGACTCTTTACAAAAGAAGCCTACCCATTGAGAAGCCACTTTGGTTACATAACAGTTAACTTAGAATGATTTAATTTTATTCTATTCTATTGGTTTCACTTTTGCCGCTATCTCTCAGGTATTCTATAAGTTAATTTCTTAACGGGCTTTAAACAAGTTTTACAAAATAGTTACTAATTATCAACACTTGGTCACTCTGCAAGGTTAAGAACCCTACTACCTCTTAAGAATCAAGTGTCTTTTTTTTTTTTTTAATTCGGAACAGAGATTTGTGGGGGGTGGGAAGTTCCTACAGCTGTCACCTAACAGAACTGACTAGTGAGAAATATGCCCTCTTTAATTTTAGTTCGTAGAATTCCAAATGGTATTAATTAAACGGCAATGAAAAACAATTTCTGGCAATTGAAAAATTATTTAAAAATTAGGAGATAGCTAACAAAATTTTCTACAACTGCCTTAGTGTTTAAAAATACTCTCTCCCTTCTTTTGACAGCATGGTCTTGCACAGCTGGCTGTTCTGACAATAAAAGTGGGCAGTGAGAGTGAGGGTGGTCTACTTAAAAGGCCTCATAGTGAAAACTGTGGAATAAAGCAGTGAACATGATACCAGACAAAAGTGGTGGATTCTTTGCCCGGTGCACTCAAATGACCAATTCCCAAGACACCAGGACTTCAAAGAGAGAGAGAGTTTATTACTAGGCGCAAAGCAGGAGATAAGACAGCCTATCAGCCTAAAAATCTGTCTCCCCGAGTCTAAGGAGTTCAAGGTTTTTATGGATTAAAACAAGGGGAAATGGAGTTGTTACCATTCCTGTAATAAGTGGAAGTAGAAACAAGCAGAGATGGAGCTGTTACCATCTCAGTAACAAGTATAAGCAGAAACAATTTACAAACGGAATGGAGCTATGCTAGAACTGAGCTAACCACTACAAGAACAAGTCAGTGGTTAGTTCTCAGCTGACTCAAGTTCCTTCATTAGCTTTAGGGGGTTGCTTTGTGATTGTAAGACTCTAAAGTTGAAAAAAAAAAACAGATAAAGGGGTACAAGTGGCAAGGTTTTTACAGTCGACAAGTTCACAAGATAAATTCTATGTAGTTTTATAATCATTATCAAAGATCAAGGCAACTGTGTTATAGTTCAGCAATTTCAGGCATTTCCTTCCAACTATTCTAATACACTAGAAAGTAAAAATTAATTTGTATATATTGATTCAGCAGTCATAATCATTTCTTAAATCCTAACTTCTCAGTTACAAACATACCTGTGAGAAGAAAATAACTATCAAGACCATTCCTGATTCTCACAGGGGGTGATTAAAAGAGTTGGGTGGGTTGGTGGCATCAGAGCTGGGGGTGACACAGAAAATCATGTACTCTGTGCTCTAGCAAAAAGAACTGTAGCAGAAAGAGCTCCATTCAAATGGATATTTCCAGTGAAACTTAGGTTAGAACAACTGTGGTAGATCATGGATATCCAGAAATGGGCAATGTTGTATGTACAAGCTTGCAGTATTTGAAGCAGTTTGAAGTTAATTCTTTGCATGTGGTAATTTTCAAAATTATTTCATCCTTCCCAATATTTTATCTTCACTCTGAATCTAGTAAGGCTAAGGAAATATCACTCACAATATTCTTGTTTAAAAGTGCTTTGGAGAACTCTGATGTCTTTTGTTACCAGGTACCAGGCACTGGTCTATTGGGTCATTTATTCAGGATTGGGAATTGCCTGCTATTGTATGCTAATACAAAATAATTTCAAAATAATTATCCAGTGGATAAGCTACTCTTTGAATAGCAATATACAGTGTATGTTAATCACTTACTAACAATATCTTATGAAAAGTCCCTCAATACAACATTGAGTTTAAAAGCCAGAGAGGTTTTTTTTGTTACTTTTTCCACAGGTGGTAAACCAAAAGTATGTCTTTCATTCGGTCAGTAATTAAAGATGCATTTTTCCTTTCATCCTTATTTAAATGGACTGTTTTTAAAAGTCTGAGCTGAAATTTCATCCTGAAAAATAAAATGTAAAGATTTGCTAGCAAAACTACTTCATATTAGTGTATATTATTCAAACCAGAGCTCAAATCCTGATCCCCAAGTTTCCACTATCTCCTGACTTCTCACTAGATCAAAGTGAAATCAACCATTCTTTGTGAAATACCCCAACCTCAGTTCTCTGCTTCTGCCTCCATGTCCACATTAGTCCCAAGGCCACTCTGACAGCTGGTGTCTGGGTCAAGGAAAGATCAAGCCAAAAGCCTGCTGCCTCTGGGAGAGGTGGAAGCTTAGTCCAGCCACAGTGCTGAAAACAGGTTCTGGGAACATCTGGGAACACACGGACTTTACAAGATGTTATTAGAGATAAAATTTGGTTGCCAGATTCTCCATTAAATGGTTGATCCCTAAAACAGTTTTTTAAAAATTAATTTGGTACCATTCTCAGCTCCTTCCCTCCTTCCCCTCAAAACAGAGTCTTTATGGAACATTCATTTACTGTAGTCAGCTAAGTGTAAAATTTTACTTTGTGATAAATTTTTACTGTAAGTTATTTGGTTTGCAAATGATATTGGTATATTATTTTTCATCTTTATTTTCAGTGATTTATACAAACTAGTTTCCCAGTCTAAGATGATGACATAACCTACAAACACTATTGTCCTCTTCTCAAAACAAGAAAGTTCAGTTTGAAATGCTTATGTTTGAAAGTTGATGCCTCCTCCATGAGACATTTTCAAGTTAATAATTAGCTAATTTTTATTTTTGTTTTTACGTTTGCATATTATTAAAGCAGGCATGGATTTTATTTTTTATACATTTTCATAAGAACCTTCCTATCCTTTTCTCCTCCTCTCTCTCTCTCTCTCTCTCTCTCTCTCTCTCTCTCTCTCTCTCTCTCTCTCTCTCCTTCTTTAGTTCCTGTATCTCTTCATGGGGTCTTAATTGAATTTGTACATTTGTCCTTTAATAGATAGGAAACTACAAGTATTATTTCATCCACAAGTTGTTCCATTCTAAAATTAATACCTAAAGTGTTTCCTTTTTGGTAATTTTTACTTTTTAGGGCTCATCTGACAAGTGAAGATAAAGAACTTTGACTAAAATTGATTGGTCTTTTTTTTTTTAATATTTTTGTTATATTTTGAGTTCATGTTTAAAAATAGCTATCAGATCATGATTCTGTTCTGTGATGGGTTTTTTTTGTTTATTCTATGATGTTTTAAAAGAACTACAGATTTAGATGACTCAAAACAGGCTAGGCCTCCCTATGGTTGTGCCTAAGAGCCTCCTCCTGAATGCCTCTTTGTTTCTCAGATGTGGCCCTCTCTCTCTAGCTAAGCCAACATGGCAGGTGAAATCACTGCCCTCCCCGCTACGCGGGATCTGACACCCAGGGGAGTGAATCTCCCTGGCAACGTGGAATATGACTCCCGGGGAGGAATGTAGACCTGGCATCGTGGGACGGAGAACATCTTCTTGACCAAAAGGGGGATGTGAAAGGAAATGAAATAAGCTTCAGTGGCAGAGAGATTCCAAAAGGAGCCGAGAGGTCACTCTGGTGGGCACTCTTACGCACACTTTAGACAACCCTTTTTAGGTTCTAAAGAATTGGGGTAGCTGGTGGTGGATACCTGAAACTATCAAACTACAACCCAGAACCCATGAATCTCGAAGACAGTTGTATAAAAATGTAGCTTATGAGGGGTGACAATGGGATTGGGAAAACCATAAGGACCACACTCCACTTTGTCTAGCTTATGGATGGATGAGTAGAAAAATAGGGGAAGGAAACAAACAGACAAAGGTACCCAGTGTTCTTTTTTACTTCAATTGCTCTTTTTCACTCTAATTATTATTCTTGTTATTTGTGTGTGTGTGCTAATGAAGGTGTCAGGGATTGATTTGGGTGATGAATGTACCACTATGTAATGTTACTGTAAACAATCGAAAGTACGATTTGTTTTGTATGACTGCGTGGTATGTGAATATATCTCAATAAAATGAAGATTAAAAAAAAACAAAAAAAAAAACAAAAGTATCAGGAATCCTGTTTATTTCCAGGTGTTGCTTCATTATTAAAACATAGATATTGTTTTACAATCAGAGTTTCATGATTTGTGATTTTCAGCTGACCTGTAATTATTTTATTTTTAAACTATTTTTATAGATTAAACAAAGTAAATTTGGCAAAGTAAATTTTTAACATCTTTATGACTGTCATAATTTAAATTGTCTTTAGTAATGTGATGTCACTGCAGTTGAAAATTGCATAAATGTTTGTACTCAGTGATATCAGTAAGAATTTTGCCCTCCCAGAGCACTTTATTCCATTCATGTTTGCCCAAGGAGTAAACTGTGGCATTTATTATAATTTTGAATATTTTTTTTGACAGATGCCATTTTTTAAAGAAAAGGATGAGAAGAGATCAGAATAAGTTATTATCGGACATGCAGAATAAACATATAATGGAGCATGAAATTATCCTTTAATGAAATAAATGAAATATTCTGGAAGATGCCCTGATTCTCTCAGATACTCTTTTTGGTTTGTTTCAATTGCGGATGCTCCTACTTGATGCCACATACACACACGCACACACATGTGTACTATGCTAGGATGTTTAGAGGGACTTTTTCTGTTGCCACAGAATTGACACTAGAGTCCACAGATAAAGACAGCAGGTGTTGAGTTCCCCACATTCTAATGAGAGCCACCAACATTTGAAACCAGATACTTCTTTCAAGGATTACTAAGAGCCCAACCGTTTTTCATTCATTCAGTGAATATTTATTAAGTACCTACTATGTGCCAGGCCCTGTTCTAAGTACTGGGATGCAGCTATTTACCTATGCTTATCCTATTTATCCTATCCTATTTATCTTATCCTTATGGAATTTACAGTCTAGTGGCAGGCGAAGAAAGTAGCTCTCCTCTCACCCTGATTGAAGTCAAATGAGGGGTCTTGAAGAGACCCATTCACAGAGACTGGTAGAAAGGAAGACTGGCATCTGGTACCCCAGCCAGTTGCTTGCTGAGCTGTTTGAACCTTCAGACCCACTGAAGCTGCCACTAGAGCAGAGTTCAGTGAGCAAGTTTCTGAGTGTTTGGAGGATATACCAATATAGAGACTAATGCCTCCTTCTCTCCCAAAGATTTCTGTAGGTAGGAGGCTTCTGTATGTAGCAACCAACACCAGCAGGATAAGGATAATGGTGGAATGTGCTGGCAAAGAAGAGACAGAGAGACCTGTCTCCTGCCTTGGGTTCTGGTGTCCCCTGGGGAGTGTGAGAAGGACCTCCGCAGTCTCTACAGCTCTGTAAGAGGAAGTCAGAAATAATACTGCTGCCCAGGCAGCTGCCAGGCCAGATGAGACAATACCCCGCCCAGAGAAGGAGATATTGGACCATACCTGTCCAAGAGAAGTAGGTGCCAGAGTAATACTGGCCTCTACAGCAAGAAATACACACACACACACACACACACACACACACACACACACACACACACACACACACACACACACACACACACACACACACACACACACACAACAGCCCTTCTGAGTATGAACTACCCAAAATCAACCAAACCAGAGCAATACCAGGGAAATCTCTCCCCAACTGATGATTTTCCAGTTGCATAATAAGATCCCACATCTCCTTGCCAGCTCCAAACACTGGAGGAGTTAGGTCTTGAAAAGAGATGGGGAGAACATATCCAGAACCAGACATCATCCTTCCTCCACCACAGGTCTGCAAAGTGCATATTGAGGGGAAGGACAAGATTTATATTTAATGTGAGATAAAAATTTATAATTGGTCTGGACTTTCAATAATTAAAAGTGACCAGAAATCATTGAGACCTGCCTAAGATTTCTTAAGGGATGTGTCAGGGAAATTGGCATAGCACGGCAGGAAAAGTGGATGGAGAAAAATCAAGCTATTTTAAGTTTATATAACAGCTCCACAGAAGTTTGGCTGCCCAATAAGCTAGTTACAGATGTATTTTAAGGTGTGTGTGTGTTTTATCTTTCTTGTTTCCATAACCAATATTAATCATACAGTTAATTTTTTAATTGAAATATATAAAGGAATTGAGTCACTTAATTTGTTAATCCCTCATTTATGGTTTATCAATGTTTTAAAATATTCAAACAAAGTGTTAATGAAAATTACTGAGATTAAGACATCAATCAAAGCTAATAGAACTTTTTCATCTGTCTCCTAAAAGATTTGATTACTTGTTGGGTTCAGGTTGCTCAGAGTTAATTGTCCTGGGCCTAGAATTTTAGAGCTACTTACAGTATAGCAGAGAAGTGCATGAATTAATTTTCTTCCTGATATTTTTAGCAGGAAAAATTGCTTAGTAGCAACTGAGAAGCATAAAAGGAATGGATATTCAACTGCTATTGAGGAATGCAACTAAAATTTCATCATTTCTTTTTAAATGGCCAGGAAACTTTTAAGCTCATATTTCTCCAGAAGATAATTGTAGTAATGCTCATTGGCTTGTAACTCATCTGCTAGATCCAAGTTAACCAGCAAGCACCAAACCAACTATGGTACAGTCTGAATAGACACTGGGAAAGTCTCGCTTGTATGGGAAGGAGACCTGTCTTGTTGGTTTTGTCAGGGTTTATCTTTTTTTCTTGATAAAATTATGGCATAAATCCTAAAGAGAGATGTAGAAATGTGTTTATTTTACTGTAGAGCTGGTTTAATAGAAAAAATGCTTAAAAAATATGTACACTTGGTTCAGAATGCCAGTTATGGCTAAAATTCATTACTATCTAGTAATACTTCACTAGGCACAATCTGGGAGGAGAGAGGGGACTTTTTTTTTCCCCCCAGGAATGCTTCCCTATTTTTAATCTCTAAACAACCTGTTCGAAATTGTTCCATGCGGTAACTGGATTTGGAGGCGCTTTTGAATTTCTTGGGAAACCCCAGAAACAGCTCTCCCAAGGCTCCAATCGAAACTAAGTTAGTGGATCTGATGTTGTCTGAGTCCCTGCATGAGCACCTTTAGCTGTGTGGCCTGGAGTAGGTCACTTCGTCCTTCTGAGTGTCCTCACCTGTGAAACAGGGTTGGTAATAGCTATCTTATAAGATGATTTCTAGGATCAAATAGCTTTGTGCACAGGACTTAGGATAATGTCTATTGATATCCACAAGAAATGGGATAGTAATCCCTTTTCTTTTGGAGAAATCTAAATGAAATTTAAATGTCTTAAGTTTTCTCTATATGCTCTGAGGTGTAAACAGCCAGAATAGAATGCTTCACCAGTTTCCAGTTGCACTCGCAGAATATTTATAGTCATTCACTCAGTCAGCTGAAAACATGGACTCTCAGCTCAGAATACAGTTCCACCTAATCCTCCATCCAGATAGTTAAATAATGTGTGTTTGGGAAAGAGGACTCTGCCAGTAGATTTGATGTTTATGCAACTTTTAAGAGCACATTTTATAAGGGTTATACAGTGAGGAACTCAGCTTTTCTTCTTACACTGTGTCAAGTACCTGGAATGATCATTTTCTTAATTATTTTTGCAAATGTATGTTTTATAAATGTATGTGTAGGGGTATTTTTTAAACAGTTTTCATGGTAGTTTGGATTGTCTTGAAAGCTCTTTTATTGTATTCTTCTCAGTGCCAGAAATGAAATCTGGAAAATGCCTTAATATTATCAAATTTTTATTTTTTTTTAAACTTTAAGTAGTACCTAATATTCCTGTTGCTTGGTTTTACTGGCAGAAGACACCTAACCTGGTTTTTTATATATTAACTAGTCAATGGACTTGACTGGATTTTTGCTGGTATTTTGGTGTGTTTCCTGCTCTCGTTGTTAGTAAAATGAGTGAGGCAGCCTCCATGAACAGTGTTTTGTGAAACCAAACCAGATTCTGCTCAACACAGTAAAAATTAGAGCTAAAATGGAATATTAGGGGAAAAGGGAGTGTGATGCTCCAGGCCACAAACAGTTCAAGACAGTCTGAGGCATACACTGGTAAATCTTAGAAAATGCTGTAGGCAATTCAGCATCAACATTGCCATAGAAAATTATTGTTGTTAGCCATTCTGTTGATAGTTCATATTGTAAGAATTGTTAGCAGATGGGAAAATAGATGAGTCAGGATTCAGTATTAGCAATCCATATTTTTTTAATCACAGGCCACTAATAAGGTCTGTAGCATCTGTGAGATTTATTTAAACATGTTGCTAGGAAGAGTTTGTTTTCCCAGTAAATATAGCAAACCTTGTACAGAATCTTCTTGGTCGACTACTTGACTAAATATGTTAACATAAACATATAAGATCATTTGCCTCATTGTGGTGGTATCTCGTTTTTTTTGACAGACTGATCATACCAGCACCTTGTGGTCTCATTAAATCTGAAAATGTCACCTTTACACATTTTAAAACTTCATAAGCCTATCTGTTTCTCCTGTTTTTTTAGATTAAAAGTTATTTTAAAAAGCTCTGTACATCAGAGATTTTGACAAAACAGAAAATAATATTTAAAAATGTATTTTCCCCTAAACATGAAATATCCTAAAAAGTAATTCCTTAACACTTGAATGTGTTATTTTAGGTTTTATAGTATTCTTGAAAACTTGTAAACCTGTATACTTGTAAACTTAAAGATAAGTTCTAATTTTACTGGCAACTCTTCTTTCTGATCAGTAATAAGCGGCCTTTCAATACTTTTCGTAGAATTCAGAATAATTCTAATTATTAAAAGTTTGAACTATCAGAATTACCAGTGAGGTTGATTCAAACTTGTTTCCGTCTTACCTTATGTCACTGAATTCTTTGTGCTGCTGTGTTATGCAAGATCTAATAAATGAGTTGTTAAATTATATAGTTCTTTTACTTAGATTTTCTTTTTTTTTTATTTTTTAGGATACAGAGATGTAATATTTTTGGATATTGATGTATAATCTTCTTACCTCCTGGATGCAGTGCAGTAATCATGTGCAGCATTTCTATTCACTGTGGCCTTCCTAACTGAATACCTAAAAACCATTTCCAGTTCAGCTCAGGGAAGACCCTGGGAGCTCCTCGGCAGCACACCACATTGGTGGTGACTTAACATTTTGAACTCTCTGGCAGTACATTATTAAGAATAACAAACTTGGTCACTTTGGATTTCTATCCAAATAACTTTTACTATTTGGGGGCATGACCAAGTTTCCAATGAAGTTTCGTATTAGACTATTACTTAAGTATTTGAACATGCAGAATTAGAGTATGTTTGTCCTCTGATAGAAATCAGTTACCATGTTTCCATTCCCTTTTGCCTTCCTGTCCCCTTTCCTCTCCTACTTGAAAACCGCCTGAGAAAATCTGTTAGATTTTAATGAAAGAAGTACAAAACTTTGTCAGTTTGAATCATGAACTCGAATGAGTCAGAAATGGATACTTTGAGAATATTGTAAATACCACCCTCCCCCCTCCCCAAAGATTTTATAAGAGTCAAACTGGAAGGTGGGTCTTGTTTTCCTTCTGAACCAGACAGGAGAAGAGTCATGTTCCTGAGATTCCACACCCTTTTATAAAACTTCCTATATCATGAACTTGGCTTCATTGAGGATCAAATCTAATGCAGAGCCTTGCAGTGTATTATAGAAAGCTTATAAAGTTGCCATTTTTCTTGCCCCAACTGCTAGTGTTTTACTAGTAACAAAACCTGGTTAGGATGAGAAGGTAGAGGGAAAAGAAGAAGCATGCACACATATAAGTAAAGAATGGAAATTGAAAAGGTAAATGTAGGATTTTACCCTCAAAACTTGTTAACACAATATAGTAATTGAATTCCAATAATCAATATAGCATAATGGGAAAAAAGTATTGATCAGAAAGAGATCTCTCTGCCATTAACCAGCAGTATAACCTTTAGTAAGCTAACTCATTTCCTCGTCTAAAATGTGGAACTTAGAGTATATCATGCTAAGGTTCTCTTTTGCACTGAGATTCCAGGAAGGTGTATCTCATAACCTAACTTTATAGTTTATGCTTCTGTTAAATAAATAGCTTAATTTAGTCACATACAATGGTTTTTAACAATCCTAGATCTCAAAATGTGTTTTTTTCAGGCCTACACAATTTCACCTTACTCAGTTTAAATCTTGTATGGAAATTGATTCTATTTTCTACCTTTATTAATGTGTTGTGCTCCCTGGTATTTGTCATTTCAAATGTCCAGGAAAAGTGAAATTTCTTGTAAATAGGAAAAAAAGCCCCAGTTGATAAAGCAATACTGTTCCAAAACTCATCTCTTTTACTTTGACTATGTCTTTTCAAAGTTTTGCTTCCACTATCTTTGCATTCAAGTTCTTCCTCTTACTACACACTTCAGTTAATTTATTCACTTAATCAAGTACGTGTCCTTAATATTTGTAAAGATTTTAAAACCACAATCTACTTTGATGTAGTTAAGCTTGAAGATTTTTGAACCATTCTTAGTTGTGCAAGTTCTGTTTTACCATTGCATTCAAAACTAAATTTTATTAAATAGAATTAGCCTAAAACATATAATAGTCATTTCCAGATGAGTTACTCATTTTTCTTTATTTATTTGCAGTGTATGCTTATTCTAAAATCCCTCTGTTTACTGACTTGGCTTACTGAATAATAAACTCTGACAGATGAAGATCAAAGTCAAGATACTCCAACTCTAGTTTACCTATGCATTTCATTTGAAATTAGTAATCTAGCACATGTGCAGCTACTTTGTGTTTCATGTATGGTAGAGAGATGGTTCATAAGTAACATTTCTTGCCTATATTAAAAATACATGATTTCAAGTTGATATACCACAATCTCTGGTGATCCATGAACATAACAATTCTGAAGTGATTTCCCTTCCTTTTTACAGGTTTTCAGGAAACCAATATAGCTGATTTTGATGAAGGAAACTTTTGTCACTAATTCCGGAGGCTCAAATTTTCTTTCTAATATTATCCTTAATAGCACAAAACTTTTAATTTGGATCAGCATGTTAAATGGGTTTTAATGGATTGTATGATATTTTAGGACCCTTTTTGTCAGTATGAGCCTCTATAAAATTTTATCTGGTTTGTGAATCTGTTTAGCTATTAAACCATTGAGCAGTACTGTTTTCCAAGAAATTGAGAAAAGCTGTCTCTGCCATGTTTCTCTCCCAAAACCATTTTCCTGCCTGTGGGAGGCTTGATAGCTAGAGAAACACAGAATGCTAAATGTATATTATTAGGACTTTATCAGAAATCAAAACCCAGCCAAAAGTTTATATCTATAAATTATACCTACTGTATAAAAAATGAAAAATTCTGCCAGTTAACTTCACATTTTTTTTTGTTTAGTTTATACAATACTATAATCTAGAGGTATTTAGAAACCTACCATTATTACCGTTCTATTAAAGTGAGCAGAGCCTCTAACTACAAATGCAAAGGTTTGGGAATTGTGTTCTATTGAATACCGTAAATGTATTGTAAAATCAGGAAGAAAACCTTTTTTCCCGGTGTGATCTTATCCCTGTCAAAGGCTTCACTTACAGACTGAATGCTTATGATTCCCTAAATCTGTATCTTTAGCTTGATATTCTCTCCTGAGCTCCAGTACCTCAAATTACAACACATATCTAATGTCTTGACCTTGATGTCTTGCTTTATATCTTAAACTCAACAAGACTAAAACCAATTCCATTAACTGCCTTCCTTTATTAATCAATATCTACCCATTACCGAGTCTTGAAGCCAGAATAGTCCTTAACCCTTCTGTCTTCCTGACCCTTTATAATTAGTCAACAAAAGAAATCCCTGTTAATGCTACTTTCAGATCTCTCCAATTCTTCCTCTCTCCTCAACCTCTTACTTCCATTGTCCTGGTTCAAGCTCACCCTCTCACTAAGCTGATGGGTCTCCTGCCTCCATTTTTTTTCCATGGCAATCCATTTTCAAACCTGCTATAAGAGATATTTTTCTAAATCTCATGGCTAATCATGTTACCAATTATGCTCAAAATTTACAGAAAATTTGTAGCAACATACTCAAGGCCCTTAGCATTCTCACCATGTCCTCTCCTGCCTCACCTCCTAATCCTTCACCCCACTGGATCCTTTGCAGCCCAGCAGTCTGCCAGACATCTCCAAAGATGCCATCCATCTGTGTGCTTTGTATGTTTCTGCTCATGTCATTACCCTTTTCCCCTCTCCTATTCCCCTTCTTCTTAGCTTATTCATCCTTCACCCTGTTAGATGTGCATGGACCTTTCATACCCACTAGACTGTAAACTCTTTGTGAGGAAGAAGAGTGTTTTATTTATCTCTGTATCTACAGTGCTTGGTCCATAGACAATCTCAATAGTATTTTAATACATGACTGCGTGGTGGTATGCTCTGTAGTTCTCCAGCAGCCAACCTAAAAGATGGCTATATATGTAGCTTAGGCAGAAGTCCTAACCGCAGCCTTACAAAGCCGCACATCTGAAATTGGATTTATTTTTTTAAATGCAAACAGTAGAAATAGCTACAACAAGCTTCAGCACTAAAGCCATGCACTTGCTTAAAACAGCCTTAGGCTGTCACTTGGAACCTATTTATTCTTAACTCCATGCCTTATAAGATTGTTTAATTGCTTTCCTGAATCCCAATAGATTAGCAGAGATTGAGTAATGATAGAAGGGTATTTGCCCAATGATAGCCATGAAAAGGAGCTGCTACTTCCCCTCAAATTAAGATAAAAAGTCAAGATGAAGAAACAAAATTAATATGCAGCACAGATTAGTAATAGATATTAATGATGACTCACCACCAAGGAAAGTTTTCTTTAGTTCCTACATTGTCCGCTTTAGAAGACAGCATGGTCTGTAAAATATTTTATAAAGATTTTCCACTCAAAATGGTTGAAATAGTTTTAGCATTGAAAGAACTGTGATTTAGGTACTTCATGAATTCCCTTATGCAAAACACCTAATTCCCTCATGATGCCAAATACTGGTTCCTCAACATCACAGACCTTCACAAATTTTACTTATTGAAAATATAAAGGTCTATCAAAGGAGGAAATTTTTCTTCTAAGTAGCTGCTTTCCCTGAATTTAATCCATTACTGTAATATAATATTTATAAACTATTGGCAGTTTGCCCCAGATAGGGTGGTACAAGTTATTTACGAGAATATCTTAACATAAAAATTTTAAAGTAATTATAATTGTTTGCTTTGTCTGGTGTTATTTCCCCTCATCTTAAAGTAACCCATTCCTTTGAGTCATTTTCTGTATTTCTATCTAAATACCTCCCTTCATGCCAAGCTATTTAGCAGTATAGTTAAATAGTTCCTAGGCATGTACATATTCTCTAAATATTTTTTTGGAATCTCTGGAGTGGGAGCATGAAATTCATGCCAAAAATTCAATTATAAGATAATACATTCTTGCATAATCACATACTAAATTATGTGATTTAAATTATAAAGGTTATATAGCAATTCAGAGATGGGAATGATTAACATGGGCTGAAATAGAGAAGAGGCCGTGATGAATGCAGAAGTGGAATTGCATCCTCTGTGACCGCTGAGCAGATCTTTCTCAGGGAAAGGGACTGGACTCCAGATGGGTTCCACTGGCCTTCTACCCACCAGCCCCTGTTTATACAGCTCAGAAAGTTTGGAGGTTCCATGCTAGCTTATTCTTTATCCCCACAGTGATCTGAACAGTACTGAGCATATAACAGATGCGTGATTAATACTTAGATTAAAAATTAGTGAAGAAGGACTAACAGATAATATAAGACTATATATGATATGTAAACATTTATAATAATATAATAGGCTAACTTCTTTTTTTCATGTGTGACTAAAAAATAACAGGGCAGATTTTACACCTACCAGAGCTTCTTGTACACCAAAATGACGGATATTTGTCTTCATAGTCAGCGTCCTGGGAATCTGTACACTCTTTCCTGCCATTCCTCAACATATTTCTGGAATTCTTTTGAATTTCCTTCAGAGCCTGTGATTCATTCTTATCAGTATTCTCAGAGGTGACAAATCTTTTTCTGTTGACAGTAGATTTGATTTTTGGAAGCAGGAGTCACTTAGGGCCAGGTATGGTGAGTAAAGTGGATGATCAAGCTGAGGAGTGCCATTTTTGGTAAAAATTGAGATTGTGACTGTAAAGTGATGAGAGTGTTTTCTGGCTTGTCTCATAAAATAACTCTAAAGATAATTACCATCTTAAAACAAGAAATAAGGTGCAAGTTTTATCACTTTAAAATCAAGTTCTGGATTACTCTTACGTAATTTTCCTGCTCCAGAATTGATCATGGCTGAAGTCTAAACCCTGCTTTGCCTGGCTTTCGGGGCCCCATCAGGCCTCTCCAGCCTTACTTCCTGTCCCCACCCCCCGACACACACACACACACACAGTCCTACTCTGAGCCCTTCATTCTCTAGTGTTAGTCCTTCTTCCTTAACATGCAAGGGCCTCTTCCTTGGGGTGACCTTGCTCACTGCTTTGAGGTGCCTTCCTCTCTGGAAGCACAGTCCCTGCTCCCTGAAGGGATTCTCGTCTCTCCCTGAGTTCCTGTGAAATTTATGTAGAGTCTCCTTTCCTTTTCTTGGGAATCTGTTTAAAAAACAAATAAAACAGAAAACATGGAGGGAGGGATGTTCCTATTTACTGTTGATGAGAAGGCAGAAGCTGTAGCTTTCTGAAGGTCAGTGTGGTGGTTCCACAAGAAGCTAACTATGTGGGGGCCATAAGGTCCTCCAGCCTCATTATGGGTGTGTTCTTAGAAGATCTGAGAGGAGAGACATGAATGGACATTTGCACATTGGTGTTTATGGAGGCAGTATTCATGATTTGCAGTGGGTGGAGGTGGCCTAAGGGTACATGGACTGATGAACAGAATGGTGAACTGTGGTGTATGCATACAATGAAATATTGAGCAACTCCGAGAAGGAGTGAAGCTGTGAGACTCCCATAGAGGTGAATGGATCCTGTAGACAGCATGTTGAGTGAAGTACGCCAGAAACAAACACAAACACTATAGTGCCTCACCGATATGGACTAACTACAATGTGTAAACTCGGAATTGAATCTTAGAGTGCAGCCTAACAGGGAATGATTGTTGTAATGGTCCCTAGATTGTAAGCTCTTACAACGGTCAAATCTATTCCTGAATTGTAATGGCTGTCTCCAAACTCTGAGATGATCCCTTTGTGTATATAACCTGATTGGTCTCTGGAACACTGAGTATCTGTGTGACACCTGAAACTCAGCTAGAGCTCGGCAGATCTGAATGTCAGTATTAGCGCATACAGCAACTGTTGAAAAAAAAAAAAAGGCTGAAAAAGATCCTAGACTTCAATTAGAGATATGAATGAAGCAGATCTGGTTAAGACTACAACAAATCAGGCCAAAGGGGAAAGGTTGAAACTGACTGTGTGTTAAAACTTCAACTTCCATGTGAGACCAAGAGAAGAGATGTTTATTTGGTGCAGTATCTATATTTTCTATACAATAAAACTTCCACAGTCAGTTTGTTCAAACACCACAATTACATGGAACTTTGAATAGGAAGTGAGATATGGTAGGTTTCTATAGGTTACAGTGAAATAGTGACACATCCCAAAGTAATTTGGGCAGAGAATAAAAATATGTATGCAGGGCCCCCCTGAGGAGCTGGGGGAAAATGCAGCAGTGTTGGACTTCCTCACCTGGATTGTTGCTCATGTTCTCACAAACATTGAAGACTAACGGCTTGGTATGCTGAGGCTTCTATCTTGGGGATTGCCCTTATGAAGCTTATTACTGCAAAGGAGAGGCTAAACCTGCTTGTAATTGTGCCTAAGAGTCTCCCCCTGAGTGCCTCTTTGTTGCTCGGATGTGGCCTCTCTCTCTAGCTAAGCCACCTCGGCAGGTGAACTCACTGCCCTCCCCCCTACGTGGGACCTGACTCCCAGGGGTGTAAATCTCCCTGGCCATGCAGGATATGACTCCCAGGGATGAATCTGGACCCAGCATTGTGGTATTGAGAACATCTTCTTGACCAAAAAGGGGATGCGAAATGAAGCAAAATAAAGTTTCAGTGGCTGAGAGATTTCAAATGGAGTTGAGAGGTCACTCTGGTGGGCATTCTTAATGCACTATATAGATAACATTTTTAGGTTTTAATGTATTGGAATAGCTAGAAGTAAATAACTGATAATATCACACTCCAACCCAGTAGCTGTGACTATTGAAGACGATTATGTAACAACATAGCTTACAAGGGGTGACAGTGTGATTGTGAAAACTTTGTGGATCACACTCCCTTTATCCAATGTATGGATGGATGAGTAGAAAAATGGAGACAAAAACTAAATGAAAAATTGGGTGGGATGGGGGAGTGGTTTGGGTGTTCTTTTTTACTTTTATGTTTATTTTTTATTCTTACTCTCATTCTTTCTTATGTAAGGAAAATGTTCAAAAATAGATTGGGGTGATGAATGCACAACTAGATGATGGTACTGTGAACAGTTGATTGTATACCATGGATGACTGTATGGTATGTGAATATATCTCAATAAAACTGAATTTAATTAAAAAATTCAAATAGCAACAACTCCATTTTTAAGTACTATTGCAAATAAATTTGAAAAAAAAAATGAAAACAAAAACAAACAAAAATAAAATAAATAAAACAAAAACAACAGACTCTCTTCAGGAGAATGTGACCATGATCAGGCAGAATTTTGCACATGAGAAGCTTATTCATGATCTTGATTTAAGAATTTCTCACTATAATCTGTACCACACAATATAGGGCTTAATTGTACAGAGTCTTGCATCAGTCCCTAAATGTTTATAGTTGCTAATGTTATCCTTCCAACTAATTTGTAAGTTTCTTAAGAGCAAGGAAACAATTTAGTACTGCTTGCTTTGCCTACAGTACCTAGCAAGATGCTGATATTTAAAAACATCCTGTAAATCATTAGGATTTAATAGATTTTTTTTTAACCAGCTGCCTACCATCATTGCTTTAATGCTCAATTTTTACAGGAAACAATTTTCGATTTTTTTAATGTTAATAAGATAAAAACCCAGGGTATTAAGATATGTATTTCAGGGCATATCATAAGCCCTCAGTTGACATCCTTAAAATATGTTTCTCATGAGATAATCCATATCACACTGGTTTTCCATGTAAATAAATACAGAGACACTCAGGGTGCCATGGATCCTATTATATAGCAGAACAGACTTTGTCCCCCCCTACACACAACATGAGGCTTCTCTCTTAGCGTTACACAGAAAACCAGTAAAGGATGTGTCCTTGTTGTCTCCAGAAGCCAGCATAATCAGTGGGGTCTGACTATAATGTATACAATGACAAGTTGACAGGCACTTCATTTTCAAATTGGCCCAACCCACATCAGACCTTACATAGGCTTGTTTGTATCAGGTTTTGGAAATTTTGCATCATAAATTAAGAACCCTAATTTATCTAAATGCTTGGGGTAAAACATTCTGGTTAATTGAATTTTCAGATTAACTGAGATCTTAAAATTTAACCATTTGGTAAAATGCAAGATAGAATGATTAATTTAACCTGTATTAGATCTTATCACATTCTTGGGTGCGCTCTGCATGTGTCTATAATTATTGGAGCACTCTATAGCTGCAGTGCTAATATTGGAAAAGGTTAGAGTGAATGTATCCAGAACATAGCCTGAAAGCTGGTTTGTTGTGGTTCTGGGTTTGTCTTTTTTGCCTTTTTTCAACAAATACGTTTCTTCAGCTTATTTTTCTCATTTGCTCTTTCCTAAAAGCAAAGTTTCTGATTGTCATGTTGCAGATCACTTGAGGTTCTTGCAAGATGTGGCTTCTGGGTACTTCAGTGAAAGAATTCCTATATTAAATTTTTGAACCTTATTTCAAAGATGATGTAAAACATTTGCTGAAATATTCATGGTAAAACTTACTAGACTTTATAATGTAGATAATTCCACTATATTTTCATTTTTTTTTTTTCTATCTCCAGTTAAAAAATCTAAGTTTAGAAGAACTACAGATGCGGTTAAAAGCGTTGGACCCTATGATGGAACGAGAAATAGAAGAGCTTCGTCAAAGATACACTGCGAAAAGACAACCCATTCTGGATGCAATGGATGCAAAAAAAAGAAGACAGCAAAACTTTTGAGTCTAATTTCTTCTCTGATTTTTTTTTTTATCTGTATAGCTATTCTGGAGACCAAGAACCACTAAGAATTGAAGGAATATCATGTTTGTTTTGTTTCTTAATCCCTAAGATTTCAGCTGTACAACTGGGCAAAAGTCAGAAATTGATGGTACATACCCAGGTGAATTCCCAAAAGGCAGAATTTATAGCTGTAGTCTCTATATTTTCATTTTTAAAATGAAATGAAAACAGCAGAACGTATTCTCTTTACCTGTCAGTTGTCAACTAGATTATAAAATGAAGGCTGTATCCAAAAACCTTGAAAATCCAAAGCTATGGTTTAATTGTACAGTACCAAAGGCTTTCTGTTACTCTTCATCCCTATGTAGTAGTTTATTTATTGTATCCCCTTAGGTCAACTTATTTATTTATGCTATCTCACTTTGTTTTCCTTTTTAAGGACAAGATCAGGGTAGCTTTGGTGAAGGAAGGGGACATATTAATAGCTGACAATGAATAACCACATTACACTTTCAGCCAGGAACTAGTACAGTCCTTGACTTCCAGGATAGTTTTCCAATAGAAACAAAGCAATAGTAGCAATAGCACCCGACTGGAACAGGCATTTTTTGTACTGAAGCAATAATTGAAATTTTATCTAATTTTTTTTTCATTTTTGATGTTTGGTGCAAATAGAACTATATGTATTTAGGTAAATAGAGCTACATTGTTTAAAACCAAAGAATTCAATGGAACCTTGGCACCAAAAATAGTGTGGTAATTACCTAAAAAGAAATTAAATCTGAAGACAAATGTAGTTTATTAATATTGTTTCATATTTCATGCATAGGTCTGAAAACTAAACTGTATCAAACTGTAATAAGCTTCTCAAATTTGGTTCTATGGCAATGTGCTCTATTGTCACAGGACTTTTTTTTTTTGTTTTCCTTTATTTCCTGGGAATTGGTAAACATCATGTGCCTGATGATAACAAAATAGCAAAAACATTTCTACTCAACTGTACAAGTCTTGGGGACTGGGGAAAAAAAGATTAAAACCGTTAAAAAGAAACTCATTTCTAAGCTGGATGAACATTTGTATGATTGAATTGGGACCAGTCATTTCCTAAGCTACATAGGGCCGTCTTGACAGTATTTATTCTTTTGTGTGTTTAATTTCTCCATGTAAATGATAAAGACAAATAAATTTTACTGTGCCACCCAGTACATTTCATCTCTGTACCTGGACTTGGTCTCTTCCAAGAAAGGAAGGTATATGAGGACAGGTTTGATGATGCCTTGGTAACTTCAGTGACTTAACATCACACAGGTTATTTCGCACTCCTGCTCCATGCTATCCAGGGTGGCAGGACGACTGCTCCTATCATCATCAGCCAGGGACCCCACCTGTAGAGCCTCCACCATCTGCAACACAGTCGTCACCACAGCAGAAAGAAGGGGACCCTGGAGAGACTCATACTAGCTCCAGCTGGCAGCGGCACATGTCCGGCTGCCCACAACCAGCATTCAAAACCAGTCACATGGCCACTCCTGGTTTCCAGGGAGGCAGGGAAGTGCAACCTTGCCAGTCGCCTGGAGGAGAGAGAGTGAGAAATGCTGGTGATATGCCCCAGAAGATGCGTCATCTCTGGAAAGCTTCCATTCCTCTTTAAAATGGCATTTGTGCCCCCAGGTAATGCCTTGATGTAGTGTTTGTTCTGTTGAGTCCTTATGAATAGTAAATTGTGTAATTGGATGTAAATTACAAGACTGTAAAAATATGGTAAATTTTGAAAAATCTTTTAAAAGTTTATTAAAAATGGAGATTGAATTTGTAATATCTGCTTCAACCACAACTTTATTGCGGCCTATTTAGGAGTCAGATGAGTTGATCAACTCATACCCTACCCTTTTTTTTTTCCCTTTGTTAATTGTTTTTCTTTTGAATAATTGGTTTAGTACCTTGCCTGACTTGATGGAATCAAATAACTGATTTGCTATCATCCAAGCAAAACCACCTATGTGAAATGGGCAAGAGACCTCTGACGATTATTTGTCTCCAGGTTGCTAAATTAGAAAATTTATGCAAATTAAGTCAATGAGGCCTGTTAACCACTCTTACTAATTCAGTCCTAACAAAGCCCTCCTTTTAATAGTTCATGTGGAATGTGCCAATCACATCATAATTTTTATATAAGTAGACTTGGTAGTCTATGGTTCTATCTATTAAAATATATATATACTCACAAACACACACCTATATATATTTAAGAGAATTAAGAGCAATTGGTGTTTTATTTTAGAGCCTTAAGATGCTCCAGAACATTTTAGAATAATCTATTTTAAAATTTTTCCTATCTTCTCACCTCCTATCCCCTACCAATTTAAAAAAAAAAGAATTTGCAATAAGCTTTGAAGAACCGAAAGCCATGAAAGAAACCTTCAAGTATAGTCAAACCTTGATTAATCAGGATGCTCAGGAAAGTGTTTTTCTAGTTATTTTAATGAGTTTAAGAAGAAACATTAAATTATTTTAACCTTGGTTGCTGGAAACTTTCCAAAAATAGATAACTGTACTCTCTGCATCCCCATCTTTTAATAAATGCAGTGTTGTGAATGTAATTGATGCTAATGAGTCAGGGTTTCATCTTTGAAAACCCAGCATCATTGTATATGTTGTCCTGAGATGAGTAAGTTTTTCTTTGACTTAATGAACTTAGATGACTCATCTCTACCAACT
This sequence comes from Choloepus didactylus, assembly GCF_015220235.1. Classification (NCBI taxonomy): domain Eukaryota; kingdom Metazoa; phylum Chordata; class Mammalia; order Pilosa; family Megalonychidae; genus Choloepus; species Choloepus didactylus. The sequence continues at coordinate 53,965,576 of NC_051320.1, read as the reverse complement.
TAGAATACACTTAAATAGATTATTTTAACATAGTCTTATGTTTAAAATATGACCTATTTTGGCCAATATAAATTGGAGAAGAAACCATGATTTATTTAAATGAATTTCAAAATAATAGCACCTACTATTCGGGCACTTACTGTGTATCACACACTGCTAAGCACCCTTACATACATTGCTTGCACGCTTATATATTTTTTTCCTCTGTTTATTTACTCAATCCCCAGGTTTATTATAATCACTGAAGAATATGTAACGTCTCTAAATGGAAGTTATATAATACATTAATAAGATGCTTTGAACTTAGCAATAGGGAATCTTTCCAAATTGCTGACACATTAGTATTCAATAGGAAAGCTATTTTTGTTTCCTATCCTGTATGTTAACAGATTAATGATGAAAATAAATCCTGAAAATACAAATGATATAACATTCTAAATAGGGCATCATTAAAAAAAAATAATTGGAGTTAAAATGCATCACTACATTGTTATTAGAAACAGGCATTTAATTAGGTGTTTCATCAAAATGCTATTTTGGATTACTAGGTATTCTTATTTGGCACAAAAGGCTAAGAATCTGGGGTCTAATGAGAAAACCACTTTTCTTTGCTCTCTGAGCAATCTGATGGGACCTGGATCCATCCACAATGAAGTTTCGTGTGCCTTTGTTGGGTAGTCTGTGCCACTGGGTGGTGGCTTGTACTCCAGGGAGTCAGTCGGCTTCTCCCTGCTCCACATTGACACAGAACCCTTTCAGCCTCAGCCAGCCGCTTCCTTGGATCACATACAAAGACCTCAAGAGAGAATACAGATGATAATAAGAACTTTAAAGAGACATTAGGCAGCATCATGGAAGGAACATGACCTCAGAAATTAAAGTACTTGTGTTCAAATCGCAGCTCTTAGTATACAGCTCTGTTGTCCTGGGCGAGATAACCATTCAGCCAATCTGTGTCCTAATTTCCTCATCTGTAATAAAGCAGCTGTTGTCAAGATCAAATGATCGAGTGTATGTAAAGTATTTAACAAAATGCCTGGCACATGGCTCATAGATACTAGTTTTAAAAATAAACTTTTAAACCTTTTCAGTTTAGTGTATCATTTGGCAAGAATGAAGAGGACTCTGATCTTCATTAGTAAGCAAGTTTGTTGTAACTTCTAAAGTGCATCAGAGTCTCCTAGAACGCCGGTATGTCTTCCCTTTAGGGCCTGACCTACTCTCAGGTGGTGACTTGCATGAGGGAAAATCTATCATATTCCATTTTTAAAGTATTTCCTTTCTGCATAGAGCAAAGAGGTTGATATGTTAAGCTAAACTTTTCTTCCCTTTTTTCAAGACTATTATTTCTTTCTTTGTTTTTTTGTTTTGTTTTGTTTGTGTTGTTTTTTGAAGATTGTCATGAAGCTTTAATGGGGTCAAGGGTAGGGTTATTGGATAATCCCCACCCCCACCCCCAAACCAGGACATTTTGAGTGAGAGTGAAAAGAGGCATTATCAGTAATAATCCTGGAACAGCAGGTGTAAACGGGCACATTTGGTCACACTAGTCATAGAAAAAAGTGCCTGGCTCAGGAAGGCTTGTCGAGTCCTGGAAGACGAGAGGTCAGGTCCCACCAGCTTTCTTCCTTTCTGCTTCAGATGCAGCAACCCGTTTCTTCAGGAGGAATCGCCTCCGAACTGGGGCCAAGCTCAGAGAGAGGGAGATGATGGGCAGCTCAGTGTTCTGTGCACCCAGCATTTCAGCAGCCGTGTTCCTAATGGATCACCTCCAAGACCAGCTCTTGGGGCGAGCTAGCTGCCCTTCTCCATCTCTGCCTCTTCCAATTCCTTCTCCTCTGGGAAGCCCTCCTGAACTCCCTGGACAGGGGCACCTGTGCCCACTCTCATTGTTGCAGTATCCCCGGCTCTTAGTCATCTGTGTCCCCAGCCCTTGGCACACAGCCTGGCTTGGCGCAGGTATACCAAGAAATATTGAGTGCATGAGGATTTCTCAAATTTATCCAAATGGGATTTTCCTCAGTAAGAAGCCTGAAGTCACACTGTTAAGACAATTATCTCTATTGTAAGAAACTGTTAAAGCCAACATCTCATGACCCATTTGTGAAGATACATCCAGAAATTCCAAATTAAGTTCCATATTATTTTATTATGTTTACTAGAATTTAGCATTCTTGATCCTTACAGATGTGAGTTATATAATTGACTGGGTTTCCCAATTTCATCTGGATGCAGGAAGCTCATATTTATGTTTTATTTTTTAATAGCTTTGAAGGAGTCTATGATCTGCATATCCACCGTTTCCTGACCCTTTATTTATAAAAACTAAAAAGATCTTTTTTTAAAAAAAAAAAAAAAAAGCAAATATCTGGAGGTATGATTCCTTCCACTATGCTTTGAAGGATCTGGTTCCCCATAATTTGTAATCATTGTATCTACTCATCAGGTTCTTATAGTGTCTGATATGGTAATGTGTGAGGGGCTCTAAGATGTGAGGTACCCGGAAACCCCCATCCTTCCACTTCTGGAAGGAGCTATTGTGGAGAACACTGCAATGCCCTTGGCCCTCAAACCTGCCCTCAGCAACCTGTTCAAATCAGTTTACACAAAAACTGATTTAGGCTAATCAGTCAAGCAATACACCTGTCCTCTCCAGGTGACAACAGATCAGAATCTCCCCAAAAAACGATTTACCTGTCTTTTTCTATTTTTTATTGTTATATTCATAAGCCACTTCATGTTCTCAGTGGAAGGAGAAGGATATGCAGGGGGAAAAAAAAGGAGAACAGAAGGAAACAGGTATTTTTTAGCATGGCAGAAACATTTTTTTTTTTACCAGAAATTACAAAATAGTGCCATATCCCACATTTCCTCAATAGAAAGCAGGTCTGTTCCATTTTATGAGAAAGCACATCACTAATGAGATATAGAATTTTTCTAGTAGAAAATCCTGTGTCTGTCCATATTTAAACCAAACAACTAGTTGTCTTTTAAAATTTTACGAAATTTTCCAAGGTGAACTGTAATTAGTTGAGCGGAAGCTAAATAAAACCTGATATGAAAGCTCTCAGTTCTTAAATATTCTGTTTCTAATGTTCCAGTGAATACGGAGATGCTGGGTGGGACAGCCCTGCAGCTGTGCATTTTTCAGCCCTTCCATTTATTCCACGACAGCTTTCTTTCCCATTTAAAAAGAAAGTATTCTTGGCAAAAATATTCAAATGAGACGACATAATAGCACTTGGAATAGAAGTCTTTGATGTTGAAAAACGAGACACACTGGGGAATCTGAAATGTAGAACTGTCTCATTATAAATGACTCAATATGCAAATTCAGGATTCATTCTCTGTTGACCTTCCATGAAGTATATAGAAGTTTATTTAAAAAACACACCAGCTGTTGACCACAAATCCGTTTACATGCTTAGTATCTGATCTTTGAAATAATACTTGATATTATGGCCTGATATTAACAGGCTAATTAATCTGGGCCTAAAATGTTTCAGCAAGGCGTTTCAATTTTGAGAGTCAATAACTTGCTTTGACAAGCAAATGGTGATTTGCGGGGGGCTATGCTTTGAGTTTGACTGTGAAAGGCAGTCATAGAAGTCCAGGCAGAATATTTTTTAAGTTCCTAATACAAAATTATTTTAATTATATCCGAATCTAGTGGGTTGTTCGTTTTTTCTTCTAGTTCAATGAGTCCTGAGGCCTTGCACGATCCCCTGACATTTAGCCAAAGTAATGCAATGATAGACAAATACATACAAATATTTGTCTATGGCAACTATTTTTACCTTGACTGAAAGGTAACAACAGCTTCTCCTGTCAGAAAAGACCTATTCCTTACTCTGTCCAATTTGAAGCAAATTCATTTCTTTAGTTCTCAAGGTTGTTATGAAAATGGAAGTTTGTTTCTTTCACAGATGGGAACCCCTGAAATGGTAGGTATTTTCAAACTCTGTCACTAATTTGCTGTGTGGCCTTGGGAGAGTCATTTAATCTCTTCTGAATCTCAGCTCCTTTATCTGTTAAACTGGGAAGACAACCTCAGAGGGCTATGAAAAGCATGAGACAGGCGTGAAGCCCTTAGCACTGCCTGGTAAGCAGTGAGCTCTGTCACTTGCACTTCCTTTACTCATCAACAAACATCTTGTTTTTTTTTTTTTAGAGTAGTTGTAGGTTTACAGAAAAATCATACAGAGTTCTTATATAAACCCCCTCCATTATTAACACTTTGCATTACTGTGGTACATTTGTTACAATTGATGAAAGAATATTATTATAATTGTGCTATTAATTATAGCCCGTAGTTTACATTTGGGTTCACTGGTTGTGTTGTACAGTCCTATGATTTCTTTTTTAAATTTTTATTCTAGTTACATATATACAACTTAAAATGTCCTTTTTAAACCACATTCAAACATACAATTCAGTGCTGTTAATTTCTTTCACAATGTTGTGCTACCTTCTCCACCATCCATTACCAGAACTTTTCTATCACTACAAATAGAAACTCTGTACAATTTAAGCAATTAACTCCCCATTCCCTAACCCAACCCTGGCCCTTGGTAACCTGTATTCTAGTTTCTGACTATGAATTTGCACATTCTGCTTATTTCATAGAAATGAGATCATATAATATTTGTTGTTTTGTGTCTGGCTTATTTCACTCAACATGATATCTTTAAGGTTCATCCATGTTCTCACATGTATCAGAACTTCATTCCATTTTATAGCTGAATAATAGACCACTGTATGTATATACAACATTTTGCTTATCCATTCATCTGTTCATGGACACTTGGGTTGCTGGGAACATCGGTGTGCAAAGAGCACCAATGACAGGCTAGCCTCTATGCTGAGTGTGGAAATACAGAAAAGGAGGGCAACATATTCCTGCCCAAGAACTGGTGTGTACAGCCTGGTCCAGGGCGTGGATACATGAGTGTGATCACTGCAATAAGAAAGACATAAAGTTCAAAGTTCTGTGGTAGCAGGAATTGAGGAAGTCTTTGCTGAAGAGATACTGGAACTGAGTTTTGAGACTTGGGAAGGTGGGAAAGGGAGAAGGGCACTGTGGGGAGGGGTCACAGCATATGTAAAGGCAGAGCGATGGGAAAGTTCCTTTGGCATAACTCAGTGTCTAAGACAGTTCATTACACAGTGAAAGCATTTAGTAAAAATGTACTGAGGGTAATTTGTCTTGCTTGCTTTCTCTATCCTGCAATTTAGAAGAGGTCATAGAATTATGTGGGCTGCTTTTTTTCTTTTTCAATTTACTGAATGTTTTCTAGATAAATTAATTCCAAGTAATATCTGGCCTGTTTCCTGGTGCTTGTATCTACTATTGACATGCAATCATACTCATTTCTATTTTTTTATTTACTAAGTATCTAGAAATAATGGAAATAATGATGTCTGCAGAGACCAGCTTGCTGAGGTTGGGTGAGAGGCAGAGAGAGAGGGAGGTAGAGGATTGGCAGCAGGATCTAAGAAAATAGGCTTAAATTCCTCAAATGAGTTAACCAGCTGAATGCCCCAGTGGAACTTTTTTTTTTTTTTCTTTCAGCAGTTTTCTTCTGAAGGCCTTCAGCAGAGTTTTCCAACTTTAAGGCAATTTACAAAAGAAGTTGCACAAAGTATAACAAAGTAACATAAATTAAGAGAGCAAGTGAGGGTAAAAAAAAGAACAAATGAGAAAGATGAAACAAAGGGCAAAACAAGGTGGGGAAGCAATCTGGAGCCAGGAATGATGTAAATGGAAAAATTGCTTATCATGAATTTGGCCCCTAAGCTACCTAGAAGCCAAAGTGAAGAAGGAAACCAAAAACAGTTCACATTTCTAGAAAATGCTGCCAAGTATGGTAGCGACTAACACTTGAAATATGGCTAGTCCAAACAGATGTGCTGTATGTATATATTTCCTAGACTTAGTACCAAAAAGAATAAAATATCTTATTAATAATTTTTGTATGGATTACATGCTGAAATGATATTTTGGATATAATTGGTAATTGGTTAAGAATGTATTATTAAAATGAATTTCACCTGTTCCTGTTTACATTTTTTAAATGTGGGTACTTGAATGTATAGAATTACATATGTGATTCACAATATATTTTGAGTGGGCAGTACTGTTCTATAAGATGAAAGCATCCATCAACGGATGAGAGGATAAATAAAATGTGACATATCCATACCTGGGAATATTCTTTGGCAATAGAAGTAATGAATTAATGATATATGCTATACCATGATGAACCTTTAAAAACATTATGCCAGGTGAAAGAAGCTAGTCACAAACAACTGTATGTTCAGAATAGACAAATCTATAGACACAGAAAGTAAATTAGTGGTTGTGCAGTGTTGGGGGTGTGGAGGCTGGGAGAAGATACGGAGTGGCTGCTAGTGGATATGGAGTTTCTCTTTGAGGTGATGAAAATGTTAAAAAAACTGATTGTGATAATGGTTGCACAACTCTGTGAATACATTAAAAAACACTGAATTGTAAATTTTTAAAAATGAAGACACTATATTTAGCTATTTAATAATCATAAAAATAAAAAGGAAAAAGAATCATCCAGAAGACACCCAATCATCCCTGATACCTAGAAGAAGTCTCTCCATGGGCATCTATTGAAAAGCACACCATAAATATTTAATTATGCAATTATCGATATTCTCAGAGTAAACACAGGGATGAATTTTGCAGTCTGTCTTTTATAGTGTTTTCAATATTCACCAGTGGCATCACACTCAGTTCAGTGAACATCTATATGCTAATGACTCCCAAATTCCTATCTTTATTCCAGACTTCTCAAAACACCATGCCCAGGCATCCCACATGCACCTCTATTCTCCCTATTCCGAAGCGCTATTCTCCCTGTATTTCCTATCTAGTTGGTGCCACTAACTTCCATCCGTCACCAATGCTACAAGCCTGGGCGTGCTCCTTGACTTTTCGCCTGCACGCTACCCTCCCCTGCTGCCAAAAAGCCATCAAATCTGTGTTCTCACCTCCATCCCCCCTCTCTTGAGGCCCTCAGCATGCCTGCACAACTACAATGGCCCCTTAATTGATTCCTCTGCTCCAGCCTCGTTCCCATAAATCCTTCCTCCCCCATTTGCTTGATCAATCCAAAAGGCAATGGATAAAATTCACTAGCGCAAACCTGGCCCTCTATGACCAGGGCCCTGCCTCCCCTCTCTTCTCATCTCTGGACTCTTTGTCACCTTGCAAAGACCTATGTCTGCCTGAGCTCTGGCCCTTCCCTCCTGAAACTGAAGTGGCCAACTCCTCCTCACCCTGTTGACTCAGCTCAGGGACACCTCCTCTGTAAGTCCACTGATCACGGTCACTGCACCGTCCTTACTGTATTATGTTGTCTTACTTGTTCTCTTGTCCTCCCCGCCGACTGTGCGCTTCCTAATGGCCAGAAACGTGCCTGCGTTTTCCTTACCTCTGTAGCACCAGCAGGATACATATTTGTCATGTGAATACATATTTGTCTAGTGATGGATAGGTCACAGGTAAAAGAAATGTGCTTTAAATTTTGGATCCAGGCAAATGATTAAGAAGTCGTAGAAGCCCGATTGTTAAGTGCCAAATGCCCTTGCTTGTCTCCCTAAGGACAAGGATCATGTCTGTTTTGCTCACAACTGTGTTTCCAGTGTCATTCAGTATTTGTTGGTTGGGTGGATGGAAAGACAAATGAATTAATGAAGAAAAATGCAGGAAGAGAAATGGATTGAAAACAAACTGTTAGCGTGAGAATGAGGCCTGACATCACAAAATTATATCTTTTTCATCTCCCCTACCTGAGTGAGATTACTTGGCATCCAATACCCTGGAACCTTGGGATGCATTTATTTTGCCCTTGAAAAAATAATTATTCAGTTGAATGTGAAAATGCAGGTGACAAATACTGCTGTATTCTCTGGATCCAAGTGCATTGTAAAGCCTGAATGGATACACCCCCATTTCTAAAGGGGGAGACATGACCTTTACTGTCATTATGTAGTGAAAATGGTCACATGTCTGAAGTTCCTCAAAAATTTCTAGACCCTTTAATTCATGTAAAGTAGACTGATAAATCACATCTGCTTCACAAGAATAAGAAAAAAAGAATGAGTTCCCCTGCCCCCCCTTTTTTTTTTGCTTAGCAATGAGGCGGTTTAATTTTGTTCCTATAATTCTGTTGTTATTAGTACAGAAATAGGTTTAAAACAGAATGGATATCTATGTTTTTCAGAATAGTCTCAGGGCTTCCTACAGAGGAACCAATCAAGACACTAAAAATGTTCTATAAAATAAACATTCAGTCAATGTTTGAGAAACTAAAAGCTTGCCTGCATGCAGTGATGTCAGAACAATAGTATATATGTTGCTACCAACTGTATTTTTTTATTTTATAAACTTGTCTATGCATGATTAATAGGCAAAATCCAAGGGGTGATGAGCAATCAGCAATCACCAACATGCAAGACAGTGAAAAAGAAGTGATTTAAAATCTATTATTTGTAATGCTCTCAGTTGCAAAAATTGAGGATTGATTTTAACAGTAAGATGCTCTGAGTCAGCTTAACTACACATTCAGGGAAAGGAGCAGGAAATCCTGCTATATCCTAATTCCTGTTCTTTCCCCGAAACCAGGAATATAAAAACTGAGGATGTTAAGCAAAGTGTCTTGGTGATTTGGCCTAGCATTGCTGACACCGAGGTGCTAACATTCACTCAGCAAACAGGCAGGGACGCTAACAGTGTCCCCACTTCTTATGTGCCAGAGATATTAAGGTGCCTGGAACCTGGTCCATCCCTCAAAGAGAAATATACACATAATTTCAGAGCACTGAGATGAGGGCTAACAGAGGAATGGCTAAGGTGCTGGGAGCTCAGAGAACTAGGTTAAGGAAGTTTGGGTGCCATTCCAGGGAAGGGAGCCCACGGCTTGACCATGACAGGGCAGTGGTGAGAGAGAGGAGAGGGCAGGCCTAAGAACTACTCAGGAGATTGAACCAGTGAGACTCATTGACTACACATATTTGGGATCAAAGATAGCTCTGAGGTCTCTAGCTTGAGCCACCAGAGGACAGTAATACAGGTCATAAGACTAGGAGTGGATTTGAGGGGTAGGACAATGAGTTCAGGTGTGAGCTGAATTTTAGATGCGTATGAGACAACTGGATGCAGTTGGAAATGAGCTTGCAGTTGGATGAGAGAAGTGGACCTGGAAATGAAGATTTCTGTTGTTGGGTAGAGGAGTAGATGAAAAGGACTATGGAGAATGTGCCAAGTGAGGAGAGAAAGGAGAACAAAGAGAAAACATGGGGGATGGGCAAAGCCAGAGGAACAGCCAACACATTTGACAAAAAGCAAGGAGTTATAACGGGGAGCTGGAAGCCAAGCGAGGGGAGATTTCATAACAGTCTGTTGTGATATATATTAGATGCTCAGTAAGTGTGGGTAGAACAAATGAATGAGGTCACTAACTACTGAGTTCCCATCTGTTTAAAGTTTAAAGCAAACCTTCAGGTTTATGTTAATTTATACTATAGTGGTCATGACTGTCAGCTTTGGAGCCAGTTAAAGGTGGGCTGCTGACCAGCACTGCCACTGTCCGGCTGACTGGCCCGAGACAAGGCGCCCAGTCTCTACATGAATATAACCCACCTCTCTAACTGTCCATCGGAGGGAGTGGCTATGTAAACACCAGCACAGCCACACAGTGCAACACCGGGAACAGTTAGAAAGAATGAGATTGATCTTTATGAACTGATGTGAAGAAAGTCTCTGAGTGACATTGAGGAGTTTCCAGAATGGAGCAATCTATAAAACTATTCAATTCTCCAGGTACAAAGAGCTGTATGTCAGATCATAGAAAGGTCTGTAAGGATATACTCCAGTGCAATAACAGCAATTACTCTGGGGAGGTGGGGGGTGGGACTGAGATTGGAGGGCCGTGAGCAGGTGGGTTTTGAATTCTCCCTATAAGGTCTGATTTTTTAAATGACAAATGTATTCAACTATTACTTATATAGTGAAAAATTAGTATACTGTAAAACAAAATTTTAAAAATAATCTATCTTTCAGTGGTGTGATGAAAGCTAAAATGAGATAATGACAATAAAGTGCATTGCCTCACACTAAGGAATCTCTTGTTACATAGACTATAGCCCTTGAGCCTGGAAGGACTCCCAAAAATGGCAACAGGAACCGACATCTCTGAGCACTGACTCTCAACATCTGGCACTTTCTTTACAACCACCCTCTCTCTAAGGTAGATGCTATGTGTGTCTAGTTATCTAACCTCTCTGTATCTTAGTTCCCTACTTATAAAATGGAAATAATAACAGAACATATAAGGTTGTTGGGAAAATGAAATGTGTTAATACCCATAAAACTCTTGAAACAGTGCTCAGAGAATGTTAGCCATTAACATCGTCATCATCATTATCATGCTTATGTTTCAGCTGAAGGACTACTGTTCAAAAAGATGATGTGACTTACCCAAGTTCTCACAGCCGTAACTGTCTCACCTAGAATTTAAACCCAGCTCTATCTGATTGCCAAGTTTTTTCCATTGTACCACTGGGTAAGTCACACACACACACACACACACACACACACACACACACAGTAAAATTGAATATATACCTGAACATGGAAAAGTTGCGTTAAGACTACCCGCCTAGTTGCTGGAGGGGTAGCTGGAAGGTCCCTGCCTCAGAGCCTCTGGCCATGGCCTGCAATACCAGATTCCTGCAGATCTCCCCACCTCTCCACCACCCTTCCTTCTCTGTCCACCCGGCCCTTGTCCAGGCTGCATGGGGCCCCAGGAGCAGCCTCCATCCACTCCCCGTGGAGCCTCTGGTCCGTCCTGGCCTGGAGTCATGCTGGTGCCAATGCCACCGCTGTCCCACCCAGATCCTGCCCTCCAGGAAGCGTGGCACACGTCCATCCCTCTGCCAGGCCTCAGCACAAGCGAGTCCCACTGTGGAGTCATCTCTTCTCAGAGGCCACAGAGGTGCTGTGTGGTGCCCAACATCTCACAGCCGATGCCTGACAGACGACGAATTCACCCCAGAAGTCCCTCTTCACTCGTGTTGCAGCCAGTGAAATGCAGGTACAAATCAGTATGCAGGCAGCACTTTGCTTGGCTAACCATAAAGAAGATGCGTTTAAATGCAGTGAAACGTTAGTTAATGTTGAGATTGCCCCCTAACCAGAATAAAGTGAGACCTGCCATCCCACGGCGGGCACACCAAGAGCTCCTGCTCCAATGCCTCACAGTGCAGTGTTCTTTGAACTGATACTTTAAGTGGGCTGGACCCTGCCCCAGAGGAACCGGGTGCTTGTGTATTGGTCCGTTTTGCTATCAGGCACCTACAAACGGGCTCATGCACTGGTTATTTCCCAACGGGGCTGCCTTGGCAGGCCTCCCTCGATGCTGGAGCTCATTCACAAACGTGCTGTGCAGGGAGACTGTCCCTCCCTATCCTGGTGGCGGTGACACTGCCTGGTCAGCATGTCCCAGCTCTCTAGCCTTAGAGGCTTTGCCAAGGACATCAATGCAATAAAACCCCAGCAGGACAAGTTGTCTCCCTAAGGACCTGAAATGTATCCAACACCAGTCGCAGTGAGCGGACCTTCACCCTGCACTTACACTGCCCCCCTGCCCTCAATTCCTGTGTTATTTGTTAGCATTTACTCTGTTCCAGGCACTGTGTTGGGCACTGGAGAGAAATGTCCCTGCCCTCAGGAAGCTTCCAGACTAATGGGAGTGACAGACATTACCCAATAAACCAAAACGACAAATTACAATAAGAGCTAAGAAGGGAACATATAGGGTGCTGCAAGACAACATAACAGGGACATTGGATGGCAGAATAGAGTGGTTTAAATGAGGGAGGGGGGCAGGAGGCAGAGGAAGCCTTTCTATGGAAATAACATCTCATCAGGATCCTGGAGGAGTGGCTGTTTCCACCATCTTCCCCCACGGGGTAAGGCTGCCCCTTCTCACTTCACCTCCACACGCACACATACAGACACACAAACACACAGGCACACATTTTGCCACACTCACAGATACACACAGGCACATGGACATATGTATGAACACACAGATTCACATGGACAGATGCACAGATACAGGCACAAGGACACAGACCACGCGCGTGCGCACACACACACACACGCACATAGACACATGTGCATGCTCACCCTCCCTGTGACATCCCAGACCTGCTCCTGAGGTGCCTTCCCACCCAGGGGCTGAGGCGTGCGGAGGGGAGGCCCCTCCCCACTGCACCCGGCACAGGCTGTGCGAGCGGCTCTGCACCCCGCTAAGCCATGGCCCTGTTGGAGGCGGCTCTGCCTCCCGGTTCCTCACCCGACATTGTTTCCTGAGACATCACTCCAGTCTCTGCAAATGTGACATCTGCACACTCCAGTCCCCAGGCATCAAGCGCATCCCTGAAACACCACCACAAATGAGTCCCTTAGCATCAGGACTCAGACACTTCCTGCCACTTCTAAAGCTACCACACATATTTACATATTCCCATCAGGGAGTGGGGAAAAAAGCCTCAGGTAAATGTCAAGGTCAGTAGGATATTTTGATTTGACTGGAATTCTTTTATTTTTTTTTTTAACATGAGAGGGCTTTTTAAAAAATGGGGAAGCTACTGAATAATCAGTGATCGCATGCTTTAAACATTGGGAGTTGACCTAGCAATATATTTAAACACTGCGCATGAAATATCATCATTCCCTTCTGAACCTCAAATCGTTTGCAGAGCAGAGTGAAGGGCAGAGCGGAAGTGGGTGACTTTACCCGCTGTGAGGAAGAGCCTAGAATTGTACTCCAGGGGTGCAGTTGGTTTCACCAGCCCCACCCACATTCCAAAAGCAGACCTCAAATCCAAGAGGGGAATGAAGAAGGCCGGCTGGCTTCTCTTTTGCAAGCGGTGGGGAAACCCAGGGACACCCTTGGGTTTGTGCACTGTGCTTTCCCCTCCTCTCTTCCCACATGCGCCACAAAAAGAAATTCAGGATGCAATCCCATGACAGGCGCCTTTGTACTCACTGACCCCGAGCTCAGTGGGTTGCGATTCAGCCGCTCCTGGTAGAGTCGGCCTTTCTCAGACCCAAAAAGTTTGCCAGAAACATCAATACGAAGCTGGCAGAGCAGAAGTGAGTCACGGCAGCCTCCCATCAGGAAACGGCTAAATGGGTGTCTGACTGCTAACACCTCAGTTCTTTTCATAGTAGGACTGAAAATAGCTCAGAATTCTTAAAATTTGTAGAGATGTAGGCGACAAAAAGAGTTTTGAGTGGAAAAAACTCCTTGAGAACCCCAGTTGTGTTCCTGCCATCTTCCCCCAGTCTGCCTGCCTCACACCACATTGATGGATGCCAGGAAGTACTCGGTGCTGTACTGGTCTTTCTGGGAGACCACTAGCCTGGGACTCAGGACTGGCCATCCCTGGACAGGGGGTGAGCTTGGTCATCCAACATTTGGACTGCCAGGCCCCTCTTGCTGTCAACCTTTCATTTTGTGTCCATTATTTCAAAACTCTTACGTCCCTATAGCCTGCCCCCAGTTACCCCATTCAAAGGCAACCCTTTCCTGAATGAGCCCTCTTCCCTGTACTTCAGCCTTAAGGGACCCATGCAGATTCTTCACTTCCTCAACCAGAATCTTTCATATTTATGGTTGTAATCAAGCACAAGCAGTGGCCCAAAAAGTTACCAGTAGGTCTAAGAAGAGGGAGAGATGAATCTGGTGGGGTGGTTGCTGACAAGGATGAATTGGATGGGAGAGCCTGGGCGTGAGTGAGTCTGTTGGGAATTAACAAAACATGAGTTAACAAGGGCTGAAGTGGGGGGAGAGCCTTTAGATTGGACAGCACGGGTCTAATGTACAAGATACAGTAAAGAATGAATTGGTAAAACCTGGTGTCCTGATGCCAGGGTGTGGGAATGAGGCAGAGTGTGCCGGCTGCAAGGGCTATCAATGAGACTGCGTTTCTCCATGAGGGGTCTCAAAGCCACTTGCATCAAAATCATTTGGAGGCTTTTTAAAATGTAGATTCCTGGGTCCCTCCCCAAGAGTCTGACTGCATAGAAGGATTGGTGCCCAAAAACCTGCATTGTTCCACAGCTCCTCAGAGGATTGCAATGTACAGTAACATGGTTCCAAAGTCTCTCGTGCTTAAGGGCTGTGAGCAACACCCTTCAAATTTATTTCCCCAACACCTAGGATGGTAACTGGCAACTAGCCAGCTATTGGAGAAATGATTGTTATGGTATGAAAATGAATGAATACATAAATGGGGAGGAGTCCAGGAGGACTGCAATTTCCACCTGAGGGGCTGAAGCTCTGCCATTTCATGAGCAGAGATGAGGAAATCAGGAGGAAGAGCATGTCCGGAGTAAAAGCGATTAGTCCAGTTTGAGACGTGCTGACTTCCAAGTGCAGGAGTAGCATGTGCACAGGGCTCAGGGGAGAGAAGGGGTCAGGCAAGGAGATGGGGAGGAGTCGTGTGCACACTGGTCGAGGCTACGGCCTGGCCAAAGAGTCATGCTGTCTGCTAAGTGCAGAACCTCAGGGAAAATGTATGAGCATGAAGAACCAGTTGGGAGATGAAAGGGAGAGGCAGGAAGCATGGAAGAACTAGCAATGGGCAGTGTTCAAACATCAGAGAGGAGGGAGTGCAAAGAACTTGAAGGTTGGTCATCAGGGTCAAAGAATTTGTGGGCACTTGAGAACTGAGGAAAGTCCACAGAATTTAGCTATCAGGAAAGTAGTGATGACTTTCAAGAGAGCAGTTTCAAGAGAATGAAAAGAGCAGATGCTGATTGCAGAGAAAATAAGGATATGGATGGAGAGCGAGCTGAGGCCGCTAGTAGAGATCACACACCCTACAATTTCTCAGGGGGAAGGAGAAAAAGAGGATGATAGATAATGGGCCAGCAGAGAGAAGCAAGGTGCAACCTCACTCATCCCTGTGGTTGCACCTCAGACGCTGATCTTCAGCAAGGGCCTACCCTTTCCTTTCTTGCTTCTCTTTCTGTGCTCTTCCTGGATGATCTTACCAGTAGTTTCAACTTCCACCCCTAGGCTGATGACCCCTGTCCCAGGCTTACCTCTTCTCTCTGCTCACTTCTCTCCGTGGGTACCACAGGCCTTTGGGCAACCTTGGGGAGGGATGTGAGTAGTTCCTGTCTCTGCTGGTGGCCCCACCATCTAGCCAACCGTCATGGGTTGAATCATGTCCTCTCAAAAGATACAAAGTTCTAACACCCAGCTCCTCAGCATGTGACCTTATTTGGAAATAGGGTCATTGCGGAGGGAATTAGAGAAGATGAGGTCATACTGGCTTAGGGTGGGCACTTAATCCAATATGGTTGGTGTCCTTGTAAGGAGAGGAGAAGAGACCCAGAGATGCACAGGGAGAAGGCCCTGTGAAGACAGAGGCTCTACAGGCCAAAGAACGCCGAGGATTACCAGTAAATGCCAGAAGCCTAGAAGAGAAGAAGGATTCTCCCCTACAGATTACAGAGTTCTCCCCAGAGACTCCTTGACTCCTGGCCTCCCAAACTGTGAAACAGTAACTTTCTGTTGTTTTAAGCCACCCAGACTGTGGTAGTTTTTTACAGCAGCGAGGAAAACTAATAACCCACCCAAGCCAGAAAACCAGAGGCCACCCCTCCTGCTCCCTCATCCCCACATCCAGTGGTTGACCAGGTTCTTCTGCATGGTCCATCTCCTTAGCAACCTGCTCTGCCCCTTCCTTTCCACCCTCACTCCCCTCAAATGTGGCCTGCACCAAGGCAATGACGTCAAACAGGTTGCCTGCCCCTTTCCACACCTCCAAGCTGCTGCCAGAGCCACATTCTGGCAGCATTAGTCTGGCCAGGAACTCCCACCCCATTGTTTCCAGCCCAGTGACAAAGAATGAAATTCAAGTACTTTAGTTGTCCTACCAGGCTATGCTCTGGACTGTTTTCACACCATGCTTCCTTTTAGCCACAATGACTTATGTTGTTTCTCCCAGGCTGGGCTGCTTTTGCCTCCTTGTCTTGCTTGTTCAGATCCCCATTCATGGAGGCTCCTTTGCTTTCCCTTCCCTCCATCTCCACATCCCTGGCTCCCACCGTCTTCCTCCGCCTGGCCAGTACCTAGTCCGCTTTCAGTTTGCAACTCAAAATTCCTTCTTCATAGAGGAAGCGTTTACCCCTCTTTTCCTTGTGTCCTCATTGCCCACTTCATCCTCAACACTTCTAGTGGTCTCCATACCTCTCTGTTCGACCAGGCTGTGAGCCCTCTCCGTGGGGCTGGGGGAATACAGGTTCCAGGCCAAGAGGGACAGGAGTTGAAGCCAGCAGTGCTCTCCTCCCTGGAGGCCACTGGTGGGCTAAGCACATGCTGTGTTGATTGGAAATAAACTCAACAGAAGGCCTAAAATAGCTAAACAGTAAGAGAGTAAAACATTTAAACATTGCCTCTCTTATTCTCCCTAGTTTACTCTCTGCTCTGCTTCCCTTCTTTCCTCTCCACCTTTTCCTTTATTCACTTTCCCCTTCCATACTCTCTTTTCTTTCTCTTTCTTTGACTGTTTAGCCTGGAGGATGGTGATACTGATAAGTGAGGTTGCAAAAGGAGGAAAATATTGCAGAGTTTCAGATCTACAGTATCAATTGGATGTAACACCAATATAGGGTCCTTGGGTGGAAATGCTAGTTAAGAGTTCGCCTAAACATAAGAGGAGATAATAACCATGTGAGTGCAGTATTTAAGTTCTTCCCTCAAGAGAAGGTGTTTGTGTTTTCATTTTAAGATGCGAGGCATCCTAGCCCCAAAATATCCCTGAGCATCCATTTATACCCCTGCTGGCAGGAGAGCAGTTAGCGGGTGGAGATGAGCTATGCCGCACTTGGTGGGAGGCCAAGTCCTAGGGTAAACCTCCCGCAGCTCCTTCCTGGGGCTTGATGAGCCCACGGGACAAAGTATGTAGGTTCCTGCACTCTCCTGCAGGTTACTCAGGGGACCCCTGCAGATTCCACAGCTCCTCAGTGGGAGTTAAGTTCAGTTATTTGAGAGGGGAAATCCATCTGACACTTCGGGCCCTAGGACTTGGGGAAGGGCCATGGAATCTTCCAGGCTTCATAAAGGCAACAAACATAAATGCACAAAGAGTTAGCCCGGAAGCCAAATAGAGTCATTGTGATTTTCCTCTCTGTGTAATAATTTTTGCAGCTGGGATTTAGATTAGGTGTAAATAGCTTAAAGCCCAAAGGTGACACTCACTGATGATTTTAAAACTCTATTCACCTGGGATAGACACCAGTCCAAACACTTCTCCCCTACTATTGTCCCTGAAACTGTTGTCTACTGTGGCTGGCTGTCGAAGAGAGAAATGAAACCAGACAGGAAGTTGTTAGTAAGCAGTCCCTCTGCTTTGCTTAAAATTAAAATAAGGACATCGGGGCCTGTGAACTGCTGCAAAGAGGACAGAGAGGACCATGAAGAAATTGATTTTCCTTTGAACTGAAGAACTGGGCAGGGCCTTAAGGATTATCTAATCCAAACTTTTCACTTTGCAGCAGTGGAAACTGAGGCTCAAAGAGGCCAAGTGACATGCCTAAGATCATGTGGTTAGAGGCAAAACTGGGAGCAGAACGAGGTTATCCCAGAGAACCTCCCACACACCCCTGGCAGCCTTCAGGGTAAACAGGCGTTAAGAGTTGGTTCCATATAACCCCAGCAATATCCATGCCCAAACCAGCCAGGACATTCAGGGTCACCCTGTACCTAATTTACTGTCAGGGAGGTACTTCAACAGCAGGGAGAATGGCATACCGGACTGGGGAGGTGGAGGTCGCCAGCAGGCCCATGACAGTTGCTGAGCTGCGTGGGGCTCAGAAAGTCAGTGAAGAGAAAAATCCTGCAAGGTGAGACTGCTTTGTGGGGGTTCCAAGAATAAATGACCATTCCTTCTAAAGCAGGGTGGTGGCTCTAGATCCTAGCAAAAAAAGGGGGGGCAAGGGGGGACTCCACCTCTATGTGTCTGCAAAGAACAAATAACAGCTTTCCCTTTCCAACAATGGCTCAAATGACTCAGCCTTTCTCAGAAAGTCTGGTTCCCAACTTTGAACGCCCTTGTTGTGTTTGCCACTCCATCTGTAATCGAAGTGCCTTAAGGAAGTGTAAATAATTCTTTTCCTATTTAATCTGCCTACTTTTCAAGGCTGGATTCTCGAGTGCGTCAATATTACTCCTCATTCCTGAGTTGAGGCACACGGATTAAAGTGTAGCAATCAGACATAATGGTACAGCGAAGCCTGCGTCAGTGCTTGCAAAGTAGTGTGTTAATGAGTGTTAAAACTGACATCGCTAATACAGCGTTCTCAATTTTTAAAATTACAACTCCGTAACAAGTCATGCTGTTAAAACATACAAGAAATTCCAGTTAAGCCTTCAAGTAGACAACACACATCCCGTACAGATCACTTCTACCCCAAAGTGCTTAACAAATCATTTTCTTTGAAATGAGGCAAGATTAGCAGGTGGTTCAATTATTTGAGTAATAAGTTAAATAGAAACAACAAATTCAATAATAAATACCAATTACTACCTTATGAGCTACAAATCAGCTCGGCATTACAACATGCCCCTCCTCAGTAGCAAACCCAGGAAATGTGGGAGTTTGGTGGAAATTACAAACCTATAAGCAATAATCAATCCATGCAATAAAGACATGGTGTCACTTCCTGACCCAGCACTTTCAAAATGCTCATTGCATATATTGTGAGAAAAGCTTAGCCTGTATATTTATCTCAATGGCAATGAAAATAACAACCTTCAAATATTGAGAGTGAAGCTGCCCCCAAACCAACAGCTGGGAATAAGTGATCCCCAGTTTCTACTGTGTCCCCTAAAGGAGGTTTAAGGGTCGGTCCGATGGCCTGGGTGGTCAAAGACATCCCCTCATGCTTATTCTTCACTCCAGACCTCTGTTTAGTTTCAGGGGTTGGGGGGAACTGCTACATAAGATGCTCTCTAGCAAGGTCAGTTGAAGATCTGCTTGAGAGTACGAGTGAACTTCATACCTTTGGGGAAGGAGGATTACTTTTCCCTGGGTGACAGCTCAGTATTGCTGCCCTTTGTGGGAGTTAACGCCACAGTTCACGCCAGTCAGGTTGTTCTCTCTCCCTCTTGTCTGAAATCACCACTTGGAAATCTCAAAGCTATTAGGTCATTCTTATGATCAGAAGTGACTGAAATTCCAGGATGGGCAAAGTAATATTTTATACAGGTATATGTATGTACTAGAGATGTTTAAAAGACAATCTCTAAAGCACTCTGGGATTCCCCCAATGAAAGGCACCAGATAAATGCAAGTCATTACCTAAATGAAATGTCAAGTTTTCCAGTTTTCACATCTGCAAAGGGTAACCACCAGGGGTACCTCTTTTTTGTGTGTGTTAAAACCTGCTTTTTTAGAAAAACACTCATGAAAGTGACTGCATTATTCTGCCTCCTTCCTCGTTTCCATTTTCCAGGTTTCCCGGTCAATGACCATGAACACCATGCTCAGTGACCCCAGACCATCAGCCTTGGCAAAGGGAGCAGCCCTCGAGAGTTTGTACCATTGCCTGCCTGCAGTGCAGCTGGGATGGTTTGGTAAATTCTCAGCCTTCCAGTGCTGGAAAGAGCAGTGAAAGCCAAGTAAGTGTTCCATGTGCAAATTCTGAAAAATACCCTGTTCCTCTGACTTGGTGAACTGTTGCCTCTAAGTCATCTCATCTTTCCTGATGTTTCTGAGAAACAGACATGGACAATCAGGCACTAGGAAGTGGCTGCCCCCCTGGCCCCCAAGAGGCTTTGGCATGATGGAAGCATTTGAACTCAGGACTCAAGGGCACAAGTGACTAGTGCTTTCATCCAACAAATTACCTGCACAGTAGTAGCCATGGCAACTACAAGTAGACATGGTCCTCTAACAAGATCCTCACCACACCACCATGAGGCATGTATCATCCTCAACCAACTAAGACACAAAATGGACCTCTCAAGGAGAGGCCCAAGCCCTGGATAAAAAGCCTGGCTAACTCCTACTTAAATCCCTGATTCTATAGCCTTTTCAAACACTGAACAATAGTGAAAGCTAACTGGAAAAGCACTTGATTATCTAGAAAATGATGGAGAAGAATCATCTTACGAAAGGATACAGGTACCCCTTCGTAATTCTATGAGTTAGGTAACTGGAGAAGAGGAGGGAGGACATTTTGGGGGAAGGAAACAGTTCTCTCCCTTCAACACAAGCTTAGAAGTTTAAAGGTCTTCTAAATAGCATTGAATTCTTTGAGTAGTTTGCAATTATTTATGACATTTTATGAAGTAGTAATTTTTTGTTTGAAAATTCTCTTTCCTTTTTCCTGACATCTACCCTCCTCTCACCAACATAAGGCAGATGAAATGGAAATAAGAGCACTAGTGCTCCAATCCTGGGTAAACCACACAGCCTCCATGCATATCTATATTTTGAGTACATGCTTCCATGCCACCAGATTTCTATGTCACAGCAGGAAATCCCAGGCAATCATACCATCATATCAAACATACTGTAGCCTAGAAGCAAAATTATCTAAGTTCTGCTTGGGAATAAAAAAAAATCCCATTGTATGAACTTTCAGAGCAGGCAATAAAGGTTTTTAAGCAACTGCCCTGATAGCAATTCAATGACATTCACCCCAGGGAGATAACATCACAGTAAACTTCTTTTTACTTGAGAAAGACAACACAACCTTATTCCTAAACATCTTAAAAATAAATATTTTTTAAAACATGCTAATATTAAGACACAGCACAATTTGATTAAATGACCTAGACCAGGACCCTCAGCCAGAAATAAATGTCACTATGGTCACTCTAGGGAAAGATGGAGCCCTGATCTTGAAAGAAAGGGCTCAGCCTGGGCTGACTCAGCTTTAAGCATCCTAGGATTAGGCCCATGGTTAGCTTAACCCTCTGTCCCTAATGCATCTGCTCTTGGAAAAAAATTCCAACTTTCATTGAATGTTTATCTGAGTAACATTTTCTAAAGAGTGACATTTACAAAATGAACATCAGCGAACTTCATTCTGAAAGTGATCAGTGCAGCCATGCAAGCCACAGCTACAGATCATTTACAAGAACAACTCATAGACTTACATTGGTGATGTGGCTTCACATCATACTCTCTGTTTTGTATTAAAACTAAATGAAGGCAATGGATAAAGAACTAAGATTTTGTTTTCATGACTGTGAGCAAAATCACCTTATATCCATGTTGACCTCATAGATGTGTTTCCACAGGACAGATTTATAGAGTCTTTTTGTACAGAACTCACATGACAACCTCAGAAACAGGAGCACAAATGACTCACAGACAGCACTAGGCCACAAGTACAAGAAGAGTGAACACAATGGACAGAAAACTTAGCATTCTGGGTGGCAGTCATCTGGTAGAAAGGAACATTTCATGCCCATGATCCAAAAACCAGTGAGTATCATTTCATTGAAAGGTACAAAGAGATGGTGTCAGACACACCACCCTCAAAAATGATTCTAGATGTTGTAAAAGCAACCTGGAGCGCGTATCCCATGCACCTTCCCCCTGGAGGTTGGGCCTACTCCTTACACCAAAACCCGAAGGTGTCTGGACTGTGCCAGAGACACACGAGGCAGCTTAGCCATGTAGGTTTGAGGATGTCAAGTCCTCCCAGCTAATGTAGGGAATCATTTAAACTTAGTTCGCTTGGGGAACTCCTGCTCATGTTCGTCAGGCTTGCCATGAGGGATTTAACTTTATGGGCATAGTAATCCCTTAAATTGATGGAAGGGACCTCCTTCATACCATCCCCAAAGTCACAGCTGCGCATGGCACTCTCGAGTTGCTTTTGGCGCCGATAAAAGTGGGAGAACTTATTGAAGATCAAGGTGATGGGCAGAACCACCACTAGGATACCTGCCAGGATGCAGGCAGAAGCAGTCAGCTTCCCTGCTGTGGTCCCTGGGACCACATCTCCATACCCCACAGTGGTCATACTGACAGTGGCCCACCACCAGCCAGCAGGTATGGTGGCCAGGCCCTCATTCTCTTCCTTTTCAATGGTGTAGGCCACCACAGAAAAGATGGAAATGCCCACGGAGAGGTAGAGCAGGAGAAGCCCTACTTCTTTGTAGCTGTACTTCAAGGTGGCTCCCAGGGAGCGGAGGCCAGTGGAGTGTCTGGCCAGCTTTAAGATGCGGAAAATCCGCATCAGCCTCAGGACCTGGGCCACTCTGCCCAGGTTGGCCAGAGTAGGCGTGCTCTCCACCACGAGGTTCACCACCAGAGTGATGTAAAAAGGGACAATGGATATGAGGTCGATAAGGTTTAGGGCATTCTTGAAAAACTTGAGGAAGTCAGGTGCCACAGCAAACCTAGCAACCAGCTCAAACGTGAACCATGCGATGCCAAAGTGCTCCACGATTTCAAACCTGGGGTCCTCGGCAGGGTTGCCCTGGCTGTCAGGGATTTGGAAGTCTGGTAGGCTATTGAGGCACATGGTGATGATGGACCCCAACACCACGAGGATGGACAGGATGCTGAAGACCCTGCTCAGGACGGAGTAGCCGGGGTTGTCCAGAGCCAGCCACAGCTGTCTTCGGAAGTTGCCCAGGGGCTGCCCATCGAACTTGGAGGCGTCGTTATAGAAGGCGAGGATCTCGTCGAAGGAGGACGTGGTGCTCTCCTGGTCGCTCTGCTCGTCCCACTTCTCCTGCTCAGGCTCCACTTTGCGGCCGTGGTAGCTGTAGCTGCAGCAGGAGTCGATGAAGAACTCATTGATGCCCCAGTACTCAATTTCCTGGCTGAAGGAGAAGACGCACAGCTCGGCCATGACGTGAAGCTTGCCGGTGTGGTAGAAATGCAGCACGTAGGGGAAGAGCTCCGGGTTGCGGTCGAAGTAGAACTCACGCTGGACGTCGTCGTAGTCATCGCAGAGCTCCAGGATGGCCTCGCGCGAGTGGCAGAGCAGCAGGCGGCCCAGGCGCGTCTCGGGGAAGCGCAGCAGCGTGTGCGAGCGCAGCCGCCTCTTGAAGCCGCCCACGTTGATGCGGATCTCTCCATCCTCGACGTTGGCCTCCGACAGGTCCCACAGGCTCTGGTGGGTCATGCTGGAGACGCCCGGCCGCCCGCGCCGCGCGGGGGCGCTACACCTGGAAGCCAAGGGAAACGGGTCTGCTTGAGAGCCGGGCGCTCAGGGCTGGGCGCGCCCCTTTTTCTCCCTAGCTATGTCTGGCCGGCCCAGTCCTCTCCAGGAGGGTCTCTGATTGCTGAAGGGCAGGGGGGCTGGGGGGAGAACGGGGCAGGTGTTTCTGTGGGCTTTGGACCCTCCAGGAACAGGCTTCAATGGGGAGAGTATGTTTCCACTGGAATGGCCTTGCCCCGCACCCACCCCGGGGGTCTTGGCAGTCGTTTTTCGCTGACGGGGTCGCTCCCACACGACTTCCAGAGCCCAGGGGCTGCGGACTGACCTTGCCTGTGGGCGGGCGGAGGAGACGCCCCCGCCCGCTCGCCGCAGACAGGCGGGACCGGAGCTGGGATGCGCACGGGCAGGACTCGGCCGAGGTGGGGGGCGCGTAGCTTTTGGAGGGGGGCGGGGAAATTCACCGCTCGAGTCTGTAAACCCGGGCTGAGGAAATGGGAGCCGGCCTGACGTCCCCTGCATCCAGCCGCCACGACTGGAGCCCCCCTCACCGCCGCCCGGAGCCTCGCCGCCCGCCTGGCGCCGTGCCCCGGAGCCGCGTGCGCCGCGCCTTATCCAGTGGAGCTGCCGGGGCTGGCCCTGAGCGTTCTGGGAGCGCTTACCTGGGAGGGCGGGGGGCCCACGGCCGAGGCCGGCGGGAAAGTTCCCCGACCCGCTGGCGAGCATCGCGGCGGCTGCAGCTGCCGGCTGGCTGTGCGTGTGCACGCGGGTGCGAGTGTGTGTGCGCCTGTGTGTGTGCCGGGTCGGCCGGCGGGCGGGGTCCGCCGAGCGTCTCCTGTCTCCGGCCGGGGATGCCGCCGCCGCCCGCAGTTGTAGGAGGCTCACAGGTGGCTGCGCGGCCCCGAGGCTCGCAGAGCCCCCTCCCTCGCCTCCTCTTCCGATCCGCGTGCCCCTCAGCCCGGGAGAGGGCAAGCTCCCGCGCCGTAGGCGCCCGCGGAATTAGGAGCGCCAGCGAAGCCCAAGCATCTTGGCTCGGGCCCTGCGAGGGGCGCGGCACGGTGGTGCTGAAAGGACAGCTCCGCGCGCCCCACTGCCGGGCGCGGTCGCCTCCCCAGATTCTGGAGATGCTGCCGCCGCAGCAGCCGCCGCCACTACCGCGGCGGCTTCTCTGCGCTCCACTCGCGCGTCACTGAGACCCCCTGGAGCCCCTGGCTAGGCACGGGACCGACTCCTTTCCCAACCCTTCACCGGTCCCCAATGACAGCTGTTATTGCTACTACCCACAGGGTGCAGCCAGGAGGCTGCCTACGGTGATCTTTCCCCACTGGGTCTCTGGTGCGGGAGATAGGCTGGGGAAGGGGGGACGGCTTGCACGAGTCCTGGGGGAAGGACGCAAGGAATTCCCGGTTCCCCTTTTAGGGACCCGATGAAAAGTTTCCTGAAGCCTGGGGATGGGGTTGTTGGGGAAAGAGGATGGGAGAGGAGGGAGAAGAAGGGGCAGGGGAAGCCTGAGGTCGAGCTCAGCTTAGCTTGCCGGGGGCGGGAGCCCAGGCCCCACCTGCTCGGAAGAGTCACGGAGTTTGTTTGGGAGCTCTGTGTGGGCACCGTGTGTGTACAAGCAGGTGTGGTTTGTGCATTGCATCGAGAACTGTGTTTGCTTGTGCTCACACAACACAGTAAGAATTTTCAGTGTTGGTGTGTATAAAATGGGACCCCTGCAAGGTGGCCAGGTGAGTCCAGTGTGTCAGTACAGGTGCAACCTAGGGCATGTGACAGTGTGGTGTGTGGATACAGATGTGAGCTGCTTGTACAGTGTGCTGTGTACAGTGCAGTTCTTGCTGGGACCGTGTCAGAGTCAGTGTGTGTGTACAGATAAAGAGAACTATGTACATGGGTCTGGCACAGATGTGCTCAGGACCTGAGCCCAGATCTGAGCTCTTGGTTTTCTAGGGTTGTCCTCAAGGCTTTGCTGGTGAGCTGAGCTGGGAAATGGACCCACAGTCCCTGGTGAGCCCCCTCCCTTTGGTCTCTCAGCTCCTCAGCCTGCCCCCCATTTGCCAAGTCTGTCTGGAGCATCATTAGGTGTGTGAGCTTAGCAGGGAGCTGGTGTGCTACATGCCTTGGGCAGAAGTCCTGGGAAAGCCCTTGTGGGGGGACTTTGGACTCATAGAGCAGCCCCCACACCCATGGTGGGATGCACATCTTTTCTTTACATGGCCCTGGCAATGCCATCCCAGCTTAACAGGCACTCTGTGTGGCTCTAGAGGGCTTTAGGTCCCCTTGGAGTGCCTGGGGAGGATCCTTGATCTAGTTTCATATGAGGGCTCCTGGATCTGGGCCAGGCTTCCCTTAGTGGAAACCCATCCCTTGCCAGACACCTGCCTCTGGGTATGTGTGTGGATGCATGTGCAGGTGTGTTGCCTGCTCAGAAGTCTCCACACCCATGCCTCTGAAGGCCTTGCAAGATGCAGGGGATTCCACGAAAACGGGAGAAAAGCTGAGGGCACATGGTCTTCCTATCTCTAGTGTTGGATGCTTTTGGAAAGGGGTGTGTGTGTGTGTGTGTGTGAGAGAGAGAGAGAGAGAGAGAGAGCGCTCTCTGGTATTATCTTTGCCTCCATCTCCTTTTCTTTCAGGGTCTGTGTTTTGGCTGAGTATGCTCACCTCATCCCCTGCCTATGTCTGCTGGATCTGTCATTTGAAGTCTGGGGTTCCCCACACCTGGCTGGCTTGCAGTCCGGAGGCTCCTGGGTCTCCTTCATCCCCGTGGGTGTGCTGCTGAACGTGTGCCAGCCCTTGCTGTGTGTGTTTGTGAGTGAGTGCATGCATAACCACTGTGTCATTCCCTCTTTCACTCTTTTCCAACATCTTCCCCACCCTTTTGTGGGGGATGCTGGGGTCTCCCTTTTGCAGGTGCCCTTAGCAGCATCATTTGTGGGGCAGGCTTCATGGGTCCTGTGACTCTTTCTTCCCCTTTACCCCATCTTCTCACTGTGGCCACAGCTGCTGGGCTCCTGGCCACTCCATGGCTCATAGTCCTTCTCTTGCTTCACTGCCACATGTCTGTGTGGCTTCTGCTGCATGCCCACCATTCCCAGCCACTTCCTTTCCCTCAGCCTCGGCTCCTGGCTCTTCTTCTGGTTGAGCGCAATGCATTAATCACCCTTTCCTGCTGCATTTGGAGGGACCCCAACACTGGGCTAGTCTTTCCCCCTGAGACGCTTGGATTTGATGACTCGGCTTTTCCTCCCTCCCTTGCTTTATTTATCTGCCTGTTTCCTTCTGTTCCTGTCTGTTTTTGTTCTTGCTCATTCCTTCTTCCTTTGTGTTTGTGGGAGATTTCGCCCATGGAGACAGAGCCCGCTCTGCCTTCTGTTTCTCTTTGTTTCTCCCACACTTATTGCCACCCACCTGTAAACTGCCTGGGCCCTGCCCGGGCTCCGGGGGCCCTCGCCCATCTTCATCTCTCTCACAGGGGCCACTCCTTGCCCCTCTCAGCTCTGCCTCTTGATCCTGCAAATGCCACTCCCCCTTTCCTCCTACCCTCCTTCCTTGCTCTTTCCCTTGTCCCTGGTCCAGCTGAGAGAGCTGTGACAACATGTCCGCAGCCATGTTGGGGCCCTGTATCTGTATCTGCCCTTTGTAAGCTTTTCCTGTGAGCCTGGTGCCAGGGACAAGCCCCCATACCTGCCTCTTCTTGAAGGGAAAAGTGAATTTGGAGCCCACAGGGAGAAACCTGAGTTTGGGACACATCAGTTATTTCTTGGAAAGGCTGAGGCAGAAGCTCTGTAGGTCTGACAGCTGCCTTTGTAGAGGGTTAAGTGTATGTGACAGGCTGAGCCACTTGTTTATTTCCCGCTGACTGCACTGAAGAGAAATGGAGCATCTCCCTCCTTCTGTACTGGGGAAGCTGGCTTTGTTTATGGTCTATTTAGAGGTCTAAGCCCTGATCTTAAAATACAGCCGCCTGTTCCAGGCACGTGCCGAGGCACAGGCCCCTGGGCTAGCCTGGCCTGCTCAAGGGATCCTAAGGGTCAGAGGGATGGGGAGTAAGGCACCCTAGGAAAGGGGATGAAGGGACCGCAGGTGGTGGCCCAGATCCCTACACCTGGGTAACTATTATCTCTGCCTCCCCTGCCAAAGCCGATCTCTCAGCTGAGCCCACACATCTCAGACTTGGCTTTTCTTCCTTGACAGGCGAGGGGGCTGCATCAGCGGCGTGGCTCAGGGAGCCAGGCTGCCTGACCTACATTCCCCAGTGCAGGGAAGAGCTGAGTCCTTGCCCTTCCCCTGAGGGTGTGGGCGCAGCGATGCCTGCCCACCTGGTGGAGTGTCTGATCTCCCAATGTCCACCCTGCACCCTCCCCCCCACCAGCAACCCTCCCGCCACAGCCAGCATGCCTTTGAAAACCACAAACCAGGCCATACCCTCCTGTGGCTTCCCATTGCACTAAGAATGATATCCAGGCTCTTACCACAGCTTCTGAGACTTCATCCCATTCCACTCTCACCTCCGTCACTTATGCTCCAGCCACAGGCCCACCTGGCTCCCCCTGCAGGACTTCCATACTTACTCTTCTCTCTGTTTTCCATGGCAGCTTCACCTGGCAGGCTCCTTCATTTCACTCAGGTCTCAGTGTAAACGTCACTTCCTCAGAGGTGCCCGATCTTAACCAGATTCCTCAGTTTCTATCATGTCCTTCGCAGCTCTTAAATTAGTTAATGAATACACGATTGAATACGAAGGAATGGGGCTCCAACTGCTATCTTAAGTCATTCTGTGCCAGCCAAGGCCGTGGCCTGGCCTCTCCCTCCTCCTGGTGGATCAAGGAGGGAGCTAGAGGAGGAGGAGGTTGCTGTGACTTGGGCCCCCAGGTTCTGGAGTGCTATCCCAAGGGATTGATTAGCCTGGTGGATCCCATTCCTGGCTGCACATTAGAATCACCTGGAAAGGTTTTTTTTTTTTTTAATTCATTTTATTGAGATATATTCACATACCATGCAGTCATACAAAACAAAGTGTACATTTGATTGTTCACAGTACTATTACATAGTTGTGTATTCATCACCAAAATCAATCCCTGATACCTTCATTACCACACACACAAAAATAACAAGAACAAAAATTAAAGTGAGAAAGAGCAATTAAAGTAAAAAAGAACACTGGGTGTCTTTTTTTTTTTTTTTTTGCCCCCATTTTTTTACTCATCCATCCATACACTGGACAAAGGAGAGTGTGGTCCATATGGCTTTCCCAATCACATTGTCACATAAGCTATGTTTTTATACAATCGTCTTCAAGATTCATGGGTTCTGGATTGTAGTTTGATAGTTTCAAGTATTTGCTGCTAGCTATTCCAATTCATTAGAACCTAAAAAGGGTTATCTATATTGTGCATAAGAGCGCCCACCAGAGTGACCTCTCGGCTCCTTTTGGAATCTCTCTGCCACTGAAGCTTATTTCGTTTCCTTTCACATTCCCCTTTTGGTCAAGAAGATGTTCTCTATCCCACGATGCCGGGTCTACATTCCTCCCCGGGAGTCATATTCCACGTTGCCAGGGAGATTCACTCCCCTGGGTGTCTGATCCCATGTAAGGGGGGAGGGCAGTGATTTCACCTGCCAAGCTGGCTTAGGTAGAGAGAGAGGGCCACATCTGAGCAACAAAGAGGCATTTGGGAGGAGGCACTTAGGCACAATTATAGGGAGGCCTAGCCTCTCCTTTGCAGCAACCGTCTTGGGAAGCTTTTAAAAATCTCAGTGCCCCTAGATGTCACAGGCCTCACTCCAGACCATTTAAATCAGAATCTCTGGTGTTGGGCCTGCGCATCAGTGTTTTTCCAAAGCTGCCAGAGTGATTCAAATGTGGAGCCGAGTTCGAAGCCTGGGCAGCCTGTCTTTGGGAGTGTGGACACAGAAGTGTGTGCCCCTGGGTCTGTAGCCCTGCAGTGAGCACCAAGGACAGCGGCTGTCACTTCTCCACTTGGTGCACCCTCCCCGCACCCCATTGCTTGGTACCTGCCCAGAGCTAGGTGCTTGGTCATTCACTTCTCCTCCAATCCCTGACTTCCTGGAGGGCTCTCATACCTACTCCCCTCAAAATCATTTACCTTTGAGACAGATTTGTGATTAGGAGTATTCTGTTTCTCTCCCTCCTTGGAAGGAGGTCAGCTCCTGGGCCTTCATTATGCTGACAGTGGTAATGGAGAACGAGGGTGAGGGAGGTTTGGCAGAGCTATGTGGGTGGATTTACAGTAGAAGGCACAGAGAAGCTTCCAGGGATGGAGGCATGCTAGAAGACATGGGGGAACGGGTGAGGGAGACCACTAAGCCAGGGGAAGCTGGGTCTAAGCCTTGGGATGTTGGGGTGTGGGGGAGGAGAGGAAGAAGACTCTGGGGAGAGATTGAGCGAGAAGTTGGTGGACAAAGGATTTTAAGTTTTGCTGCACATTATGAATTGAAGTCCTCATTAAGTGTTTTCTCAAAAGGCAACATTTAATGTTTCAATAGCGTTTGCCTTGTTTCTGGAGGTCAGACTGAATTTTTTGTATGTGAGTCCTTGCTTCACCAGCTTCATCTCCAGAGGTCATTCCCCCTGTGCTACTGCAAGCCCACCCACCCCCATCTCTAGGTGCCCCCCTGGAGGTTGACAATGGAAAGAAGGTGGTTGTTTCTGAAGGGCTCCCTGAGAGCCCATAAAGAACCTCTCCGCGTCCCTTAATAAAAAGGGGACCGTGTCCAATCCGCAGCTGTGCACGGAGACTGGGAGACACTCGAAGTCCCGCCTTTGTGCCCCCTGTTCCAAGTTGGGGAGCTCCCCCAACCAGCCTCACTGGTCCCTGCTCCCTTAGGGCCCTTCCCTTAATTCTCTAGAACAATCCTAGGGGAAGCTGGAATTTAGGGACACAAGGTAGATTAACAAGAGGCTATCACAGCTCATTATAGAGGGACAGCCACCCCCCTCTAGAGACACTTCCAGTCTCCCCTCACCTGCCTCAGGGGTCTGGCTATATTTCCCCTCTACTGCAGAACCTCCTTCAAGTCCAAAGTATAGAATTTGAGGCCCGGAGACCTAGGAGCTCCCTCTCCCTCTTCCTCAGGCCTGACCTCTGACTGGTGCTGCCTCCAGCCTCCTGACTGTGTCTTGGTGATTGTCAGCAGGACTGAAGCCCCCGGCCCTCCTCTCAGGGCCCAGCAGGACACCCAGATCAGGACAATGCACCTTAAAGCTGTCCCCTGTGTTCAGGGAGGGCAGGGCCTCAGCAACCCTCCACCAGGGCAGGTGGCTCATGGAGATAAAAATCAGAGATACAGATCGTGGAGAGAAAGAAGCAGAGTGAAAAAGAGGGAAGCCACTGACTGGGGTATGTGCCCAGCCACCAGACCACCTGGGTCTCAGTTCAGCTCTCTAGCCATGTAGCCTTGGCCAAAATATTTACTCTCTCCATGCCTTGTTTTTCTCAGCTGTAAAACCTGTGATGAGTCTCTAACTAGTAAGGTTGTTGTGAGGATTAGAAGAGCATTAAGGAGTTTATACCAAGTTCTGGCACATGCTAAGTGCTTAAAATGTTAACCAAGACTAGTAGCAGTTATTGAGCATTTATGATGTGCTCATCCCTGTGCTAAGCTCTCTGCTTGCTTCTTGTTCTCACTTGGTAATATTATTAACCTCATTTTATTCATGCCCATTAAGTGGGGTGTTTAGACTCACACATGTCTCCCTGGCTCCAAAATCTGCCCTCTTAACCATCTCAAGTGGGTGCAGTACTAATCAGGGTAGGCTAATTGCTGTAACAAATTCCTAAATCCCAGTGTCTTAAGATAGTAAAAGGATATTTCTCACCCATGTTACAGTCCAGTTGGGTGTTTGGGAGCAGATTCCAAGACCCAGGCTCCTTCCATCTAGAGCTCTTCCAGCTTCTAGGGCCTCAGACCCTTCCCTGGGATCCTGTGCATCAAGAAGAGAGATGAGGGAAGAGGAGGATGGCACGGGATGCTTTCAAGGCCAGATGTGGTAGTGGCAGACTTCACTTCTGCCCACATTCCTTTGGCCAGAGCTCAATCACATGGCCCTGTATAACCACCGGGCTGTGGGAGGTGATACAGGGAGAAGAGGAGGACCACGGAAATTGGGGTACCAACCTTTCATGCTGTCAACAGATGAGTAGAGGCTGGCTGTCATCCTGCATCCATTTTTCCCAAGGTGGGGAAAAGGAGCAGAGGAAAGTCCCCGATTGCCTTGAGTTGACATAAGGTATCCCAGCTGGAATGGCTTCACTACAGAAACACCAACGAGGATGCCCTATTCCTTCAGGAGTCCTGGAGCTGGAGCCAAGGATGGTCTCTCAGCCCTGGAAAGAATTTTGTTTCCCTTTTTTCAGAATAATGTTTTCAGCTCTAAACTTGTCCGTGTTGCCTGTCTGAAGAAGGGTGTCAGTCCAGCTTCTAGGTTGCAAGTAGCAGGGAATTTGGCAGAAGAATATAATAAAGGATACTGGGTAGATCACAGATTCTTGAGACCAGAAACCAGACCTAGAAACAGGCAGGACTCTCACACTGTCCACGGCAGGATGCCCCAGTCCCCCCCCAGGGCTGGTCAGGACACCCACCGGGCACCAGTGACAGGAGGGAGGGGCACCTGAGAGCTGCCGTATTCACTGCAGGACTTGCCCTTCAGGCACTTGCTGCATTTCTGTGTCTCCAGGCTGTGTGGGAGTGGGCCCAGGATAGGGGCTCGGGAAAGCTGGGTTGGTGGCTGGTGGCAGGGAGCAGGTGAGTGGAGCATAATATGCAGGGGTCTAGGTGAGGAAGAATCCACAGGACATAGCATAGAAGCACAGGGACCCAGCTTTAAAAACCCACTTCCCTCCTCCTCTCTCCTTGATCTTCCCTCAGGTGGGAACTTGGGGGAAATCACTCAGAGAAAGATTCCCTTTCTGCCCTAACCCATTCTTCCTTTATCATGCCCTGCTGTCCACCCCAGGACACATTCCCAGCTCCCCAAACCTCCCCCCAGCTTGGAAGTGCTCACACTGCTGCCCCCAGGTCCTCACTCTTCTGCTGTGGAAGTGACATCCACCCACCCATTATCCATCCGTTGCCCATCGATCCATCCATCCATCCACCCACCCACCCATCCCACACCCTGGATGCGGCTGTGGGCTCCTGTTTCCATGGTTACTTCCAGGGCCTGAGTCTGCTCCAGGTTTGCTGAGAGACTCTCTGGCTCTAGGCTGTTCCCTCTGACAGCCTTGCTGTTAGACTCAAACCCTGCACTGAATCTGTGGCCCCACCTTCTTCCAGCTCTCCCTACACCCAGCCACACACTGATCCACATTGCTGTGTCCGATCAAAGAGATCGGCTTCCTGGATTTAAAATGTAATCCAAAACTCTCCAGCATTTAAGCAGAGAGGCACTCTGGAAAGAGAATAGCTGGGAGGCTGCTTAGGAAACAAAGTGAGAGCTCCCAAAGGTGGGGAGACGCCCAGGAGGGAGCGACCCTTTGTAATAATAACAAAAGACAACATTTATTGAGCACTTACTATAAGACAGACACTATTCTAAGGATTTAACATCTATTAACTAGGCTAATCCTCACAGCAACCCTATGGGGTAGGTACTAAATTTACCTGAGGGGGAAACAGGCATAGAAAGGTGGAGTAATGTGCCTGGGTTTCACAGCTGACCAGTGACAGAGCTGGGGTTCCAAGCAAGACCAGCTGACTCCAGAAACCGTGTTCTTAAGCCCTTTGTACGTGGCCTCCCTACAGCCATTCCTCCCCCTGGGGTTCTTGAAAGTTTCCCTGGTTCATTTTTTCCAAGACAGGAGGTTCCTGATCACCTCCTCAGCACTCAGCTCTGCTCTAGGGCGACAATTGCCCACCTACACGCAGCCCCCTCCCCCTTTCCACACCAGGCCCCTTCGGGAGCAGCTTTCAGTTGCTCAGAAGACTGGGCGGGGCAGGATGTTCTCAGGAGGAGCCCCCGCTCGGCCACCCTGAGCCAGTCTGTCTGTCAGCTCCGGAGGTTTCCCCAGGTCAGAGCCAGGCTCCAGCTTGTCCTCAGAGGCATTCAGGAGAGTGGGAAAAGCAATCCCAGCAGAGAAACCCTGAGGGAAGACACAAGATGTTCCCCACAAGTGACAGAAAACCAATTCACACTCTTCCCTGCAGCCAAAAAATTAAGCTAATTTTTCATTTCTCTGCTTACGTGCGACTCGACTAAACATAGGCATCTAGGAATGCAAACGATGACTAGATTTTCTTAATTTAGGGCAGTTTTAATTAAATCTTGCTAAAATGACGGAGGCGCCAGATATTTTTATCGTGGTAGAAATCTACGTAATTTGGGAAAAGGAGAAGTGGGGAACACGGTGCCTGGAAGCACCTCCTCCCCTGGCCGTTTCCCACCTTGCTGGTCTCCCAGGCCCGCCTCACTGAGCATATCTCCCGAGAGAAGGTGCAATCCTCTCGTGGAATTCTGATTTCCTTTGGTTTTGTTTTTATTAAAGGAAACTGGTTTCCTTAAACTGCATTATCTCTAACATGGGGCTATAAAGGGACAGTCCAAATGACAGTGAAAAAAATTTTGATTATAGGATTATTTTTGAGAAATATTTGGACTTACCAGCAGTTCACAGAATAAAGTAGTAAGAAGTCAAAATCAAAGGTGTCAAAGGTAGCATGTTTTAGTGCTTACTGCGTACCCATGTCCAGCTCCTCTCCCTCTGGGCATATGGAAGAATGGCATTTCCCCTTCCCTTCCATATTTGGAGGGGCCCTGTGAGTTGTTCTGGCCAGTGGAGATGATATGTCACATCTGGGCTGGAACATTTAACTGCTAGTGTGAGAGCCTGCAGGGGTCCCTTTCCCAGCCATGGGAGTAGATGCTATGGTCAGTGCCACTAGGGGAGGCAGCCCGGATTACTGGTCTACCACGTGGAGCACAGCTGCCCTGGAGTCACCTGGATCTGAAACAGACTGTGTGTGTTTGAGAGATAGACCTGGGTCGGGCTTTACACTGAGAGACAGCAGAGTCTCTTGTAGCCTGGCTAATACAAGTAATCATTGTGCCACAAAATCACATTATTTTAGTCATTTTGTATTAAATTATTTTGGAATTTTAAAAATCATCTGTTCAATTCAGTCTGGAACAGGGTGAAATTTACTTTTGCTAGGTCTAAACATGATTGCTAGAGAATATACTTAACGTATTTCAGCAAAACGTGTGTGTCAACAGGAAGGCTTTTAAATTTACCCAAATTCCAGGGTAGGGGTAAAGGCAGGCCCACAAAAGAAATTGGTCACAATGGGAGCTAGATACATCTCTCAAGGGACTGTGGGTGCAGGCAGGTTTATGAGTGGAAAACACAGACTTTTAGAAGCGGAAAGTGTTGAGTGGTAGGTTGGGGAGGAGGAAGATGGTGAGAAGATGTCGGAAAAAGAATTTTTAGATGTTTTGCTGTGCAATGTGCAGTCCTATCAAGAAAACCCTCATTAAGATGGATTAGTTAAGGTAGTACCATCTGCTATAATCAACAAATATATTATGTATGGTTCAAACATGATAGAAGTTCATTTTTCATATAAAGTCCAAAATATTTGTTCTAAATTGGTGGGCAGCTTTCCTGCAAGTGGTGATTCAGAGAATTGGGCTTCTTCCCATTTCAACACATCCTACCAATGTTGCTCAGCTCATCAAGCCAGGAGCAGAGGAAAGAGGGTGGAGAACGGGTATGCCTGTTTTTGTAGCCTGGGTCTAGAAGTGGCACACATCACATCCGTTTAGTATTTCTTTGATCAGAATCAGTCACATGGCCATCCAGCAAGGGAGGCTGGGAAATGTAGTCCTGGTGGTGGGGGTGGGGAAGCAGAGGAATTAGGTTTGTTTACTAGCTAGCCTGTTTATGGCTCTAAATTCTCCATTCTT
This sequence comes from Choloepus didactylus, assembly GCF_015220235.1. NCBI lineage: Eukaryota > Metazoa > Chordata > Mammalia > Pilosa > Megalonychidae > Choloepus > Choloepus didactylus. Next base: position 53,930,405 of record NC_051320.1, on the reverse strand, counting down.
TAAAGTTGGATTTAAACGTGCTTGTAGAACATAACCCCGTATAGAAAGAGCCACAAGCAGATTCAGTTTATGTGGTCATATTGGGAGGGCCTGAGTGGGATTTTGCCTAAGACACAGTTTTCTGCTTCTTAGATTAAAATGATAATCACAGGCCTGAGCCACAATTCATCTTCCCTGGTATTGGCAAATTGTTGAAATTATAATACAGAAAAGGGCAGGTGTATCCGGCATAAGAACTGAGTGGCTCTACAAAGCCTGAGAAATGACGGGAACTTCCCTGACATCAAAATTACAATTTTGGAGAAGAATGTGGTTTTCAGGACAGGTTGTATCACATGAGAATCAAACCATCACAAGACCCTGTGTGGTGATTAACTTGAGGATGCCTAGATAAACTCCCTCTTGAGGCTGCAAATTGGACATTCACATTTAATCCAGCCCTCAGAGACATCCAACTTTGCTTTAAGAAATAAGAGCCTTTCATGAGTGGAGTGAGGAAGCCAACAACAGCACACATGGACTAATTCAAAGTTGTTGCCCTCCTCTAGCTGAAATGAGCCCCCCCGGACCAGGACTGCTACTGTGAGACTTGCAATCGAGTCAACTTTGAAATTGTACATACAAGGTGATCGCTACTAGAAAACTAAGACTTTCACAGGAAGGTCCTTGCAAGGAAGCAAAGGAACGAGCTTTGAGTTGGGTTAGTGCTACCGTTGGAGGAGTGCAGGGAGGCAAGCACTAGAGTCAGAGAAAAGGCGTTGTTGGAGAAGGTACAGAATGGTAAAGATTATTTGCAACCCCATTGCCACCAGAGATCTGATTCAGTGGCTGACCACCTCATTGTTTTAGGAGGAGTAGAGGGTAGGGTAGGATTCATAGCTTGGAATCCACCAGTGGACATGAATGTTTTCTTCTGTGGGGGTAGGAGGAGCAAAACAACCTGGGAGAGTGATAAAACCTGGCGTGGATAATGCGAAATACCTGGGTTGATTGTTGCATGAGAAAGGAGATTTTAGCAGAGTGGCTGAGCAATTGGAGACGTGACCTTAAACTGGTGAGGACTCCTGAATTCCCTCTGTTGGTGCAGCTAACCAAGCCTGAGGGCGAATAAGAGGCAAGACTGAATGATGGAGAGCAGACAAGGCAGCTGGGGTGGTTTTGTGGGCCGTTGCACCTCAACCTGAGAAGCCAAGTGGATGGGAGGGGAACTTCCCTAGATCCAGCCTGGGATTTAGGTTGAAGACTGTACCCCCTAATTTTCTCCTAGTGGGGTGATGTTGGTCACATGGAAGGCGTTTCTCAGACCCCAGCAGGAGTGAGACAGTTACTCCCAGGCTGCCCTGCACTTCGGAGTAAGTGACATGTGTGTTTTATTTGTGGCAAGAAACAACATTTTAGCTTATAACCGTGTGAGGAAATGTGGTCTGTGGGGACCACCAAGGGGCAGAGACTCTCGTGGGTGAGGCTGGGGTGGCTGGGCTGAGATGTTAATGTAAATGCAGCATGCACCCTGCCTTAAATCCCAGCGTCCCCAAACTGCCTGGGAGTGGGAGAAGAAAGGAGAATCGGGGCTGAATGAGGGATTGGATTGAGTGTGAGGAGGGGATTTGTTGGCCACAAGTTAATATTCTATTTTGGCTTCTCTTACTTCTGAAAGGGAGTTTTGCAATTTACTTGTTGGCTTTGGAGAAGTTGTAAAAAGACAAAGGATTTTATGAATTGAATTCCAAAGTAGTGGAGCACAGGTGAGTAGTGCTTCTCATGAGAACACGTAAGGCAGGGCAAAATCCTTGTGCTGCGTCATCCAGAAAACCCATTCCCAAATTGCCGTTATTCTTCTAGGATTTCAGAGTTGAAAATTTATTTCTTTTCACTACGAAAGAGCTGTGAGGGCCATAAGGGCGCTCAAATTTATATGGGTTACATTATAAAGCACATTGATTGTTCACTCACAAATGGTTATGGCTAATTGAAAATAAGTCTCTTCTAAGTATTAAAACCAATTGGCCAAACTTTGTTGTTTTTTTTTTTTTTTTTTTTTTTGAGAGGGTGGATGCTTTGTGGATACTTATTTCATTATAATAATGAAATGTTGTTGTAAAGAATATACTGCTAGAAATTACGCTTCTGGTCTTAGGAATTTGAAATGAACCAAAGTTCCTATCCAGCTCAGGGTAAATTATTAAGTGAAAAGAAGCACTTACAATCCACTCCCCATTTTTCTTCTTCCTTGCACCTTAACCATTTGAAAATGATGCTTTTGTTTTGGTAGGCCTCTGTGTGTGTGTGTGTGTGTGTGTGTGTGTGTGTGTGTGTGTGTGTGGCTCTTATTGCAGGTGAGGTAAGATGTAAGAGGGATGGTAGAAAAGGGCAGAGTGGGATCATATCTTAGACATGTTTAATACTATTAATTCAGTCATATGTGTCAGGAAACAGAGAAATATAAACGGTGTGGGTGTTTCCATCATACACCTCACTCAATGAGTGACAATTTGATTGTTCATTTATTTATCTAGACATCCATCCATTCATACATGCCTGCCTGGCTCCCCAAAAAGCATTGGAGGCAGCTGAAGTGTGTTCTACCCCCATTCCTCCGTCCTTCACTTATTCATTTATTCAACAAATTTTCTTTATGGCCTTACCATGTGTTCATGAAAATATAGCTTTGAGCAAGACACACAGGAAAAAGGCAACAGGGCCTCAGTGTAGATCCCCATGTTAGAGATGTCTGGGGTTCCTAACCCAAAGGGGATTCCTACCAGAAGAGATGGTGGAGAGAGGACAGATTCACATGTCGTCACATGTGTTTTCAAAGAAGGGGAGGCAGCTCTTCAATGTTCTCGCTGCCCGTGGCCTCTCCCAGTTTTGAGTTGTACGGTTTGAGTCACAGATCACCTTCTAAGCTCTTCCAGACCCATTTAGCTGGCTGGTGTTTAACGCAACCACCAACAAGATGTTCCATTATCTCTAAATCAGTGGTTTTTAATTTTTCCCCTTTCTAACATCCCAAATTAGAAATAATGTGGAAAAACTTAGGAAACACAAGTTTGGAAAAAATAAATAAGACTGATTCAATAGCTTTATATTGTAAGCAAAATCTGATTTTGGGGTCTCTGATTTGGGTCAGTTCTTTACTCCTAAATGGGTGGCCATCTCTGGCTGAGGAAAGGACCACTGAGGGTGTTTGAGAGACACAGGCCATCCCACCATCATCCAACCAGGTCTAGAAGGCATTTGGCAGCGAAGGTGTAGGAGATTGTCTGGAGCCTGAAGACATCTGAGAATGAGTCAGAAGGGACTTAAGGGCAGTACAAGGCCCCAGAATCATGTTGACCATATTTTTCAAGCCTTAAAATGGAAACACATGGTATGACACATGGGTTACAATAAGACAGAAAATCTGGAATTAGAAAATTCACATTGCATGGTGTGATAGTGGAGTCCAAAGTGGGATTAGGAAGTTTGCTATGGGTGGAACTGATGGTCAATCTGTGGATCTCCAGGCACCTTTTCCCATGAAGCCATATGCCCAGGGCCTTTGCTGGCTGGAAGGCACAGAGGCTGAAGGATGGAAGGAGTGGAACAGTCAGTCCCCTCACTGCCCTGCCCCCTCCCCATGCGGACTGAGGGTTTAGAAGGAAAGTCAGAAGGGCTGTTTTCATGAGGACGTTGATGAGACTCTGGGCACAAGCTGGGCTGTTTGGGGCTCAGGGACAAAACATGGGCCAGAGTTGGGAGAAGTCATTCTTCTGGCTATGGATGGAAATTTAGCACTGCTCTTGCACCTGCTGGGCTGGAGACCTTAGAACCTCAAGAGGTGGCACCCCCATCACCCAAGTCATCAGCATTCTCCAGGGGCATCATCAACAGTGGTTTCCCAAAAACTTTAGCAGAGTGGGTGGGGCATGAGGTTTAGTAGACATTTTAGGGATGGGGCGTCCTGTGTGAGAAAATGGGGGCAAGAAGAGGTAATTGGTATTTATGAGGCTAATTAAGCAGGTCAAGCTGTGCCACAAAAATAATAACAGACCACACAGCAGCAGGGGGCATTTTTTCCAGACTCAAAATTGGGTCATATGGTGGGAGGCATGGTCAGATAATATTATCTGAATATCAGATTATCTGAATTCGGGACTGGTCCAGAAAAACTGCCAAAGCAGTGTGTGGTGGTTTGACGCTGTATGTACCCCAGAAAAACATGTTCTTAAACTTAATCCATTTCTGTGGGTGTGACTCCATTGTAAGTTGGACCTTTCGATGAGGTTACTTCAGTTAAGGTGGGACCCACCTCAATCAGGATGGATCTTAATCCTCTTATTGGAGTCCTTTATAAGAGAATGAAATTCAAACAGAGAGGGAAAGCCACAGAGGGAGCAGCCAGAAGCAACAGCATCCAAAAGGGAAGGGAGCCAGGAGAGGCCGCCATGTGCCTTGCCATGTGACAAGCTAAGGACAAAGGATCGCTGGCTGCCAGCCCCAGAACACCACAGTCTTTGGGGAGAAAGCCTTACCTCGATGCTGCCTTGATTTGGACTTCTAGCTTAGCCTCAGAACCGTGAGCTAATAAATTCCCAGTGTTTACGCCCGTCCATTGCATGGCATTTGCCTGAACAGCCAAGGAAACGAAAACACAGCTGCCGATTAACTTGAGTGAAGGTTTCGTTTGATTAGAAGCCCTAAACCCTGTGCGCTCATGTGTCGCGCCTACTGTTGAAGCAGAATGGGAACCCACGTTCGACTTCATGAAACCAGCAGGAGCATTGCCAGCCAGTCTCTCTGGCTTTGGATTTTTCATGATCTAACATTTTAAGGAGGTTGTGTCAGTGAGACTTATTTAGAATACAGATGATTGCTTAAACTCTCTTAAAGGCTTTAAGAATACATTTTAATCACTGAATCTTCCCCTCAGCCAGGCAGAGTTATTTATGAATAAATTGTGTGCCTTTGAGTCAACAGAGACTGGGCAGACTTACTGAATTAATGACCCTTTCTCCTCTTCTGGTCCTCCTCCCGGCTGTGGCGATGTGCATTTCTACCAGCTATGTGAAATGCAGATGGAGTATAATTTTCCCAAATTGATCTGTTCTACATCATTGAATTTCAGCTATTTGCATTTTTATGCCAGAATCAAATTTAGATTATTATTATTGTTGGGGAAAATAATTATAATCTATTAATTGTCATGGCACTTGATAGTTTCTAAAAGAATCACTAATGTTATTTAATTCCATCCCGACTGAGATGGAACTACTCTGAGAACTAAGCAGAGTAGGAATCATCGTCTGTGCCCTGACTCTAAACTATCCCCTCTATTACAGATAGGCAAATTGAGATTCTCAGAAATTAGGTGATTTTCCCCCAGTCATGTTGTGAAAGTGTGGGTCCCGCTGAAACCACAGCAGGACTCACCCTGAGAGAAGAAATAAGGGAAGACCCAACCAGATCTGCCCCTAAGCGTCGCACAATTGGTTCTGTTGAGATTCCAAAGAAAGAGGCACTAACTGCCAGGGTGGTCAGTCCATAACCATTTATTAGGGGAATTAACTTACAAAGAGCTGCAGCTACCTCATGGGGGACACACTCGAGTGAACTCTTGCCAGCTCACTGTCCGTCGTGAGGCAGCCTCAGCTCTCTGTAAGTTAGTGACCACCCTGGCCTTTTGAGCAGCCTGTATGGCTCATCTCTGCCACACGAGGGGCAAAGAATCTTCCTGGCCCTCATCCCACAGGGCTCAGACTATATCCTCCTCCTGGAGGTTCAGCCCCAAAGGTCGAAAGAGCCACAAGTTTTCTGCACCCCCAAGGTGTTCAATCCAGTAAGCCTGGGACCAGGTGTGAGCTGGGCTTCTGGGCACTCCAAGACCAGTACCAAGTCCATTGCCTGTGAAAGGGCAAACGCTTGCTGAGGTTTCTGGGAATTCCAGGGAGGTCATCTTCCCTCTGGGTGCAACCCTCTCAGGGATTCCTCTTTCACTTTCCACACTATCCTGGATGAGAAACCAACCTCACTCAATCCCACACAAAATCCCAACTCCCACAAAGTGGTTCTGAGTTTAGTGGACATTTCTTAAGACCTGGGATGAAAGCTGGGGAACGGTTTGCATAGGGGCAGCAGTAACAACTCCCAGTGGTCATTTTTCTAATCCCCCCTCCTCTGGGGACTTAGACTGCTCCTTGTTCTCACCAGTTGAGACCTTCCTCCATCTTACTGATTCCTCTCTTTCAGCCCTCTTCTGCTGCCCTTCCTGGAGCAAACCAGCAGGTTCCTTCCCATGCTCCATGAGAGCAACCACGTCACTCTCCTCTCCTCCCCTGTTGGTAAGAGCATGCTAACATCAGTTCCTACAGGATTCTTAAGGCATTTTCCCAACAAAAGAAAAAACTCCCTCCCTAAGAGGAAGTATGGTGTCAGCTGTTAGGACAATGATTTTTGTTTGCATTGTTGCTGCAGCAAACACTAATGGTGCCTTCCAGTATCCATCCCCTGTCCCTTCCTCTTTCCTAACAGAAGCCTTGTTCTGTTACGGTCTCCACCCTCCACTGACGGACTGTAAGATCCAGGGGGGGGCTGGCCCCAGAGATAGGACCTTATTGGTCCTGGTTAATCACAGTGTTTCTTTTTCCTTGCCAGTGATTGCATTAGGCATCAACAGATGATTTAATCCATCCCAGTGAAATGTGAGAGAAATTCTGTGAGGAGCTCCAGGGAAACTTCCTTCCATCTTAAAAACACAGGACACAATTGTTCACTTTCTGTCTCTGTGGTCATGTCTAAATGTTATACCTGATACCACTACAGCGATCTTGACATGAGGGGGTTAGGCTGACGATAGGGCCCACGTGGAGGAGGAGCAGAGCCAAAAAAATCTCAGGGAAATGGAACCAGACTCCTGGCTGTACCTAGTCTAGATCTGCCACCTCTGGACTTCCTATAACATGAAAAAATAGATTACTGTATTGCTAAAACCAATTAGGTTAAAGTTTTTTGTAACTTGCAGCCAAAAGCATTCCAGATGATATAGTTCTTCTTACATCAGCCAAGGCCCTGACTACTGAGAGAAATGCACCCCCCACCCCAGTACACACACTCACAAATGGAATAGGAGAGAAGTTGGCAGAGAGAGAACAAGTGAGAGCAAGAAAGAGAGATTGCTGACCATGGACTCCACAGAATTCTGACCCCTTTGGCTCTCCCAAAGAAGAAACAGGAATTCGTGAGGACTCAGGGTCTGGCTCAATATATGCAGGGCATGATTACTCCGTCTACAGTGGTATGTATGTTTGGGAAAAGGATTCAGACGGGAGCCTGTGGTAGAGTGGGAGACACACAGGTCTTAGGGTTAGGTGGGCCTGGGCTCAGGTCCCAGCTCTACCTCTCACCCAGATTTCTTAGGAAAAAGAAGATAATGGCAACAACTCATACACCTCAGGATTATGGTAAGGGTTAGATGATGTTACATTTATGAAACTAAGCACATACCAGGTGCTCAATAAGTGGTAAGGCTATTATTATTAATACAAATATCCAGGGAAAATACAGACTAGCAAGGATAGTCTGATCTTAGGTTTGTGAAATGTGGTGTGCTGAAAGAATGTTTATCAAAAACTAATAATAGTTTTCTCTGGGTAATGGCATTTGGGGGCGATTTTTACATTCTTCTTTTATTTGTATGTGTTCTTTGAAATTTTTTTACAAGGCATGTGTACATAACAAGAAAAATTGCCCGTTTATAACCTCAGTGAGTTCCAGTAAAGGCTGGATTCCTGATGTATTTGAGGGTGGAAGTTTTGCATTAGGAGCTTGAGGGGAGCTGGATTACTCTTCATAGCAGGAGGAGAAGAACTGGGGTGTCAGAGCAACCCAGGAGGCGGGTTAGAGAGAGGAGCCAACAAGCTGAAAGAAGCTTGTGTGGCCAGCATAAATTTTCCATGACATCTGTGCTCCCCCAAGTGCTCAGTATGAGCGATTTTTGTTGTGGGAGCTGAAATTAGTACTAAACTTCACATAGGAGTTAATGTGGGGTAGGAGAGAAGCAGCGTGTGGGGACGTACAATCCACGAGTGATTCTCTAGGAATCAGCAGAAGTCTTGGGAAGCTTTTGAGTTCCATGGGGCATGGAATTGCTAGAGCTGGAGCCACATTGTCCTGGGTATCTATTGCTGCATAATAAACCATCCCATACTTAGGGGCATAAAACAACAATAATCCTTCATAATGACCTCTCATGTTTCTGGGGATTGACTGGCTTGGCGAGGAGGTTCCCACTGGGGTCCCTCACGTGGTTGTCATGAGATGCCCGTTGCAGCTGGAGGCTTCCCTGCTCACACGGCCAGCATCTGGGCCTAGCTGGGGCTCCTCAGGAATTTCTCTGCCTCTTTGTGGTCTCTCCACCTGGTGTCCAGCATGAAAGCTTCAGGGCAGTCAGATTCTCAGGTGGCTGTTCCTGGCTCCTAAGGCATGAGTCCTGAGAGGGAGGCAGGTGGAAGCTGTACTGCCTTTGAGGACCCAGCTCTGGAAGTCCCACGGAGTCACTTCCACTAATTCTATTGGTTAAAGCAGTCAGAAGGCCACAGGTCCAAGGGGAGGCGACACTGACTCCACCTCTTAAAGGAGGAGTGGCCAGGTTCTGGAGGGACATATGGAACTGGAGATAATGTCGTGGTCATTTTTGGAAACTGCGATCTGCCGCAAGACATTTCACAGACCTTGAGGGGACCTGGCAGCCCCAGCTGATATCTAAGTTACAATCAGGAAAAAAACAATGAAACTATTTTCTTTCCTTTTTCTGGAAAGAAAAAAGTGCAAAGTATTGGCAGAAGTAGAATTCAAATCAAATCTAAGAGTATTTAGAACATGGATGATGAATAGAGACTTTTAATGTAGCAGGTTTACCGGAATTGGCTGTGAAAATCATGATGAAAATGAACGACCCAGAAAGAAATGTGTTACTCTCTTGTTCAAAACTCTTTCTGGATGGAGCTAGCAGGGCTGGAAGTTGAAGGAGAAAAGCCTGGAAGAAGGCCCGAGGGTCAGACGGGTTGGACCTTAGCCGTTGGCAGGGAGTGCGGGATCAGTGTGAGAGAGATTGCTGAGACGAAGCGGATGGGACGGAGCCCAGGGTGGGTGGGGAAGGAGGAGTTGAGGAAGATAAGCCTCAGCACAGCAGGCACCTACTCATCCATGCATGTCTACTCCAGTGGTGACGCCTGGGTGGCATGGCCTCAGGGGCCCGAGAATCTCCTGCCCTACTCTGGGCTCCAGGAAGTGAGTCAAGGGCTTATGGGGCTTAGGTGTTGATGAGCACCAGCTCCTTTCACCACCGGAGTCCTGGACTCTGACCTCAGCGACCATCTCCTGCAAAGAAGGGCCCTTCACCACAGGAAATCACTCCCTCTCATGTTCTCGCTTTCAGTGACTCCGCCTTCTGAGTCACTGCAGTCAGACCAGAATCCCTCATCCTGGACCTTGGAGGGAGCCTCAGTGTCATTCAGGTTGGAAAACAGCTCTCACATGCTCTCTCTCTCTTTCTCTCTCTCGCTGCAGCTGGGTCTGACAGGTGAGCAGTGGCTTTCATACTGAGAAGACTCATGAGGTTGCATTCAGGCTCAGAGGGAAAGAGGGCCTCAACCCATAGGCAGAGGGAGGTGGAGGGGTGATACAAGTTGGGGAAAATGTCCTGACCCTTCTTAGCTCCGGGCAGCCAGATCAAGGACACACCTCTCCAAGCAGTTGGTCATCTAACCTTGCCTCCTAGATTTTGGGGGCTAGTGTTCCAAAACCTCCTTTTACCCAGGCCTGCCTTTAATAAGCCATACCCACATACCTTAATACTTCTATTCTCCACTGATCTCAGTTAGACAGTTCTTGTTCTGGCTTCTGTGGAGCTGGAGAGCAGTGGATCAGCACTTTTCTCCTGATTTCTCTTTAAATAAGTTTTCCCCCTGTCCTGCTTTCATAGACTCTTCTGATGTTAAGTCTTGAAAAGACCTTAGAGAGCATCTAATTCTAGCCCCTTATTTTACAAATAAGGAAACTGAGGCCCAGAGAGAGGGAAAAGATTTGCCTGCCAATCTCCCCACCAGCATCTCAAATAGAGCTTGAAAAGGGGCTCACTGGGGGCATAATGCAAAGCGCTTTCTCCATTGCCGATCTCTTCCTTCTGGTCCCCTTCCCTGTGGTAGCCAGGCCACGCTGAAGATTGTGCCAAAGGTTGTCAACCAGGAATGTGTCTTCTTTCTTGAAATACGTTGTGGATCAGTAAGCAGGCCCCTCAAGACCCCAGCGATGCAGCTTGCTCTAAGTCCAGCACACAGTAACCCAGAAACATATGTGGTGAGCAATAACAGTCATAAATTTTATGAGATTATGTGTTCCTAATGTGAGACTTCAGGCTGATCTGTTTGTTGAGCTATGCCAAGCTTCAGTATGATTCAATCAACTTGCGCTTAATCTTCACTTATTTACTCCGGGTGAGGGTGAGTCATGGAGCATGTCTCTAGTCCAGTCTGCTGAACTGATTTACCCCCAAGGATTTTGATGGACTGGTGATTTGTTTTCTCTGAATGTTCAGAGTTTATTTACTTATATCATCAGATGGGGTCTGGATTATATACAGTGAAAGTCTGTAGCTATGTCGAGGACTAAGACCTCTTTGGCAAGTCCATTAAGGACAGAAAACACCTTGGCGGTGGTCATGGCTTCTTTTAGGTCCAGGCCAAATCCGGTGAAATACATTGTTACCTGTAGATAAAGTCACAGGATTTGACTCTGAAATCTTTTCATCACAGAGGAAGGCATTTTGACCAACTCCCTGCATCTCTGATACTAGGCCATGTGGATCTGAAATGATGGGGGAATACTGCCATCTCATCCAAAGATGGAAAAGATTGGAAAATATGCCCAAGGCTGGGAGTGACTCCAGCCGCCAAACATCTACTGCTCCCAGTGTGTCCAATTTCTTGCAGACCCTGGGGAAGTAGGAACACGCAGATGGAATTTGGGGCCAGTGTCCTCAGTGCCTTCTTTTAGCACTCTGAGGACATGTCAAGTCGCCTTGTACTAGGAGAAATGAGGACTGGCCTGTAATCTGATGGGGAGGGTTTAGGGGCCCCCTGGCTTCCATAGGGCAGGATAAATGTGGGGCTTTGGCCTTCCAGGCTCAAAACCAAGGTGGAAAGAGTTTCCCTTGATTTCTAACTTTGGTCAGGGTGATCAACCGTCCAGGTTTTCTGGGGACTGAAGAGTTTCCTGGGATGTGAGACTTTCGGCACTAAAACTGGGAACGTTTGGGGCAAACCGGGACACCCTAACTTTAGTGTCCCTTGACTTTGGCAAGCCAGAGCTTTGGATTGGGATGGGAGTTGAACTCTTGCCTTCCCAAGAAGCTGTGGCAGGGCCTCAGACCCTGGGAAGAAAGTCTCCCCAGAATAAGAGTACAGTCAGAAGTGGTACCGGATGGGAGGAAGAGAAGGAAAGCTTCTGAGGTGCGCTGTGTCCTGCTGCTGCTGAGGGGTTGGCAACCACTTCCCTGCGGTTGACAGGCTCCTAATCTGCCCTCAGAGGTAGAGCAGCCCTCATGTGGGGATCACGGTCTGCCTGGGGAGACAGATGAGGAGCGAAGCAGCGGTCACTGGAAGGACCGTGTGACCCTGCTCGAGTGGGGGTTTCTGAGTCTGGATGTCAACATTCCCCAAACACTGAGGGCATGAAGCAGTTTCAGGCCAGTTGTAAGCTGGTAGCAGGTTTTGGATTTATCTCTGGGGAAATTAAGACTGTTTCTTTTTTTCTTTTATGGAGTAAAAATTCAGAACACTACAGTGAACCCTTTGGTTATATAACCACACACCCTGGTTAGAAGTGTGGATTCTGGAGCCAGACTGCCTGGTTAGGATCCTAGCTGCCATTTAATTTTACTTGGGTAATTAATGTAACTGCTCTGGGCCTCAGTTTCCTAATCTGTAAAAGGGGTGCGATGACATGGTGACTGTGAAGATTAAATTAATTAATAGGGCCTGGCACATAGTAATTACTCAAAAAATATTATTATAACTTTTACTAAGCAAGAATGAAATGACTGAGTTAAACAGAAGTTAAATTGCTTTGCAAGGTAGTGTACAAAGTTATCTTTATTGTCATCAGAACTCATACCATGGGAAGCTCTACTCTAAGAACTGTGGTTGCTTGTCACCTCTGCCATCTCCCTGTATCCCTCATTCTCTTTTACTGCCCAGTCTTTGCCTCCCAGGCTGGTGTGGACGAGCTGCACTTCTTGCTTTGATTGTGGAGCTAAGCTGAGGATGTGGAGTTTGACAAAGTTTTACTGAAGGTCTGGGTTGACAGAAAGTCAGGAAAGAACACTGATCACTGTCCATCAGAGATGAACATTCCAGGGCTCGATGGCAAAGGCCCTTCGACAGGAACTCCTCCCGGTTGGTCTCCTGCCTACCATGCTGCAAGGCAAGCTCACTCCCCCCCAGAGGCAGGACTTGGACCACATCCTCTTACATAGGGCCTGCACTCCAACCACCTTCTCCAGGGGCCAGCAGGAGGAAACTCCCACAATTGCACCCCATCTCCCTGGCTATATAACAAGCATCTGCAGGTACAAAACTTCTTTGTATGCTTCTTAGGGCAATATGTTGAATTTCAGCTCCTATATTATTTTGGATATTTTATTTGGATATTAAATATTCGGTTATTTTAATTTTACTTAAACTATCTTGCCAAATTAGTCCCAAGCAAAGAAACTTAATGGTGGATGTTTTTTAAAGCTTACCTTTAGCTTGAACTCTACAATCTATGTCTTTATTAATACACCAAATTTTTCTAAAAGAAAAGAATTGCATAGAGTCTGTAATTGAGTTTTTAGTTCCATAATGGCATAAACTCAACTTTCCTGTCATGCATTTGACAATGTTTCAAATTTATGTTTGGTAAATGTGTTTTTAATACACAACAATGTTTCCCTGAAGCTGAAAAATCACTTGTATAGAACTTGGATAGTATAAAAAAACTCAGTGGTGTCAATAGAGATTTTTGCTGCATCATTCATTACCAGGATTAAAAAATCTACAATCAAAGAAGATAAAATACCCTACAATAATTTTTTAAGAATTATCTGTTTCAATCTATCATGATTTCCAGGCATATCTGCAACATTGTGATATCTGTGGTCCCTCAAATTGTTTTTTTTCCCTAGGTTGTTTTTGTAAGTGGTCTACTAACTGTTTATAATCCTTTTCCAGTTGTGTCATCTACTGGAAAAAATCCTCCAAAATGTTTACATATTGAAATGTTTGTGTTTTTTTGGAATTCACAAATCTAACAGAAATTGTTATCTGTTCCATATACATCAGGAGTTGTGTCTCAAATATAACATCAAATTTGTAGCCAAAATAATGAGTGATATTTAGCTCTTCTTACTTTAGTCACATTGATTTCATTCATTGTATCTGCTATATTTTTAATTATTTAGTTTTGCATTTCATCCCCTAAATAGGTGCAAGAATATTTGGTGTCAATATTTACATTATGCATAAATGTCCTGCCATAATATTATCAAATTTTTTTCTGGGTTCTGCCAAATGGATAGAATTCCCATTATCATGTTCATGCTCATAAAGTTTCTTGGATGCTCCTCTGAACACTAGAACTCATTTGCCAAAAGTTAAACCATGTCACAATCTGCATTCAACAACAACACAATAATTTTTTTCTCATTTTTATGAGGTATTTGCAGCATTAGTAGTTCTTTTAAAAAATCAGATTTTGAATTTTCAATGCCATAGTCAGAATAGGCCAGGTAGTGCTTCGATAACAAAGGATTCCAAGATCTTAGTGGCTTGACACAACAAAAGTTGATTTCACATTCATGCAAAATCCACTGCAAGTCCGAATGGCTTCTACCTGCCTTCTACAGATGACTCAGCAATGTCAGGTGGCTACCACCTGGACCACACAGCCTCCTCAGTCACTAGGAGTGACTATGAGAAATGAGAAATGGCAGCATGGCAGGCAAGAATGGTGGAGGGTTGTACCAGCAATTCAATGCTTTAGCTCAGAAATGACATGGTCACTTCTGTTCATCACCCGTTGGCCAGAACTAGTCATGTGGCCTCTCTTGACTGCAAGAGAAGCTGAGATGTACCATCCTCATGCTTGCCTGGAAGGAGAGGAGAACCAAACAGGGGTAAGCACTAGACTTCTCTGTCACAACAATGTAATATTTGTTATGGTGCATTTTTTCTTCTTCATGTTTACAGAGAATGATACATGCTAAATAAGAATAAGAATAACAAATGATAAATGCTGCTAGTTCTTTGCACCCATTTCTCATTTCTCATTCTTCCCATACCCAAAGAGTTGGCAATAGAGATAAAAACATAGAATCTTTTAAGGAATTATAAAGTAATCATGATCTAGTGATTTTTTTTTCACTATATGGAAGAATTCATTTGTATAAGTTTATGAAAATTTCTTATTCCTAAAGTCTTTTGGAAAGCTAAAATTTATTTGAATTTTTAAAAAATTCAACAAGAGTATCCTTATATATGATATACAAATGATGTGGTCTCTCTAGCTTCAACCATATCGACTCTATAAGACCTCCAGCCCCCTTACATTTCTCAGAAATATTTCTGGGAGCCCTGGAGATAGTTTTCAGAGTACTTTTTCAGCTGGTTCCTCAGCTCCTGCTTATCCCACCCTCTTTCTGCTCTGGCTATCCCGCTACTGCGGAGTGCAGCAACAGCAGCAAAGACACAACAGTTGTACTTTTGCTGGCCGTCACAGCCCTCCTTTCCTGTCTCTGCTGGCTAAATGCACCACTAAAGCCTTGTGCTCCCAATGACCCAAGAAAAGATAAAGAAATAGCTCTTTGGTGCTCATCCTCTGTGTTGGTTAGCTAGTGCTATACAACAAACCACCGTAAAATTCTATGGCTTCAGACAGTAAGCATTTATTTTACTCATGGTTCTGTAGGTTGACCATTTAGGCTGGGCTTAGATGGCAACTGTTCTGGTGGTGGCTGGGCTTCCTCTTGTGTCCACAGCCAGCTATGGGGCAGCTTTGTTAATCTTGTCCAGGCTCTTTCATAAGCCTGGGGCCTCAGTTGGGATGACTGTGCTGACTAGTTCTTGTCCACATGGTCTCTCACGTTCCAGCAGGCTAGCTCAGGCTTGCTCACATAGATGAGGCAAGATTCCCAAGAGAAGGGGGTAAGACCTCAAAAGACCTGGAGTCAGAACTGACACCATTTCTTATACTACATTCTATTGGCCAAATAAAGTCGCAGGATCATCCCCAAATCCAGCAAATGAGAAACAGACTCCACCTCTTGAGGGGAAGACCTACTAAGTCACATTGCAGAGTATGGATACAGGAAGAGTAAAGGACTGTGGCCATTTTTGTAACTCTCCACCACGTCTCCTTAGAACTGAGGTGGGTGTCCATGGGGAAAGGGTCAGAGGACACCTGACCAAGAGGCCCAGGCTCATTCAGAATCATCTCTGCCCCCAGTTCTTCTCTGTTGACCTTGAACGCGTTCAGACGTGCCTGTACCATGGCAGGGGACGCAGCCTAAATTCAAGCTGGTGTCAAGAATGTGAGGAGGCCTGCATGTGGCTGCTGAAGTTCGCCAGGAAATGGGGGAAGAGGCTCTTCAAGAAGCCTCCTCAACAGCTCTCTCCTTCCTAGTCTCCCACTGATTGGGGTTACTTCCCCTGGATTGCCAAAGGCAAGTCAGCTGCTCCCTTGTATACTCTCCTCAGAGGGAGATACTGCAATCTGAGCCTCCTGAGTATGACTAAAAAAGAGACGGAGAGAGGAAGGAGTGGGGGAAGGGAAAAGAATAAGAAGGAGAAGGAGGAAAAAGGAAGAGGAAGAAGAGAGGAGGAAACAGAAGAAAAGAGAAAAGAGAAAACAAGCAATCCAAGGGTGTTCATGACTGCTTGCTGCCCTAGAGGGCTCTGCTTGAGGCTGGGCATTGCCCTGCCTGGCTGAACCAGGTGCTGGGTGCATCCTGGATTTTCTGTGATCAAGGCTCATTCTTTCTGCCCCTCAAAATTGAAAAGGAGGAGCCCCAGGATCTAGAGGGACAATAGAAAAGGATCAGATCACCTTTCACATACGCAGCTGAGGTCAGTTTCTGTGCCTCACCTCTCAGAGACAACCCAGAAGGAGACACTTGGCTTCGTGGAAAGGCGTAGGAACGGAGAGGTCACCCAGCAGGCAGACGTACCCTGTCCAGGAAATGAGACCTATCCTAAGTCAGATGGAAGGGGTAGAAACTTTATTATGCCCCCTCAGGTAACATCAAGCCTCCAGCATCTTTGGGGATCCTGGATCCCAAGGGGTTAGATAAGTCAATTATGGGCCAGTCTGAGAAGAAGGCTTGGAGGGGAAGTACCAGGCACAAAGTTCACACATTGAAATTAGTTGCTAGGTCTTCTAGGTCTCTTAAGCTATGAGTTTCCTTCCCTCCTTTTTTGTCCCCTTGCAACATATTTACAGCATCTGGATTTTGCAGACTTCATCCTAATAGTGTCAATTTACATGCTCCTTTGTCTCCTGTATTTACTGGACACTGGTAGTTAGATCTTGAGGCTTGATTAGTTACAGGTTCGTTTTTGGAGGACTACCTCATAAGTGTTGGTGTGTGCTCCTAACCAGGGGGAATCAGGAGGGTGGGGGAGTGTTTCAGTTAATATCTCCAAAATTTATCCCAGTGACCTCAGTTAGGAGCATGGGACAATGGCCCAGGTACGATGTGCTGAGAGATGGAATGAGATATGGGCTGAGGGTTTAGGGCTGATGGATGAAGTAGGGAAGGAGAAAGGATTCAAGAATGAGGCTGGAATAGTGATAGTGCAAATGCCTGAAATGGGGCCAGCTGGAAAAAAGGCACGCTGATTCCTGGAGAAAGATAGTGAACTTGGCTTTAGGTTTGGTTGCGATGTGGAGGTGACAGTCAAAGTCATGTGAGAGGCTGAGATTCCTTCTTTCTGGAAGTCAAGATGGAGAGAGTTCCTGAGGTCTTAGGACTGAATCTTGGGATGCTTCCACATGTAGTAGACAGGGCGATAAAAAGGCCAAGTCTTTGTAGAGCCAAGAAACATGTCAACACGTCCTTTTTCATCTCACCCTAGATACTTGGAAGAGTATTAATTTTAGAGCTTCTAATAAATCTACCAGCCTGGTCTGTATGTGCATCTGACCATCCACCTGCTGCCTCACCAGGCAATGCCTGAGCTGCATCACTTGAAGTTGTGTGTCCTTAAGGATATCTGAGATTCTACTCCCCCTCCCCTGCAATCCCTCTCATCCACTGCAGACACAGCTGTCCCTAGAGGTAGGGCCAGTTTTTTCCCATTTAATGTAAAAAAATATATATTGCACATATCCTATGTGCAGAGTACTGTGTGGTGCGATTGCATGGTACAGAACTTGTAAACAGCTAGCTCATGAATGTAGTTGGCCCAGTGACTTCTATTGTTTAGCCTGCATAGAGTTTTGTTTGTTTGTTTTGTTTTGCTTTAATTTTAGCTAGTTGCCAAAATTTAAAAATCAGGACATTTCACTTAAAAATATGGATTTCAAGCTTTTTTTAAAAAAGTCCATTTGGCCATTTTGGGCCCACTTTTCCACTTGGCAAAATCATCTGGAGGGGTGGAGAGGCTGCTTCCTCAGATGGACATGCACCTCCGAATTTATGAGGGAACCCGCCTGCTCCACATCCCTCCTTTACACTTCTGGGCTGACCCCTATGGACCTTGGCTTCTGAAACTCCTGGCTTGGTGATTCAAAGCACGGATTTTGGAATCAACAGACGCAAGTTCAAATCTTGACTCTGTCACCTACCGGTGGCCTTGGGCAAGTTACTCTCTGGAAGCCTCAGTCTTCCTAACTGTAGAATGGTAATGGTAACAGTGCCTGCCTCACAGAGTGTGGACCAAATAAGATAATGCGTGTATAGGAATGGCTTAGCAAGTGGCAGCTATTACTATTAATGATGAGTGAGATCGTCATTAATAACGAGATTTCCCTGCTGACCAGATTCTGACTGTCTAAAGCAAGTAAGCAATTCCGGTCCCTGCAGAATGGACCCTGAAGGAGAGAAGGGACTGCACAGGAGGTTAGGAGCAGGCAGAGTCCTCAGGCTGTGGCACAGGGCAGGCTCCCTGGGGGAGATGGGGCCTTGGGGACTGGATTTC
Source organism: Choloepus didactylus (assembly GCF_015220235.1). Lineage (NCBI taxonomy): Eukaryota > Metazoa > Chordata > Mammalia > Pilosa > Megalonychidae > Choloepus > Choloepus didactylus. Next base: position 53,912,193 of record NC_051320.1, on the reverse strand, counting down.
TTTTTGCCTTCTCTGGGAGGCAGGCAGCCCAGCTGTGGCCTGCATGGACTTTGAAATCCCTCCATGCAGGACAGAGCCCAAGTCCTGGGAAGGCTGCCCCCACCCACCACCCCCCAACCTGGCCGGCCACCTCTCCAGCTGTGATTCCAGGAACTGGCCCTATCAGTTGGGCTCAGGTTCAGGAGTCAGGTTTCTTGCCATTTCCTCTCAGTCCCGTGGCCGCTGCAGTGGACAAAGCAGGCGGGAATGTGATTAGCTGGCAGATCACCTTGCAGGCAGGGAGAGAGGGAGAACTGTTAGAATGTGAACGGGGAATGGGGAGCCTTGGGTGAGCCGGGCAGACCCAGCCTCTGTCAGGGGCTTGGTAGGCCCGTCAGGACCGAGAAGCTGAGAAGCAGCCTCCCCATGAGTCCCCCCACCAGACCTCTCCCTCCACTCCTACAAACCCACACCACTCCCCGAAGTCTTCTTTCTGGGCTGGAGGAGGAAGGCCTGAACTTGGAGCCCTTTTTTCCTTACCACCCTGGTCCTGGAAACACCTCGTCTGACCTCTCCTCCCTCTCAGGCGCCTGGGCCGCGAAGGAAGTGTGCCTCTTAAACAAAATGAAAAGTACATTGTGATACTTCATAAGGCTGCTCATCACCAAATGTCAAAATCGTGTGCATTTATGTGGTGCGTCTTTCTTCTCAAGAACTCTAAGAATGGGCATAGGAGCAGCACGTTCACGTTCCAGCCACGCTTCTGAGACCAGTTGAAGCATATCTGCTGCTGATGGCCCAAGAGGCACAGGAAGGCCAGGCTTGTCGCTCAAGCCACACAGAGAGTCTCTGGCCCCAGGCTGTGCTCAATTCATCAACCTCAGCACTCCCCAGATTGCCCCATTTTTTGTAGAAAAGGATGGAGTTCCTTCCCCATTAGGGTCAGGTGGGTGAGGCACTCATTTGAACACAAAATTTAAGGGGGCGGGGGTGTCAAAAAATGCAATAATCAAGATAAATAATATTTTAATGAAACATTTTTTATAATCAAAATTAATGCAAAAAATCCATGATGAAAAATTTCGTATAAAATTTGGATTTGGATTCTACATAAACCCAAATTTTACGTAAAGGCAGGATCCAATCCATAGCCCACCTCACTTGCCTGCCCTGCTGAAGGGCACTTTCCCCAGAACTGTGTAGGAGAGTGCAGAAAGCATGGGCTTTGGCTTCAAACAGACCAGGATTCCATCCTGCTACTTACCAGCTGGGTGACACTAGGAAAGTAACTAAAAGTCTTTGGGCTTCCATATCCCCATCTGTAAAATGGGGAAAGTAGACAGACCACCCAGTGCAGAGCCTGCAGTGGGCACATTTTGCAAAGCCTCACCTGTGGGGGAGTGGCTGGGGCTGTGAGCACCCTGAGGCCCAGACCTAGTCAATATCCCTACTGATACTGGAACAGCTTCCAACCCAGGAAGGGAGGAAGCTATCTCAGGACTGTAAGATTGAATGTCGGCTCTTAAACCTCTTGGCCTACCAGAGGGGATATGCCACAGGGGTCTCATAAATCACCTTTCAGTTCTCACAATGCCTGTTGGTTTGACAGCATAGACAAGATATGCATGAGGTGTTTATTTTTTTAATTAAAAATGGTTTGACTATTTTTTACATTTAAATTTTGAATAAGCAATACATTCATATGTTGTATGTATGTATGTATAATGGATTCCAGTTCCATGTGAAATGACATAAGTATGCTTCACCCTTTCTCCCACTGAATGCAACTATAAAACCTGAAAAGTAAATAGCAGCTGGCAGATTGGGGAAGAACAACAGAATTCAAAGTTCCACCAAATTGGTGGTGAATTCACCATATTTTTTCCCTCTGGTATCCTGTGACTTAAACTCAAATCATCCAGAAACCTGTAAGTGAGCACTGTTGAGCAGAGAGAGAGTTTGAGAGGCAAAGGAAGTTCTAACACTCCAGGGAGTAAGGAAATGGCCCATTTTATTTTCTCCTATCTCCTTTCTCCCATGTCCTAGCCCCCAGGGAATCTGGTGACCTCAATGGCAGTGGCAGTTAGGGAACACACCAGAGCCAAAACTCTGAGGGAGGGGAATGTTCCTCTCTGTTCGGTGGAGCTGCGGTTCCAAGAAGATGGGACAAACCCCTGTTGCTTTTCCCTCTCTCTCTGCTCCCTCCACTTGGGCCAGAATGTAGGCCTCATTGAGGAAGTACAGGACAAAGTACCACAGGGCACAGTAAGTAGAGCTCCAAGTTTTTGGCCAAAGAACCCGAAAGGAGAGCCCAGGGAACTGGAAAGTATTGGGGATATTGTGGAGAAGGAGGAGCTTGAGAAGCGACTCAATAAAGGTGTTTATTAAACTCCAGAGCTCATCCTAGAACTGCACACATGTGGATCTGATCCTAATTAAGGTACCAAAATTTTGAGAACTGAACTGATGGACCCCTGCCTAGGTCCCAGAATGACCACTGGGTGGCACATATCTGGGACAGATGTGTAGAGCACTACAAAGGCTCTTAAAATTGAACTGATAGTGGAACCACAGACTATAGCAGATGGGTTGTAAGCTGCAGTCTGAAATTGACCAGGTCAAATGCCTGTTACGACAAAAATATCAACATTCCTCATAGAATTTAAATGAGACCCAGAGCGTCATAACATAATATTCAAAATGTCCAGGATACAATACAAAATTACTCAGTATATGAAGAGCAGGAAACTTTCAACTTGCAGAGGAAAAGACCATCAACAGACACCAATGCTGAGCTGATACAGATCTGGTGTAGAATTTAAAGCATCTATGAGAAAAGTGCTCCAATAAGCAATCATCAATGCTCTTGAAGCAAATATTAAAATAGAAAGTCTCAGCAAAGAAATAAGACATATAAAGAAGAACCAATTAGAAATGCAAAAAATGTAATAACAAACAAAAATATCACTGAATGTAATGAATGGAAGAATAGAGATGACAAATGGAGCCAACAAATTTGAAGATAGATCAATAGAAATGATCAAATCAAATCTGAACAACAGAGTGAAAAAAAGATTGAAGAAAATGAACAGTCCTTCCAGGATCTGTGGGACATTACTAAAAAGTCTAGCATTCATGTCTTGGAAGTCCCAGAAAGAGAGTAGAGAGAGTACAGTGCTGAAAAATATTCTAAGAAATAATAAATGAAAACTTCCTAAATTTGGTGAAAGATATAAACCTACACATTCAAGAAGTTGAGCAAACCCCAAATAGGATAAACCCAATGAAATCCATACCCAGGGACACTATAATCAAAATACTAAAATCTAAAAACAAATCTTGAAAGCAGCCAGAGAAAATGATGCATTATTCATACAGGATCAACAATTTGAATGACTGCAGATTTCTCATAAAAAACAACAGAAGTTAGAAGGAATACTTGCAGCATTTTTCTATATGCTGAAAGAAAAGTTGATTCAGAATTCTGAATTTGAAGAAACTATTCTTCAGAAATGAAATGAAGGCATTCCCCAATGAAGGAAAACTAAAAATTAATTGCCAGGTGACCTGCTTTAAAACAATTGCTGAAGGACAGAGAGAGATGATACCAGAAGGAAACTTGAAACATCAAGGAATGAAGGAAGAACAATAGAAATAGTAAGTTTCTGGGTAAATATAGTATTCTATTCTTCTCCTCTTGAGTTCTTTAAAATATATTTGACAGTTGAAGGCAAAATTATAACACTGTCTGATGAGTTTCCAATGTTTGTTGATGTAACACATAAGACAGCATAAAGGGGATCAGGTAAAAGAACTTATAAGGTGTTAAGATTTATACATTCCAATTGAATTGGTAAAATAAGTACAGTCTTTGCAATCCCTAGAGATACCACTAAAACAATTATACAAAGAGATATAGTCAAAATCAAATAGATAAATTCAAATGGAATACTAAAAAAAGTCCAAGTTATCCAAAACAAGATAGGGAAGGGGAAACAGAGGAATAAAACAACAACAAAAAAGAGGGAATAGACAGAAAACAAATAATAAAATGGTAAATCTAAATCAAAATATATCAATAATTACATTAAATGCAGATTGTTTAAACACACTGATGAAAAGACAAAGATGAACAGAAAGGATGAAAAGAAATGACCCAACTATATGCTGTCTACAAGAAACTCACTTCAATATAATCATATAGTTTGGTTAAAAGTAAAAGGATGGAAAAAGATTTACTGGTGTGAATACTATTATAAAAGAAAGGTGGAGTGGCTATATTAATCTCAGACAAAGTAGATTTCAAAGTGAAGAAAGTTAGTAGAGATAAAGAGGAACATTAGATAGTGATTAAAGGGTCAATTCACCAAGAAGACATAAAATCCTAAATACAGGTGTTTTAGTTTCCCAGCTGCTAAAACAGCCAGTATCTTCTTACTGGCCAGGAAGCTTTGGGGTTCATTTGCTTTTCCATCACATGGCATGCACATGGCGGGGTCACCTGTCTCTTCTGGGTTCCGTTGACTTCCAGCTTCTTACTACTCCCCGTGGCTTCTCTCTCTGTGGCCTTCTCTCTATGACCTCAGGTAATAGGATTAAGACCCATCTTGGTCAACTGGACTACAACTTAACTGAAGTAGCCTTATCAAAACATCCTATTTACAATGGGTTCACACACACAGGAATAAATTAAGATTAAGCACATGTTTTTCTGGGGTATATAGCTCTAAGCCAACCACAGTGACACAAAAATTCTCAATAAAATATTAACACACCAAATCCAGCAATATATAAAAAGAATAATACACCATGACCAAGAGGTATTTATCCCTGGAATGTAAGTCTTGCACAATATTTGAACACCAAACAATGTCATCACCATATTAACAGTCTAAAGGAGAAAAGCCACATCATCATATCAATAGGTGCAGTAAAAACATTTGACAAAATGCAGCATCCATTTATCCAAAACTCTCAGCAAACTAGGAACAGAAAGGAACTCCCTCAATCTGATAAAGAGCATTTACAATGTATACCTCTAGCTAATATCATACTTAGAGAATTCAAGACTGAATTCTTTCCCCCTAAGACTGAAAATAGGCAAGAATGTTCACTCTCACTAATCCTGTTCAGCCTAGTACTGGAAGTCTTAGCCAGTGCAAGAAAAATAAATAAAAATAAAAGTCATATAGATTGGAAAGGAAGAAAGAAAACTCTCCCTGTTCACAGATGACATGATTATTTACCTAGAAAATCCCAAGGAATCCACACAGACACACACACACAAAATCTAGAACTAATATGTGAGTTTAGCAAGGTTGCAGGGTAGAAAGTCAACATTTAAAGGAGAAAACTGTATATTAATACATTAGCAATGTACACTTGGAAACTGAAATTACTAAAACAATAACATTAAAATAGTTCTGTTTAAAATGGCTCCAGTAAATGAAATACTAGGTATAAATATAACAAAAACAAGTACAGGATGTATAGGCCCAAAACCACAGAACATTGATGAAAAAATAAAAAAAGACCTAGATAAATGGAGAGACATATTATGTTGGAAGACTCAACACAGTAAAGATGTCAATTCTCTCCAATTTAATCTATAGACTTAATGCCATTCCAATGAAAATCCCAGCAGAATTTTTTGTAGACATATACAAGCTGATTCAAAAATATATTTGGAAAGGTAAAGAATCTGGAATAGTTAAAGCAATTTTGGAAAAGAATAAAGTTGGAGGAATTGCACCACTAACTTGAAGACATACTATACAGTAATCAAGAAAACACGGCACTGGCAAAGGGATAGATGTGTAGATTAATGCCGCAGAACGGAAAGTTCAGGAATAGACCCTCACAAATAGGCAAATTGATTGTTTTATAAATATGCAAAAGTAATTCAATAGAGAAAGGATTGTCTTTTCAACAAATAGTGTTGGAACAATTGAACAACATGGACATCAATGTGCAAAAAAAATGAACTTCAAACTAAAGCTCAAACTTTAAACAAAAACTAATTCAAAATGGATCACGAATCCAAATTAAAACCACAAAACTAGTAAACTGTTAGAAGAAAACACAGGAGAAAATCCATGTGACCTTGGGTTTGGTGATGAGTTCTTTGATATGATACCAAAAGCACAATCCATTAAAAAATAAAGATAAATTGGACTCCATCAAAAAAATTTTTTTATAGTTTGTTCTGAGAAAGGCACTGATAAGACAATGAAGAGACAAATTATGACTTGAGAAAATATTTGCAAATCACATATCTGACAAAAGATTTGTATCCAAAATATAAAAAGGATTCTCAAAGCTCAACAATAATAAAACAAATAACCCAGTTTAAAAATGGACAAAAGACATGAACATACATTTCACCAAAGTGAACATAAGGATGGCAAATAAGCACGTGGAAAGATGTTAAAAATCATTAGTGATTGGGGAAATGCAAATTAAAATAAAACACCTGTAAGAATAGCTTTAAAAAATACGGACAATACCAAGTGTTGGGGAGGAAATGGATCCTCCCTCATACATAGAACCCACGTGCATTGCTGATGGGAATGCAAAATGGTACGGCCTCAATAAAAAATGTTTTGAAATTTTTATTAAGTTAAATACTTTGCAATCCCTAGAGATACCACTAAAACAATTATACAAAGAGATATAGTCAGAATCAAATAGATAAATTAAAATGGATTACTAAAAATATTCAAGAAATGAAGGGGAAATAAAGGCATTTCTGTGTATCTACCCCACAGAAATGAAAACAAGTGTCCACACAAAACCTGCACATGATATTTAGAGCAGGTCAATTTATAATTGCTAAAAACTGGAAGCAACCCGCATGTCCTGCAGTGGGTGAATGGGGAAAAAAAACTGTTACATCCGCATAATGGGTTAGCACTTAGCAATGAAAAAGACTGAACTTTGATACACACAACAACGTGGATGAATCCCCAAGACATTAAGTTGAGGGAAAGCAATTAATCTCAAAAGGTTACATGCTATGTGATTCCACTTATTGACACTGTTGAAAATACAAAACTGTAAGGGTGGAAAACAGATCAGTGGTTGCCTGGGGTTAAGAGTGGGAAGAGACAATGTTAAGGAATAGCACACGGGAGTTTTCTGGGTGACGGAACTGTTCAGTATCCTGATTACAGCAGTGTTATATGCATCTGCGCATGTATTAAAATTTATAGAACTATACAAGAAGGTCTCAAAAAGGGTCAATTTTACAGTATAATAATTCAAAACACAAAAATTTAAAAGTATATAATGAAAAGTCTCCCTCCCATCCCGTCTCTAACTACCTTATTCCCACCCTCCCCTATTCCAGAGATATCCACTGTTACTAGTTGCTTGTGAATCCTTCCACAGTTTTTTTATGTAAATACAAGCAAATATGAATATTATTTTCATTTTCCCTTCTGGTCTCATAAAAGCACCACTATTTATACAGTATTAACTATACCTAATAATATATCCTAGGGCTTTTCCCAAATCAGCACGAGAGAGGTGCTCTTTGGCTCCTAAATTCTGGGAGAAGTTTTGGTTGCAGCTTTGGATTCGGTTGAGCTGATGTTTTTCACTTATTGCATGCAAAGTCCTTGAGGAGGAAGGATTTGCTTTCCAAACTGACTGCACCCAAGGAGCAGGGAGGGTCCATTTGCTGAGATCTTCATCCAGGTACATGGTACACAAGGCTTAGCCAATGTGCCAAGGCTTAGCTACTGCCAACAATAAATGCTCAGATTCTAACTGCTGTGGTCACAAATAGATGGGCTTATCTGGTAAATATTTATAGAATAAAGAGCTTCATTACAGTGTGAGTTGTAAGTGAACTCAGGCACTCTTACTCCCCCCCCCCCCCCATCCAATTCCAGGATGCTGGCTGTCCATTCTGTGAAGCTATGAGATACCAGAGGCTGGTGCCTGGACAGTTGGCTTAGACAGCTCCCTTTTCCATGGCCAGGACATCTCGGCTCCTCAGCATCGTCTCCACTGATGGTCCAAGCAGATGTCCACATCTCCCTGATATGCTTCTCCCTGGGATGCTTTTGAATTTCAATGCTTGGTCTTCATTATCTTCAACCCTCTGCTCTTCCTAAGACATGTAAATTGTTCCCACATCCCAGAAAATTAGCCATGTATTTGGTTAACACAAACTCTTGATCAAGGCCAGACACGACTGCTGCTTTTCTCACCATACTCCTCCAATTTGGGTGGAGGATCTGGATTCTTGATTCTAGCCTGATTACTCCATTTTAGATTTAGAGAAAGAAGACCTTGTAATTTAGATGCACAGAGAGGAGACAATGTGATGTGGTGGAGAGATGGAAAAAGTACAGCTTTTGGGGTCAGGCATTCAGGATCTGGGACCAGATCTCAATTCTGCTGCTTACTAGCAGTGAGACTTTGGCAAGCCACTTAGGTGCTCTGAACCTCGGTTTCCTCATCTCTAAAAGCCATGAGGCCATTATAGGGGTGAAGGAGTAAGGTATATAGAGCACAGCACGGTGCCTAGCACACTGTGATGGAAGGAACTGCACCCAACTTCTTCAGGCTAGGAGGTCGCACCGTGTGGCACAGTGGTCAAGCATGCCAGACTACCTGGGTTCAGTTGTGAGTCCTAACTGTGTGACTTTGGGCCAGTTACTTAAACTCTCTGTGCCTCAGTTCTCTTATCTGTAAGAATTGGGACAAAAATAGTACACACCTTACAGAGTTGTGAGGATTCAATATGATAATGCAGGTAAAGAGCTTAGAACAGTGCCCAGAACATACGAAGTGTTTGATAGAGATTATCAGGAATATAAAGCGAGAAGTCAGTCTGCTGACATTCCAGTGGTTAAAGCAAGTCCTGTGAAAACTGTATTCTGCCCACAGTGGCAGGGAATGCAAATTAAGTGGGAAAGGGTGTGGCTATTACAGGGGAGTGAAGGTCGGGAACATAATCCAACCTACTGCAGGGGCCTGTGACTTTGACCCTGGCTGGGGTGAGGAATGAGCTCTTAAGGGCATGAATCTGGCTCAGACATGTGATTTCATAAACAACAACAATAAAAAGGAATAATACTAAGTGCCGTTTACTGAACACCAACTATGGTGGGAGGGGCAGTTCTTAAAAAATAGGAGTATGAGCTGGGCAGACAACTCAATCAATTTTCTTCCATTTATTTCTGACTCTCTCTCTGTCTCTCCCCCCATATAATGCTGTAATTCATGGTGTGGGCTATTCCATTTCAGGGAAATTTATAATAAAAATGAAATAATAACAATGAGATTTAAAAAATAGTAATACTACTCATCGGTCACTTTCTATACATCAGGCACTTCATGCATTATCTCATTAAACCCTCATTATAACTCCATGGCATGGGTATTGTTTTTCTCATATTGTGATTTTCTTGAAGTCATACAGCTGGTAGGGACCAGAGCTAGAACTTGAACTATTTGAGTACAAAACCTGAGTTCTTCTCATTTTCCCACTCTACCTCTTTCCTGTGCACATCACAAAGTCTCCAGTGCCTCTGTTCCCCAGACTTAAAGTGGAGCAAATGTTCTAGACCCTTCACCTCCACTGGGGAAGTACATAAATAGTAGCAAAGATATTGCATTAACAGAAAATTGTTTGTATTATTTCTCAAATAATGAGAAATACTCTGAGCCAAGAGTGGAGGAATAAAAAGTCCCCAGGGGGGAAGTTTTCCGGTCTCACAGGAATGGGGTGAAGGGGGCTGGGTAGCTGTGGTGTTCTGGCTGATGGCACTTCTGAGCCTACCCAGGCCCTGGAACTTGGTGGCTGCCCAGAAGATCCCACCAGACCTGGGACTTGGATGGAGTAAACTTACGGCTTCAGTGCATCTGAGACAAGGGTCCCACGAGGTGGCCACTGGACAAATTAAAAAGCATAATATAGAGAGGTCAGGCCATATAGTTCTGTTCTCCTGCAGGTGTGGGAACCATCCCTTCGTTTGTGACTGAAGACTTGCCAGAACCTAGAAACATCTGGGAAGTGTTTTTGTTGAGGAGAGTTGAAAGACTGAAAAAAGTATCAAAGTGATAATCCTGCCTGGTAGCTGTCTTCTGGGGCATGGTCCTTGCACTGCCTCCTACCTCACTTGTGGTTTGGTGGTGTGGAAAGAATACAGGCTTTTGTGTCAAAGCCCAGCTCCATCACTCACTAGCTGTTTAATGTTAGGATTATTACTTCACCTCATTTCACCTCAGTTTGCTTCATCTGTCAAAATGGGACCGTCAACACTTACCTCAGGAGTTGTTGTGAGAATTAAATGATATACTGTATAAGGAAGTACACATAATAAGGGTTCAGTATGTGTTCATTTCCTTCCCTTCCTTGTCCTTACCTAGATGGGCTCACAGGGATGGATATACAGGTTACCACTTCACCAGTTCGAGTTAACAAATGTTTATTGAACACCTAATGCATATCTAGCTTTGTGCAGCCATAGGGATACATAGAAGAACAAAATCAATTCCTGACCTCTAAGAATCCACAACCAAATGAAAATATAGTACCTATTAAGTGCCTACTCCATGCAAGGTCCTTTACATCTAACATCCCCAATTCTTACAACATTCTGCATGGCGTTAACCTCCCCATACTGCAGATGAGGCAACTGAGACCCAAATGTGAAGAAGACAACCAAAGTCCTGTAGCTGGGATTTAAACTGGCCTGTTTGGATCCAAAGACCTGGTCTCCTGATGGCTACCAGTTACAATATTAAAACTGTGACTCCAAAGGAACAAGGTTAATATTTACCAGAGCTAAAGCCTCACCCAAAGGGGAGTTGGCTTCAAGAGCAAGAGAGGCAGTGTAGCATTTCTGGATGGTGTGTGGTCTTTCAAGACCTACTTGGAAGGGTGGTATCTTAGTTTTCCTGGGCTGCTATGACAAATAACACATAGGGGGTGTGCCGATTTGGATGTATTAGGACTCCCAAAATGCCTTTGATGCAATCTTGCAGAGGCAGATGTTTTAGTGTTGATTAGGTTGGAACCTTTGGATTAGGTTATTTCCATGGAGATGTGACCCACCCAACTGTAGGTGATAACTCTGATTAGATCATTTCCATGGAGGTGTGGCCCCACCCATTCAGAATGGGCCTTGATTAGTTTACCAGAGCCCTAAATAAGTGCTCAGACAGAAGGAGCTCAGAGCTTCAGCCAAGAGAGAGCAACTGAGAGTGACATTTTGAAGAGCAGCTGCAGCTAAGAGAAAACAAAATGCCCCAAGAGCAACATTTTGGAGAATGCCATTTTAAAACGCAACATAAGAGCAAGCAGACACCAGCCACATGCCTTCTGAGCTAACAGACATATTCCTAATGCCAATGGCCATCCTTCAGTGATGCCTTACCTTGGACACTTTATGGCCTTAAGACTGTAACTTTGTAACCAAATAATCCCCCTTTATAAAAGCCAATCTATTTCTGGTGTTTTGCAAAACCACAGCATTAGCAAACCGGAACAGGAGGCTGACTTAAACAAAAATAATTTATTGGCTCACAGTTTGGAGGCTGGAAGTCCAAAATCAAAATGTCAGCAAGGCCATGCTCTCTCCCGGAGTTGATAGTGTTCTGGCAATGGAGTCTTTCCTCACATGATGATCTAGCTCTCCTCTCTGGCTTCTTCTGACTTTGAGATTCTACTGACTTCTGGCTTCTTTCCGTGGCTTTCTCTGAATGTGTCCAAAACTCCTCTTTTTTATAGGGCCTCCAGTATACAAATTAAGACCTGCCCTGATTCTATTTGGCCACACTTTAACTAATAATATCTTCAAAAAGTCCTATTTAAAAATGGGTTCACATTCACAAGAACATGGATTAAGATTTGAACATGCCTTTTGTGAGGGGCATGATTCAATTCCCAACAGATGGCATACATTTGAGTTCACACTCTGGCATGTCCTCTTGGTTTTACTCATACACTCTGAACGATTGTGTTTATGGGCAGCTCTGAGATGACAGACTGCCTTTGGAGCTGCCATCCTCTCCTCTTTGGGCATATTTCAAGCTCTCAGGCACTAATTGAACCAGTTCTGATTGAGGCCTGGTCATTTCATCATGGAAGACTGAGCTTGGGGTCAGTGTTGAAGCCAGCATTCTTTACACACACACACACACACACACACACACATATACATACACTGCAGGCCGGGAGGTCTGTGGAGTCAGAAAATATCTAGTTCTAAAATGAATGAAAATTCCTGGTCTACTGGCCTGAGAATGCTAAGGTCTTTTCAGCCCCTTCCCAGTGCTGAAGACCTGGGAGAACCAGAATTCCGAAGGGATGGCAATGTTATGGAAGAATTTAATGGGCTGTGGAGACAAATAGGAACTGCTCCTCCTTCCCAGCCTGTAGTAAAGAGTCTGACACCATTTTTGATTCCCCACTATTCCCTCTCCCCTTCTTTTCCTCATCTGGACAAGCTGATAAAGAAGCCTGGGTGCTCTTTGGAACTAGTGGGAAGTTCAAATTACGCAAGCCCTGACCTGCTCATGAAAACTCTCACCCTAGATTCCATCCCCTAACACATAAAGCCCCAAGCCAGTCTCCTTTCCCTAATATTTGGAGCCATTTTTGTATCTGCCTGGGAGTCTGTCCTGCTCCCAGAAATACTCATTATGTAAGTAACAAGCTTTTCATACCCTCTTGGTGCATGTGTAGTTATCATCAGTCTCCGTGGCTGAACCAAATTTTGGGTGGGATGCATCTTGCTCTTGTGGAGTGACTACAATGTAGCTAGCCTCTTGTTTAATTTCTAAGGCCTGTGCTGCTCTAACATATCTGGAATTCCTTCTGATGACTCCATGGGGCCCCCCTCCTTCTTTCTGCAGTGGAGTTCCTTGTGCAGGGCAAACCCTTAGCAAAATGGTGGAGTATGTGGAGTTTGTTTTCTGGAGTCCCAAGCCTATCCTTTGGGTCTTTCTGTTCAGTACTCTTCTTACATTTCTCAGCTACTAAGTCCCCTAACTTTCTGCTCTGCCTCCACATGCCCCTTCCCGACTCCACCACCAACTTATTTTTATGAAAAAAGGGTCTGAAAAACTTCTCACCAGGGTCTAAATGACTGCTGAAGCTTAACACATTACTTTTGTGAGGAGGAGACTCTCAATAGTTTTAGCAAAAGGACTCACTTGCTAATGGTGGAATTTTATGCACCAGCAATTGGACGAGCCTTGGTGGGTAGGGTCCTCCCTCCCAAACATCTCCCTCTTTAACTCCCCAGCTAAAATTCTGCAATTAAAGCATCTTTCTTTTGGTGTCAAGTTTCATTCTCCTGTTAAAAGGCAACTTCTCCTCTCCCTTTAGTAATTGATACCCCAGTGTATGAGCAATAATCCCATCCTTTCCTGAGGGCAGAATTTTAGGGGAGGGAGTAGCGACCAGAAGGATGTTTAGTAATCGGGGTGGGGGTGGGGGGCCAGAGAGTAATGGGAACTTCCATGGTGGAAGGGTTACAAGGCCCAGCAGAATTGGTCAGAGACCTAGGAATTCTGGTATGTCCTGATTTCCAGACCTCAGATGTGCCCAGTGATACAAAGTACAAAAGAAGCTTGACACAGAGAATATTAGTGCGGCTGATGCCCTGAGAGGCCACCAGCCCAACCTCCTGTTTTCACAGATAAGGAAACCAGGTTTAGAGAAATACCCTTAAGGTCTCCAAGCTAGTGCCAGGACCAAGATTAGAAATCAGATCTCCTACCACCAAGAAGGCATGATCAGTTGTGAGGTATATCACAAGTAATCTATTACAAACAATCAAGCATGAACTTGGTGAGTAAGTTCCTTTTCCAACACATCACTGAACTCCCCTGTGTTCTGCTAGGCTTTCGTGGATGCGGAAGAAATGGATATAGTTGCAGCTGCCACACCCTGGAATTGCCCTAATCCTAGAGGTGTCCATGGAAATGTTTTGTACATACGAATGTCACCTGCCATGGGTTTGGTGTGTGTGTGTGTGTGTGTGTGTGTGTGTGTGTGTGTGTGTGTGTGTGTGTGACAACAGATACAGAATGAGAACCTGTGTGTTAACAGGTTAGCATGTGGAGAAACAGGAGCTCCTCGGTATCCTTACAATGGACATCTTCTCCTTCAAAGCTCTGCAGTCTTACAGATAGGTTGACTGGTCCTCTTTCCTCTCCAACACATAGAAAGTAGATTATAGTCCCTCTGGGTTTCTCTCTTAGTAACTTGATGTAGTTCTTACCTCTTTTAGGACCCAGCATATTGCTTCTTGCAAGACTCAGGCAGGATTTCCAAGTTAAACAAGGGAAAGGGTACTGTCTCCCCACTGCTGTTTTTCTCTGTTATCCTGACCCCTGCAGAGTGTCCTGGGACTGCGGCTGGAGCTGTCAATGACACAGTGCAGATGTGAGTGGTGGAGTCAAAGAAAGCTGGTAATGAAAGCTTGCAGCCCACTACTTCTGAAATAGAACCAGCATAGAAATACATACATACACGTGTATATATGTGTTTGCTTTTCCTATGAAAACTTCAATTAGCAGGAAAATTGCAAATGACAATAATCCCCCAGCATTAAAGGCAGCCGCTTGCTGGTGCTGGATGTTTCCAGTCAATCAGCTTCCATCGTCAATGTGTTTCCCATTAGCCAGAAAGCTGCCTGCAAAAGGCTGTCATCTTTCGCCTGCCTTCGCTGAGAGAGGCCTATGGTTGCCTTGTTGCCATGGGAGTCACTGAAGGAATTGGGGACTCCAGCAGTCGCCTGAGTCTGGTGGCCAAAACAGTGCAGGATGATGCCCCCCTTTAGCTCTGGGTGCCTGGGGATGTGAAACCTAGGTCATAACACCCATTTGATAGCCCGGCTTGCTGTGCAGGCCCAGAGCTGGAGTACAGCTGTTGGCCCTCAGCCTTGGAGTTCAGCAGGGGCTCCATAGACTTTCTCAGGCCTCCCCATTCTTGGCAGCTTCCCCTATTCTGGTCTTCCTCTTGCTCCTGGGAGCCTCTAGCTCCAGTCAAGCAGAGCGGAAGGGAGAGCTATCCAAAGATGATTTCTACCCTTGAAATCACTCCCTCTCACTCCCTAGGATTCTAAAGCAAGGATAAGTGGGTTGGGGTAAACTTTGATTTTTAAAAAATCTTTAGAAACTGCTGCCTGCTTCATACTCAAATTTAGCTGATGTTTATTGAGTACCTACTACAGGCTAGGCTAATGCTTTCATATATATATATATATAATCTCATGCAATCCTTGACAACTCTCTGAGGGAGGGATTTATATCCTCATCTTACAGAAGGAAGGATTCTTAGATTCAGATGAGGACTGGACTGTGGAAATCTTGAAGACAAGAATATGGAAATGGAGTGCCTTCAAAACTCGGGGGACAGAATTGTGCCTTAAAAATTCAAATCTTAGGAGAATGTTTTTTTGACATCAAGATAGGAAGGATTTATTTTTATGACACACAAAAAACAGAGATCATAAAGGAAAATGTCAAAATTTAAAACTTCTGAAAAGGAAACAAAGTAAAAGGCAAGTCATAGAAACAGGACTAATATTCAAAATATATAAAGAAGTTCTTTAATTTTTTTAAAAAGACAAAAAGGGAATAGAAAAATGAGCAAAGGCCATAGCCCACAATTCACAGAAGAACATTTAATAGCTAAAAAACATTTGAAAAGATGTCTGGCTTCATCAGTAAGCATTAAAAGAAGGAAATTCAATTTCACGTATTTAACCTGGTAAAAACAGAAAATTTTGCCATTACAAAGTATTGGAGAAAACATTGGGGAACAGGAATTTAGCAGGTAGATAAAACCATTTTGGCAAAATTTAGCAGGTAGATAAAAACCGTTTTGGCAAAATCCTTTTTTTTTTTTTTTTTTTTTGCAAATGCCATACCCAATGATTGAGCATTCTTCTTGAAGGATCTATCCTAGAGAAACTTTTGCACATGTTTTATAAGCATTGCTTATAGAAACCAAAAAACAAACAAACAAAAAAAATTGAAAACCACAAAATGCCTGCTAGCAAGGGTATGGATAAAATAAACAAATTGTGTAGCATCCACATGATGGAATACTCTACAGCAGTTAGAATGCAGGGATCCAATCTGTAGATATCAATATAGCTAGATCTAGAAAACACAATGCTAAAGGATAAAAGTAAGTTACAGAATATTATGTATAGAATGATACCATTTATGGTATAAACTTCAAAAAACACAAAACAATATTACATATTGTTTATCAATACAAGCATGTGTTGTAAAATATAAAAACAGACTGGTTATACATGGTTATAGTGGCTCTGGGAAAGGAGGGAAAGGAATGGAACTGGTGTGAGGAATTGGGGGTATTTTAATTCTGTAATGTTTTGTTTTCTTATACAAAGGTTGAAGTAAAGTTTTAAAGGTAAGCTTTTGTTCATTTTGGGGTGGCAGACACCTGTATTCATTTTTCCCCCCCCCTTAAAAATCAGCAGATCTGAGGTCACTCTGCCTATTAGACAGAGCTCTTCTTTCAGGGCCTGGCTCTCCCCTCACTTCTTTCCATCAAGGAGTAAGAGCCAGGAGTCTCATCAATCATAGGAGCAACTTCTTGCCGTTCTTGGGGGAAATTTTTATCTTGTCTCTGAGAGAGTGCCTTTCTTTCCCGGGCTCATGGCTTTGTCAAAGAATTTGGTCTGCCTAAAGTTCTAGTAGTTGTGGTATCGAAAGCAAAGCATCCACTCTAGTATCCTGGCACGAAATTATATAATTTAAAATGTGCAGTTAGTCAAACTATGAAATAAAAGCTAGAGGACCACTGTATTATAGTCACCCCCAGAAGATTCAGAGAGGTGAAAGGACTTTTTACAGACGTGTAGGCAGGAACACACAGGGGATAATGAAGCCCCGGGGACCAGCAACAGCGGGAAGTCATTCCGACTGCCCTGAGGATAAAGGAGGAAAGGAAAAGTGTGATGGTGACCTGGTGAAAACTGAAACTCCAGAGAGGGGCCACTGTGGGAGGCGGTTGCATGCAGGGCCTCGAGCCAGGGTGGGTAAGCAGTCGGTGACACAGCCTGATCTCTCTCTTCCCGCCCGCTGGTCTCTTCCGGGTGCCTCCCATTGGTTGAATCCGGCCGGAAGCCAGGTACAGGGGATTCTGGGAGATGGCGGTCGGTAGGGGTAAGCCTCGCGGGGCTGGGGGCTGGTCTGGGAATGGTCCTGAAGGGGAGGGAGTGCAAATGGAGAGTAGTCAGCCCCAAAGTTTAGAGAATGCAAGTCATGGAGTCAAGCGAGTGATAGCCACACAGTTTAGGAGAACAAAAGGAGAGACAAGGACTTGGTCCGCGCTGCCCTACAAGAGCTCTCACTGTTAAAGAAGTAGATGCCAGAGAGGAAAGAGAATACATGCGGCTTGGAATTTAAGCCCTTGCTGAGCACTCTTGGGAGAGAGGCTGGCAGGACTCATGAGACCCAGTATGCAAAGGAAAAGGACGGTGATGAAGGCTTCAAGGTCGGAACAGAGGGAGTTGGCAGCTCAGTGGCTATAAAGTTCCATCTGTTTCTTCCGTCTTCCATGTGGGAACTCATAGGAGCCATGGTTGCTGAGTCCGCGGATGTGGAAAGAAGTAGGCAGCTGATGGAAAGCTGGCGAGCAGGAGGGGAAAGCACTGTGTGTGAGACGCAGCATCTGCAGGATCCTGCCTCCAAGACCACCATTCAGCCGGAGGCCACCTGGGGCCACCATAGGAAACAGAACTTGTCCCATGAACCAGGCTTCAGGCGTGCTGGAGATGCCTTCAGGAACCCCAGTGTCCTCTGGTGAACAAAGTGACACCCACAAACTCAGTAAGAAGATTTCTCTCCACCTTGGGCTTCTCTGCTTGGCCTGAATGAGACACAGAAAGAAGAGCACTGAGGGACTACTCAGACCAGAGCCAAATCCTGATCTTTTTGTACTCCTCTCCTGCCCCCATCAGCACTTTCCCAGTGCTTACTGGGGGCGTGTGGATTTAGAGGCTCCATGTATAGCAATGGTGGGTAGTGGAAGGAGAGAAGGAGTCCACAGGATCTCCTCTGGCTGTGTATTTCTGTGGTGACATCACTTCCACTCACTCCAACCTGAGGCTGCTCAAGTCAGGGAGGCCTTAGATAAGGCACACAATCTCAGCCTGCTACATGTGAAAAGGGCTCTCACTCAGCCTATTTGCGACC
Organism: Choloepus didactylus; assembly: GCF_015220235.1. Lineage (NCBI taxonomy): Eukaryota > Metazoa > Chordata > Mammalia > Pilosa > Megalonychidae > Choloepus > Choloepus didactylus. The sequence goes on along the minus strand of NC_051320.1, from coordinate 53,894,013 downwards.
CCAAATCCTAACCTGGCAGCACCATGTTATCCATCCACTAGACCTTGTGCTTCTTGAGAACTGGAGCTCAGTTGTGGTTCTTTTTTGTATTCCCATGGCATATTTTTTGCACATATTGGGCACTCAGTGATTGTGGAATTTAATGTGGTCTAGCCCCTTCCTTATAGAGATAAGAAACTTAAGACTGAGCCAAAGTGGGCTTGTTCCTCTGGGGAGACTGTTTGGGACCTCAGTCTCTTATTCCTCATCCAGTGTACCTTCTCCTGCAGTAGTGTGACAACTCATCTCGTCATCCTGCTGAGTGACTTACTGGGGGAGCGTTTCTACCAGGCGAAGAGTATAACATTTGGCCTCACAGGTTTCCTGACTGCTGGCTTCCCCACAAAACCCAAATGGACTCTTCCTGGCATTGAGCTGAATGCCACAGTAAGCTCTGAACTCAATTTTTTTTTTTTTTATAGGAAAATGTGTTCTGCCAACTCAAGCTCCCTAGGGGACATTTTAGCTGCATGACTCACTGGGTATTCAGAGATCTTGCTCCATTTAAGGGTGATCTATTTACAAGCATGTGTAGGTTTTTTTAATTTTACAGTGGTTTATGGGGAGGGTGGGGTATTTATTCAGAATGTATGGGCTTTTCCTGGACTGTAAACAAAATTGTGTGTGTGAAAGAGACTGATAATGATTGTGTAGAAGCTTTCTAGAAACAGATAGCTAACTCTTGTCAGATCTGAAATGATTTTCTGCAAGTACTAATTTGCTAACCCAAATTAGACCTGCAGAGTATCCTTGGATGCTAAGGTGTCCAGCTGAAGGAGCAGACAAGGGGAGCAGGTGCAGCTAGGGAAGTGAGAAGAGCAGCTTCTGCCCAGCCCTGAGCGTAGCCCTGATTCTGTGATAGCAATTCAGGCAGAAACACCATGCTTTTGGTCCCTCTTGCCCCAGTTTTTAAAACTCCAACACAGAAACTCTGTTGGAGACAGAAGAAACTGGTACTCCCCCCTCCTCTAAGCAGCCTTTGTCCTAGATCTGGGAAGGGAGGGATGTTATCCTCACAACTCACATGGGGAATCACCTACATGCACAGAGATTTTGCTGGATGGATGCAGACTTGACCCCAAGGAAAGGAGCCCCAAAGTCTCTCCTATCACTTTGGATCTTCTAAAGTACAGTGGCTATGTCTTGACTTCTGGGGATGGGGGGAGAGGGGGCGTGGTGGTTGATGAATAGGATGATGGAGGAGGGAACAGCAGGGCAGTCACAGCCATCCTAGCTCAACCTGGAAAGTGGGTGTGCAGACCATGACACCATCAGTCACTCAGTTGCTAAAAAAATAAAAATAAATAAATAACTGAAGTCATCCTTGAACTGTCCTTCCACCCCCACTCCAATCCAATCCATCAGCAAATTCTATCAGTGTTACCTCCAAAGAAGATCCCAAACTTGTCTATTTCCCTCCATCTCCCCACTGCCAACCCCTGGTCTGAGTTACCTTCCTTTAGTCGCATCTCAGTGTTCTCCCAAAAGGGTTCTAGTGACTATAACACCTTCCTTTGCTCTCTTTAAGTACATATTTTTCTGGGTCAACCCACCTTTCAACACAGTGCAAGGAAGGAACACTTTTGCTCAAGCCTCCGCAGAGGGTCATTCACCTCCCAGAATCCAACCTTATTGGCTCTGCCAAAGAGCTTGTGCAGCATCTGCAAAGCCAGGTCCAGTTTACAGAGAACTCAGACTAGCAGCAAGGACTAAGCTGAGGTTACCAAGCCATTGGGGCTGGCTTGAGCTCAAAATTCTGTATGGATTTAGCCAAGAAACAACAGAATTCCCTTGTGGCTCTCTTGTTCTAAAGCCACAGGGCCACATTCTGGAGGCCTGCCCCACAGCTCAGACAAAACAGCTTCGTTTCTAGGTCCCTTCTAACAACCAGCATGCTCAGGCTCAAAGCACTCGATATCCCAATGGAATATACACCTTTCACACAATGTATGCTGCTTTGTTGTTCATTGTTGTTAAACAGCAGGGGAGCTGGAGGTGGCAGTTTGAACTTCTATAACTTTAAGGCAATCCAAACAGATCAAGTCTATCCACCCTTCTTGTTAAAATCATAATCACATCTCACATTTATTGTGATGCTTACTTTGTGTAACACACTGTTCTAAGAATTTCAAGAGCTATTTTAATCCTCTCAATAACCCTGAGAGGGAGATATTGTTATTATCCCCATTCTACAGATGAGGAAACTGTGGCAATGACAGGTTAAGTAACTTTCCCAAGGTTCACAAAGCTGATAAGAGGCAGGTGGCCTAATATCAGAGACTAAGCTCTTAACCACACCTGTTTATGTGTGTGTGTGTGTGTGTGTGTGTGTTTGTGTGTGTGTGTGTGTGTATTCATACCTATTTTAAAAAACAAGCATGGCAGCCTTCTCCTGCAGCCACTGCCCCTAGCACTGTAGCAGGAGACAGGGTTTGGGCTGCAGAATGTGTGGGCCTAGAACATTCCCAGGAAGTTGCTCTTTAGCCTTCCAGGGTCATGGCCACCTCAGAGCACTCATTAAAGTCAAACATATGAACTCTCTGTTGCCCACTTAGGTTGGGAATGGGGTATTCAGGGTAATCCATCACTCGGTTGTACACATCCCGTAGGTTTCTGTACTACAGGAGTCAGACTATAGCAGCCTATCATACTGATGAAATCAAATTTTGATCTTGTGATTCAGAATCTTGCACAGCTTGGGACCCTTATAGTGATTGCCATAGGTGTGGAGAGTGTAAGTGAGTGAAGTGAACATTTGCTTTAGTGACCCTCTGACATGCCTGGAAAATGTTCTAGTAATATTTGTTTACACATCATTTTGCATAAAAGTAGAGTTGAGAACAGGTAATCACATAGGCTCAGCTCAATTGGCCTGTTAACAAAGCTTTCTAATTGCTGAAGGCCTAATGAACCATCAACCTTGACTCTGACATTCAGTTAAACAGAGCCCATATACCCCCAAAAATGGATGCATGATAAAATATTAAAGTAGTGGAAGTGCCTACAAAAGACAACTCCCAAGAAAGGAGGTATATTTATTATAATGCAAACAAAGTGACCAGATGCATCTGTCAGTGGATTCACAGGTCAAACTGTGGTATCATTAATAATAGATCCTACTTTATCAGAAAAATTTAGCCCAGAAAGCCAACATAGCCTTTTTTTTTAATCTTAATTTCATTGATATATTCACATACCACGCAGTCATACAAAACAAATTGTACATTCGATTGTTCACAGTACATTACATAGTTGTACATTCATCACCTAAATCAATCCCTGACACCTTCATTAGCACACACACAAAAATAACAAGAATAATAATTAAAATGAAAAAGAGCAATTGAAGTAAAAAATAACACTGGGTACCTTTGTCTGTTTGTTTGTTTCCTTCCCCTATTTTTCTACTCATCCATCCATAAACTAGACAAAGTGGAGTGTAGTCCTTATGGCTTTCCCAATCCCATTGTCACCCCTCATAAGCTACATTTTTATACAACTGTCTTCGAGATTCATGGGTTCTGGGTTGTAGTTTGATAGTTTCAGGTATCCACCACCAGCTACCCCAATTCTTTAGAACCTAAAAAGGGTTGTCTAAATTGTGCGTAAGAGTACCCACCAGAGTGACCTCTCGGCTCCTTTTGGAATCTCTCTGCCACTGAAGCTTATTTCATTTCCTTTCACATCCCGCTTTTGGTCAAGAAGATGTTCTCCGTCCCACGATGCCAGGTCTACATTCCTCCCTGGGAGTCATATTCCACGTTGCCAGGGAGATTCACTCCCCTGGGTGTCTGATCCCATGTAGTGGGGAGGGCAGTGATTTCACCTTTCAAGTTGGCTTAGCTAGAAAGAGAGGGCCACATCTGAGCAACAAAGAGGCATTCGGGAGGAGGCTCTTAGGCACAACCATAGGGAGGCCTAGCCTCTCCTTTGCAGCAATTGTCTTCCCAAGGGTAAAACCTATGGTAGAGGGCTCAACCCATCAAACCACCAGTCCCCTATGTCTGTGGTCATGTTAGCAACCATCGAGGTGGGGTAGGCCAATACCCCTGCATTCTCCACAGACTCCTCAAGGGGGCACTACGTATTTTTTTAACTCTTCTTTCTTTTTTAAATCAACATTATGAAAAAAAAATTTAAAAAAAACATACAATGAAAGAACATTTCAAAGAGACCATAACAAGGGAGTAAGAAAAAGACAACTAACCTAAGATAACTGCTTTACTTCCAACCTGTTCCTACTTTACCCCAAGAAAGTTACATAATATAGCAACATTTCTGTGAACTTGTTCCTACTATAGCCATCAGAAATTAACAAACCATAGTCATTCCTGGGCATCCCTAGAACATTAAATAGCTTATCTGTTCTTCTTGGATTATTGTTCCCCCTTCCTTAATTGCTCTCTATTGCTAGTTCCCCTATATTCTACATTATAATCCATTTGTTTTACATTTTTCAAAGTTCACATTAGTGGTAGCATATAATATTTCTCTTTTCATGCCTGGCTTATTTCGCTCAGCATTATGTCTTCAAAGTTCATCCATGTTGTCATATGTTTCATGAGATCGTTCCTTCTTACTGCCATGTAGTATTCCATTGTGTGTATATACCACATTTTATTTATCCACTCATCTGTTGAAGGACATTTGGGTTGTTTCCATCTCTTGGCAATTGTGAATAATGCTGCTATGAACATTGGCATGCAGATATCTGTTCATGTCACTGCTTTCTGATCTTCTGGGTATATACCGAGAAGTGCAATCGCTGGATCGAATGGTAACTCTATATCTAGTTTTCTAAGGAACTGCCAGACTGACTTCCAGAGTGGCTGAACCATTATACAGTCCCACCAACAATGAATAAGAGTTCCAGTTTCTCCACATCCCCTCTAACATTTGTAGTTTCCTGTTTGATTAATGGCAGCCACTCTAATCGGTGTTAGATGGTATCTCATTGTGGTCTTAATTTGCATCTCTCTAATAGCTAGTGAAGCTGAACATATTTTCATGTGTTTCTTGGCCATTTGTATTTCCTCTTCAGAGAACTGTCTTTTCATATCTTTTGCCCATTTTATAATTGGGCTGTCTGTACTATTGTCATTGAGTTGTAGGATTTCTTTATATATGCAAGATATCAGTCTTTTGTCAGATACATGGTTTCCAAAAATTTTTTCCCATTGACTTGGCTGCCTCTTTACCTTTTTGAGAAATTCCTTTGAGGTGCAGAAACTTCTAAGCTTGAGGAGTTCCCATTTATCTATTTTTTCTTTTGTTGCTTGTGCTTTGGGTGTAAAGTCTAGGAAATGGCCGCCTAATACAAGGTCTTGAAGATGTTTTCCTACATTATCTTCTAGGAGTTTTATGGTACTTTCTTTTATATTGAGATCTTTGGTCCATTTTGAGTTAATTTTTGTGTAGGGGGTGAGGTAGGGGTCCTCTTTCATTCTTTTGGATATGGATATCCAACTCTCCCAGCCCCATTTGTTGAAGAGACCATTATGACTCAGTTCAGTGACTTTGGGGGCCTTATCAAAGATCAGTTGGCCATAGATCTGAGGGTCTATCTCTGAATTCTCAATTCGATTCCATTGATCTATATGTCTATCTTTGTGCCAGTACCATGCTGTTTTGACAACTGTGGCTTTATAATAAGCTTCAAAGTCAGGGAGTGTAAGTCCTCCCACTTCGTTTTTCTTTTTCAGAGTGTCTTTAGCAATTTGAGGCATCTTCCCTTTCCAAATAAATTTGATTACTAGCTTTTCCAAGTCTGCAAAGTAGGTTGTTGGAATTTTGATTGGGATTGCATTGAATCTGTAGATGAGTTTGGGTAGAATTGACATCTTAATGATGTTTAGCCTTCCTATCCATGAACATGGAATATTTTTCCATCTTTTAAGGTCCCCTTCTATTTCTTTTAGCAGAGTTATGTAGTTTTCTTTGTATAGGTCTTTTACATCTTTAGTAAAGTTTATTCCTAGGTACTTGATTTTTTTAGTTGCTAGTGAAAATGGTATCTTTTTCTTGAGTGTCTCTTCAGTTTGTTCATTTCTAGCATATAGAAACATTACTGACTTATGTGCATTAATCTTGTATCCCGCTAGTTTGCTAAATTTGTTTATTAGCTCTAGTAGCTGTATCGTCGATTTCTCAGGGTTTTCTAGATATAAGATCATATCATCTGCAAACAATGACAGTTTTACTTCTTCTTTTCCAATTTGGATGCCTTTTATTTCTTTGTCTTGCCGGATTGCCCTGGCTAGCACTTCCAGCACAATGTTGAATAACAGTGGTGACAGCGGGCATCCTTGTCTTGTTCCTGATCTTAGAGGGAAGGCTTTCAGTCTCTCACCATTGAGTACTATGCTGGCTGTGGGTTTTTCATATATGCTCTTTATCATATTGAGGAAGTTTCCTTCAATTCCTACCTTTTGAAGTGTTTTTATCAAAAATGGATGTTGGATTTTGTCAAATGCTTTTTCAGCATCTATTGAGATGATCATTTGATTTTGCCCTTTCGAATTTTTAATGTGTTGTAATGCATTGATTTTCTTACGTTGAACCATCCTTGCATGCCTGGAATGAACCCCACTTGGTCATGGTGTATGATTTTTTTAATGTGTCTTTGGATTCGATTTGCAAGTATTTTGTTGAGGATTTTTGCATCTATATTCATTAGGGAGATTGGCTGGTAGTTTTCCTTTTTTGTCGCATCTTTGCCTGGTTTTGGTATTAGATTGATGTTAGCTTCATAAAATGAGTTAGGTAGTGTTCCATTTTCTTCAGTGTTTTGAAAGAGTTTGAGTAAGATTGGTGTCAGTTCTTTCTGGAAAGTTTGGTAGAATTCCCCTGTGAAGCCATCTGGCCCTGGGCATTTATTTGTGGGAAGATTTGTGATGACTGATTGGATCTCTTTGCTTGTGATGGGTTGATTGAGGTCTTCTATTTCTTCTCTGGTCAGTCTAGGTTGTTCATATGTTTCCAGGAAATTGTCCATTTCCTCTACATTATCCAGTTTGTTGCCATACAGTTGTTCATAGTATCCTGTTATAATTTTTTTAATTTCTTCAGGATCTGCAGTTATGTCACCTTTTTCAGTCATTATTTTGTTTATATGGGTCTTCTCTCTTTTTGATTTTGTCAGTCTAGCTAGGGGCTTGTCAATCTTGTTGATCTTCTCAAAGAACCAACTTTTGGTGATATTTATCCTCTCTATTGTTTTTTTGTTCTCTATGTCCTTTATTTCTGCTTTAATCCTTGTTATTTCTTTTCTTCTACTTGGTTTAGGATTGGTTTGCTGTTCATTTTCTAGCTTCTTCAGTTGATCCATTAGTTCTTTGATTTCGGCTCTTTCTTCCTTTTTAATATATGTGTTTAGTGCTATAAATTTCCCCCTCAGAACTGCTTTTGCTGCATCCCATAGGTTTTGGTATGTTGTGTTGTCATTTTTATTCGTCTCTATATATTTAGCAATTTTTCTTGCTATTTCTTCTTTAACCCACTGATTGTTTAGGAGTGTGTTGTTTAACCTCCAGGTATTTGTGAATTTTCTAAGTCTGTGATGGTTATTGACTTCTAATTGTATTCCATTGTGGTCAGAGAATGTGCTTTGAATAATTTCAATCTTTTTAAATTTACTGAGGCTTGTTTTATATCCCAGCATATGATCTATTCTGGAGAAAGTTCCGTGAGCACTAGAAAAGTATGTGTATCCTGGTGATTTGGGATGTAATGTTCTGTATATGTCTGTTAAATCTAATTCATGTATCAGATTGTTTAGGTTTTCAGTTTCCTTATTGGTCTTCTGTCTGGTTGATCTATCTATAGGAGAGAGTGATGTGTTGAAGTCTCCCACAATTATTGTGGAAACATCAATTGCTTCCTTTAGTTTTGCCAGTGTTTCTCTCATGTATTTTGTGGCACGTTGATTGGGTGCATAGACATTTATGATTGTTATTTCTTCTTGTGGAATTGCCCCTTTTATTATTATGTAGTGACCTTCTTTGTCTCTCAAAATATCCCTGCATTTAAAGTCCATTTTATCTGAGGTTAATATTGCTACACCTGCTTTCTTTTGGCTGTATCTTGCATGAAATATTTTTTTCCATCCTTTCACTTTCAATTTCTTTGTGTCCCTGTGTCTAAGATGAGTCTCTTGTATGCAACATATTGATGGTTCATTTTTTTTGATGCATTCTGTGAATCTATATCTTTTAATTGGGGAGTTTAATCCATTTACATTCAACGTTATAACTCTGAAGGCATTTCTTGAATCAGCCATCTTATCCTTTGGTTTATGTTTGTCATATATATTTTTCCTTTCTCTCTATTAATATCCTTTATTGTACCCATACCGAATCTCTTTAGTACTGAACCTTTCTCCAGGTCTCTCTGTCCTTTCTTTGTTTCTCTGTCTGTAGGGCTCCCTTTAGTATCTCTAGTAGGGCAGGTCTCTTGTTAGCAAATTCTCTCCCTCAAATTTGAAGGAGAGCTTTGCTGGATAAAGTATTGTTGGTTGGAAATTTTTCTCACTCAGAATTTTAAATGTATCGTGCCACTGCCTTCTCACCTCCATGGTGGCTGCTGAGTAGTCACTACTTATTCTTATGCTTTTTCCTTTGTATGTGGTGAATTGCTTTTCTCTTGCTGCTTTCAGAATTTGCTCCTTCTCTTCCGTGTTTGACAGTGTGATCAGAATATGTCTCGGAGTGGGTTTATTTGGATTTATTCAATTTGAGTTCGCTGAGCATTTATGATTTGTGTATTTATGTTGTTTAGAAGATTTGGGAAGTTTTCCCCAACAATTTCTTTGAATACTCTTCCTAGACCTTTACCCTTTTCTTCCCCTTCTGGAACACCAATGAGTCTTATATTAGGATGTTTTATATTATCTATCATATTCCTGAGGTCCATTTCGATTTTTTCAATTTTTTTCCCCATTCTTTTATGCTTTCATTTTCCATTCTGTCATCTTCCAGGTCACTGATTCGTTGTTCAACTTTCTCTAGTCTTGTACTATGAGTGTCCAGAATCTTTTTAATTTGGTCAACAGTTTCTCTAATTTCCATAAGATCATCTATTTTTTTATTTAGTCTCACAATGTCTTCTTTATGCTCTTCTAGGGCCTTCTTGATATCCTTTGTATCCCGTACTGTGGTCTCATTGTTCATCTTTAGTTCTTTGAGTAGCTGCTCTAGGTCCTGTGTCTCTTCTGATCTTTTGATTTGGTTGCTTGGGCTTGGGTTATCCATATCATCTGTTTTTTTCATATGCTTTATAATTTTCTGTTGTTTTTGGCCTCTTGGCATTTGCTGAACTTGATAGGGTTCTTTTAGGATTTATAGACCAATTGAAGTCCTTATCTCTAATTTATCAGATCTACAGCTTCGTGGAGTACACTTTCTCTAACTAACCAGCAGGTGGCGTCCACAAGCCACCTGTTCTCCACAAGCCAGTTCTCCCCTGCTTTGCCTTTTTGGTGAGTGGGGGATTGAGTCTTGTGGGGTCCAATTGGTGTACCAAGCTTGCGTGTGTAGTTGGTTTTGCCCGCCCTGTATATGGGGGGTGTTTCTGGGCAGTCAGGGAGGGGGGGTGGCTCTAACAATCAAATCTCCCTGGTGATCCTGGAGTTTTAAAGCTGCTGCAATAATCTAATCCTTCAGTTCAGTCCTGCCACAGTTTGTCTCTGCCACTGACCCACAAGTCCTTGGTATTGGCGTATGGCTCCTGAGACTTGCGAGTGGGTCCCTCTTCCAGGCCGTGCACCCCCTGGTCCTCTGTTGAGGGATGACTGTGCTATGTCACAGGTGAGTGCCGTCCCCCCAGGGTGGTTCTAGGCTGCTGGGCTGTGTAGCGAGGCTCCCAGTCTGCTGAAATGATGGCTGACTGGGGCTTTGTTAATTCACACTGCTCCACCTTCCCAACTCTGGGACAATCAGCTGAGGTTGCAGGGAAGGCTAATGTCCACGCCCAGTTTTGTGGTGTGTGCCTGTTATTTGAAGCACTTCTGTCACACTGGGTTGTCTGGAGCAGCTCTGGGCTATGGGGCTGGCGACGGGCAGGAGTGTTCTCTGTCCACCTGGATGATGGCTGTGAGTGGACACCCCCCTTTTCTTGGGAAGTTGTGGTGTTTAGTGAATTTTCTCAGCCACTGGATTATTGCCTTCTCTCTCAGAGCCCTCTTAGTTCTGCTCTTGTCTTGACCTGCCCAAATTGCAAGTCTTTGAAGCTTTCTGTATTGGGCTTCTTAGAGTAATTGTTTTAGAAAAAAGAAAAAAGAATTAAAAAAAGGAAAAAGGGCCCTCCTCACAGATCTAATGGGTTATTGAAATGCTAAGAGACAGAGCAATTAGGGCCATTAAGGAAAGGTCCACAGGGCAGAGAGATCAGCTTTTCTTCGGGATTTGCATATGAGCCTCAGGGCCTGAGCTCTGCCCTTCCCCTTTCTATGTTCACCAGAACTCCAAAAATCCTCCGCTTTTATTTTGGAGTTTTTTGTGCTGTTTTTTTCTATGCCTGTCTCCTCTCTGCTGGGCTGGCTGCTCTCAGATTCTCTGATGTCTGGTCTCAGTCTATCTATGGTTGGAGTCTGGATGAGTAGAATGCGTTTCCGATAAGGGCTGCCACTGCAGTTCTCCCTTCTTCTTCCAGGAGCTGACAGCCCCTCCTCCCATGGGACTGTGCCTGGCAGGGAGGGGTGCAGGTCCCCTGGCCACAAAAACTTACAGATTTCGCTGATCTCAGCAGTTCTATGTTTTCATGAGTGTTGTATGAAGTATGCCCAAAGTCAGATTGCTCTGTGGTGTCCAGTCCACGCAGTTCCTGGCTTTCTACCTACTTTCCTAGAGGAGTAACTAAAACATACAGCTCACCAGTCCGCCATCTTGCCCGCCTCCCAGCATAGCCTTTTAATAGTCTGGAGGAAAGGAATGGTTTCCTTCAGAAAATATTATTTGAGCTTCTTCAGTATGACAGACACTGGACTAGGCCCAGGGACCAGCAGTGATTCAGTTTCTACCTTAGTGGAGCTCACAGTCTGGAAGGGTCAAGGGATAGATCAGCAGGTAATTCCCACACATGTAAAAGCAGTACAAAAGGGACAAGCACAGGGAGGGAGGCAGCATGCACCCCTCCTAGACTCAGAGGCTCAGGATAGGCTTCCCTAATGAAATAATGTCTAATTCAATGTATGAAGGATAAAACAGGAAAGCGGTATGTGTGAAAAGAGTTCCCAGCACGTACAAAGATCCAGAGGGAGAATAAAAACTGTGCAAAGGAGCCTCTTCCCGATCAAGATGGCAGAATGAGAATCTCCATCCCCCCATAGAACCATTGAACAACCAACAAGAACTGACAGAAACACCTTTCTGTAATCTCCATAAGACAGTTAAAGGAATGCGGTAACAGGGCAAGCACTGAATCAAGAAAAAGTCCACTTAAAAGCCTGGCTGGCCCTTCCATGACCTCTCACCAGCTTGTCACAGAGCTGGCTCATGCTTCCAGTGTGGGTCCCTGGTCCTAGTTCCAGAGGGAGCAGAGCAACCCTTGTGCACATACTGAGAGTGTGTATTTCTGATTCAATTTGTCTGGTGGTGGCCCAAGGGACTCACTGTCTCAGAACTTGCTTTGTGTGTAGAAGGCAGCTCTCCAAGCACTCCTACAGAGTGCTGCGAAAGGGCAGTCAAGTGGCTACCTGGGGCAAGGGATTCCTGGCTGTAGGACAAACAGTGCAGTGCCCTGGACCAGAAGGAAACTGTTTCCTAGGAAAGAGGGGACCACATAAGTGTGGGAATTCCTGGTCCACATGTGCGTGCCCAAGACTAGACGCATGTGCAGAAAGGATCAAGAAGGCTCCTATGCTTTGACCCACAGCTATTCTCTAAACTTATTGTATGGATAAGCTCTGAAGGAGAGCGCTTGCACAGGTCAGTCTTCAGAGACAGAGCCATAAGAAAGGTGTTTTCTTTTTCCCTTCTTTTTTTTTTTTGATTAGTTCCTGACATTCAAAGAAAGCTTTGCCGTAAAACTAGCTGGATACAAGCTTAAGGAACAGACATTTCAGAGTCCAAATTCCAGTAATAACACACTAAAATATCAAAATACCATGTTTCAGCAAAAGATTACAAAACATACAAATAAATATGAAGTGATGGCCTAGGCAAAGGAGAAGATTAAAACATCAGAAACCATCAGTGAAAAGGATCAGATCTGGGACATCCCAGACAAAGACTTAAAAACAATGGTCCTAAATATGCTCAAAGAGCTAAAGAAAAACATAGGCAAAGAACTAAAGGAAATCAGGAAAGTGATAGATGAACCCAAACAGAATATCAATAGAAAGATGGAAATGGTGAACAGGAAATAAACAGAGCCAAAGACCACAGTAACAGAAAATAAAAATTCCCTATAGGGGTTCAACAGCAGATTGGAGCCAGCAGAAAAAAAAAAAAAAAATCAGTGAACTTTAAAATAAGACAATTGAAATCATCCAATATGAGGAGCAGAAAGAGGAAATAATGAAGAAAAGTGAACATAGCCTGCAGAACCAATATATGCATTGTGGGAATCCCACATGAAGGAAGAAAGAAAGGGACAGAGAGAACATTCAAAGAAATAATGACTGAAAACTTCCCAAACTTAATTAAAGATGTGAATATACATATCCAAGGTGTTCAGTGAACTCCAAACAGGATAAACCCAAATAGGCCCACACTAGGCCATGTTATAATCAATCTGTCAAATGCCGAAGATAAGGAGAGAATTTTGAAAGCCACAAGAGACATATGACACATTGTGTGACACACAGCATGTCACATATAAGGGAGCCTTAATAAGATTTAAGTGCTAATTTCTCATCGGAAACCATGGAGGCAAGAAGGCAGTGGGAAGACATAATTAAAGTGCTGAAAGCAAAAATTGCCAACGAACAATTCTATATCCAGCAAAACTGTCTTTCAAAAATGAGGGAGGGATTAAGACATTCCCAGAGAAGCAAAAGCTGAGGGACTTCACCACCACTATACTGACCCTACAAGAAATGCCAAAGGGAGTTCTGCAGGCTGAAAAGAAAGGACACTAGGCAATTGACCGAAGCCACATGACGAAATAAAGATTTCTGGTAAAGATAATGACATGGGTAAATACAAATGCCAGTACTATTGTATTTTTGATTTTTAACTTGACTTTTTACCTCCTGCAGGATCTAAAAGATAACTGCGTAAACTGTAATGATAATGGTTTGGGTCTCATAATGTATACACAAATAATAATTTGTGACAAGAGCTACATAAAGGTGGGAGAATGGAGGGTATAGGAATGTGGTTAATGTATGTTATTGAAGTTAAGTTGGAAGAAAGCAGACAAGACAGTTATAGATTTAAGATGTTAAATTTAAGCCCCATGGTAACCATAAAGACAATATCAGAGAATATGCAAACAGAAAGTAGAGTACAGTTTACCAGGGCTGGGAAAGGGATGCAACAGGGAAGTAATGCAAAATGAGTGAAGGGTTTCTGTTAGAGGTAAAGAGAAAGTTCTAGCAATGGATGGTAGTAAGGGCAGTGCAACATTTTGAATGTGATTAATCCCACTGAATGGTGTGCTTGGGAGGTGTTGGGATAGGAAGATTTATGTTGTATGTATGTTTCCACAATTAAAAAATGAAAGAAAGAGAAACTAAAGAGATAATGACAATTAAATGTAATACATGATACTGATGGGAATCTAAGAATGGAGGAGAAAGGGCTCAAAAGAACAGTATTGGGACATAAAAAATTGGAATAGAGAATGTAAACTTTATATCAATGTTAAATTTCTTAAGTGACTATTGTTCGTAGGAAATGTGCATGGAAGTATTAGGAGTTCAAGGAATATGATGTGTGCAACCTGCTTCAGCTGTTCAGCAAATAGATGCATAGATGATGGATGGATGGATGGATAGATAGATAGAATGATATAGCAAAGGTAGCAAAATGTTAAAATTGGTGGACCTCAGTATCTGGGGGTATGGGAGTTTGTTGGAGTTTTCTGTGCAGGGTTTATGTTATTTTTGCAACTGTCCTATAAGTTTGAGATTATTTCAAAATAAAAAGTTAATAGAAACTACAGAGGGACAGAGCAAAGGGGAAGCAGAGGGGGCATATGTCCCAGGCTATAGGAATCCTTCAGATGTGAGCCTTGGTAATTTCTAGCAATGCAAGGAGAGAGGAGACAGAGTACATTATAGTGTCCCAGGCACCATTTACCTTTCCTGTGCCACTGGGAAAATGGCCCATGCAGGGGGCAACAAGATTTTTCAGAATGTCTGGAGCAGAGAGGGCAAGAATGGGAAAGGGCAAGAGATGAGATTCCAAGAATATCCTCAGAGACATAAGGAGGGTTTTGTAATTTATATCAGAGAGTTGGACTTTCTCCTGAAGTCTAGGGGGAGCCACTGAAGGATTCTAAGCAGATCAGATTTAGAAAGAAAGATCCTTCTGGTAGCACTATGGAGGCTGACTGGCAGAGGGCAATCAAGATCAGAGGCGGGAAACACATTAGGAGGCTATTGCAGGCATGCTGGTGGAGATCACAGTGGCCTGAAATCTTGTATAAAGTATTCAAGAGAACACGCGTCTCTCATTTTCATTACTTTCCCTTGGGTTCCTCTGCCTTTTGGAGCTCCATAAAGACAATAAATTTGCTTTTACAACCAATATTCCGCAGGAATAATGAGACAGTGCCCGGTCCTTGCTCTCTGGGGCTTGCGTCTCTTCCTGAGAATATCATGACTTTGTTCCTCAGCTCAGGAAGGAAATACCATTTCCCCAGTTCTGTTTTTAAGAAAAGTCATTCTTTATTTGCTTTTGTGGGATGTCTGACTCTGGACAGTGTTTGGATTCCGTGTGTGTGCGTGTGTGCCCTGTAGTCCAGCTCATGGGTGGTTCTGCTTTTGTTGGTTTCCTGGATCCAGGCAAACTGCAGTTTCCTCTTGATGCTTATCTCCACAGCCCTTTTCTCAGAATGTTTTGCCCGTTAACTTTCTAACTGCACCATTTTTGGTGCCAAGCTGCTTGCTTCCAGTTCTGGAGTTACACTGAACCATTTCTGCCTCCCACTTCTCTCCCATTCCCCTAAACCATGTCTGCCTTTCCCCTGGCGCTCAAGAAAACAAAGATAAACACTTCCTGAGAAAAACCCCTGAGCTTGAACCTGCCCCTGGTCCCTGAAAAGTATTTGGATCATGGGTTATCCCTGTCATGCATTTTAAGAGGATCTGAAAATGCAGAGAACATTGTTGAAAATGGGTTTTTCAAAGAGGTACTAGGTGAAAGAGGATGACTCTCCGTAACTCCACACATCTCTGAGACTCCTTCAGTGGTTCCCCAGTGCCCTCAGGAGAAGCACAAACCCACTGGGTGTCTGTATCCTTTGGACAGGGAGGTTCAGCCTTGACTCCTCACTCTTCAGGCCCCAACTTGTTTCTATTTTGGAAATTGGTGGGTGACTTGGAGATCTGCGATGGCCGCCTGAACCAGGGGACGAGCTCCCCCTGCAGTTCCTCTGAGCCTCAGCCCCAATTGTATTGCACCTCTTTTTGCAGGGGTGTGTTGCTGGACATTTGTGGGTGTGTTGCTGGAAATTTGTATCTTAAAGTGAATCACATGGTGAGTGGGCTTCGGGTGTGCACTTTAAAAAAGAAATCTGTGGCCAGTCCTTTTTGTGATGCAAGAAATCCTTTTGTAATGAAGCATGATCGCTGCCCTTCCCACTCTCTTCATTTGTTGATGCTGTTTGGGGGTTTGTTGAAGGTGTTCTCTTGATGTGGATGTCCTTGCTGAGGGTCTGAGCATGTTTCCTGGGGAGAGGCCATGGTAGCTGAAGATGTGCCCAAATTTCTTACACATCTGACATTCCCATGGTTTGCTGAGGCTTCTTTTAACCCAAAGCTTGTCTCTGGGAAGTGGCTGGTGCTTCCTGAAGCCTGACTCAGGATGTTCTCGGTAGCTTCAAGGGCCCTGCACTGGCAGATTCAGCTGGATCAATGCACACATTTGGAAATGGGTCAACTTCTCCTGTGGGCCTTGGCTGTAGAGTGATCAGGAGGGAGTGGGAAGGAGAAAGCAGAGAGAAACACCCTCTCATTGCAAGGGTATCAACCCATCTTATCCAAAGGGACTGAGCCTGTCACAGTTAGGGTTGTTTTTTCTCCCTCCAGATGTTGTGTGTTATAGAATCCTTTGTTGGTAAGCACACACATGGCAGCCTTAGGAGCTGCCAGTGCCAGCCTCGAGGCTTGAACAATGGAGGCTGCAATTGGGCATGAAGTATGATGTGCCATGCATGGAACTATGAATGCTGTTCTGTGGTGTTCCCAAGAGCAGAGGCCCAGTCTTGCATTGTGAGCTCTTTGTCACTTGATATAACGAGGCTCCCATTAGAGTCTGGAGACTTGGCCCCAGGAATGACTAATGGAATTATACTTAAAGACTTAATCTTTTTTTGTGACTTGAATCCTTGCCATGAGACCCCACCTTCGGAGTTAGCATCATTGTTTTACCTGGAGGTCCAGGAGGATGGGCCTTGTGTAGTTCCTAGACTAGACTCTGTGGAAGTCAAAGTTTAGAGAAGCCAGCTTGCTTCTCTGTAGTCAGTTGATATGCTCGAAATCACCAAGGAGACAGTCTTGTGGGATCCCTGCTAATCCAATCATCTAAGGGGGCAGAAACCACTGGACTTAAAGGTTATGTTCGTAGCACCTTGAGTTTGGGATGTGAAGGGAAACCCAGAATAAAAAGCACAAAGTATCTTTCCTTCTTCAGTCAATAGGGTAGACAGGCTGTGTGCGTTTGAAAGTGGTTATAAACACCAGACCCACCAACTACAATTTAGGAGGTCTTATATGTAATCTGCCCAGTCCCAGATATTTTAATTCTATGTTGCAAGAAAGTAAGTGCCAGCTGGCTGCTGACCGACCACGCTCAGGGTTCAGTTCTAAACAGCACTGTTTGGGAAAAGCTCAATCTAAAACAGACAGCTCTGGATGTGTTTAGGTTTTGCTTTCTTTCCACTTTTAAATATTAAAAATTGAATCCAGCTGTGGGGTAGAAAGTAACGCCTAACCTATAAAAACATTGACAAATAAATCACAATGCAATTTGCCGCGCATTTTTGTGAGGCCTAAACACCATTCTTGAAAGGAATTTTCCATTATTGCATTTTGGGAAGATGACTTCTTCATGAAAAATTCATTTGACTTTTATATTTCATAAAATCATCACATAGCATTCCCACATTTGGGATCTGCGTGTGCTGGAGCTCCCACGGCTTTCAGCTCGGCTTTCCAGATTCCTAGGTCTCCCATCCATGACTTGCAAGAAGGGGGACAGCATTAGGATCCTTACCTGCTAGTTTGGGGTTATGCTGCACCCCATGCCCTGGGTCCTTTCCTTCTGAAACCCAGGCTGAGTCTCACCATAGGGACAGCCCTTTCTGAGTTTGGATTGAGCACCAAACTCCCCTAAGTAAACTCTCTCCAGATGTGCACACCCCTGGGCACTGCCATGTCCAAGTGAGAGAGAAGCCCCGACTGCGTCATTTCTTGGTGGTATCACAACTAGGAAACAGCATTTCTATTTCTGAGGTGGGGATGAAGGATTCATAGGGAACCCAGAACAGAGGAGGGAAGAGTCTGTGTGACAGACTTGGTGCTATGGATTATAAGTGGACTTTTTAAGACATGGTACTGACCTCAATCCCGTTCCCATGTTATGATGGGGTAGTGGGCTGCAGTAACAAACACACCCAAGTCTTAGTGACATATTATTGCTTATATTACATGTCCATCTCAGGTTTGCTTGTTTTGCATGCCCATCATAGGTCCTTTGCATTATAATATTCACTATAGGATCCAGCTGATGGCGCAACCTCTGTCTGAAACATTGTCAGTGATCATGGCAGATGGAAAGGACCGTTTTGGCAGGCCTTTCACTGGCAATTAAATGTTCTCAGTTCATTGGCAGAACTGGCTGCATGGTGCCATCCAAACTTGGGCCCAGGAAGTGAAATCCTTCCAGCTCAGAAAACAGACAGCCAGGAAGAGTTGGTAAGTGGCATTGATGGATATTACACCCATCAAGTCTACCTAGTTGTGGAGGCCCTTTTGTAGTATCTATGCTAGTCACTGACCCCTTTAATAAGATTACAGCCCTGGGAGCGTAGCCAGGGGAGTGGGGAAGCCAGACTGGATCAACTGCAGTTGGGCTAGTAGTAGATAACCTCTTGGGATGTCTGCCCAATTCCTGCACCTCTTTCCTGAGTGTTACTCCCAAACCACCTACTCATTGGGGTGGCCCCAGCAGATGCTATCATGTTTGTAATATGCAACCCTCACTAGATGCAATTTATTGGATCAGTGATATGCACCTAACCAAAGCTAAGCCAGGAGGATTCTCTCTCCAGGAATTTAGAATTGTGGTTCAGAAAAAAAGCTATTTTATGTGTTTATAACTGAGTGTAAGTTAGTTGGGGATCTCTAGCAAAGCCATTTTCTGCTACATGCATGGGGAGGCTAAGAAAGTTGAACTGCAAGGAGAGAAGAATGAGCCAGACATGCAGAAAGAACATAAATGTTTATTTGTGTAGAGAAATGCAGAAAGACACAAGAAACCATGCAGAGAGAGATAGAGAATATGAGAATCCCAGCCTCACCCTAGCACACAGATACTTGAAACCAGCACAGAAAGGCACTTTGTGGGCAAGAGAGAATGAATGTTTCACAGGCAAATAAGTGTGTCACCATAGAAGGTAATTACTTAGGTCAAGGGCTATGAACATCTAGAAAATTCCTGTTAAAACATTGACTCTCCTGGAAAAGATAACACCTGGCACCATTATCAGCCACAGTCACTTTATGGGGATGCATTTAGGAGGTTAGGGAGCCATCTGATGATGTCCTTAGGGGAAAGAGTCCAGGATTGGTTGATTTTGGTGAATTGGAATTTTTTTTTAGTTTTATTTTTTGTTGTTGTTGATCAAGTGGATTAATGGTTTTTTTAAATGCAATCTTATTGAGATACATTTACGCACCATATAATCCATCCAAAGTATACCATCAGTGGCTTACAGTATCATCATATAGTTGTGCACTCATTGCCACAATCAATTTTAGAACATTTTCATTACTCCAAAATAAAGGAAAAAAATAAAAAGTAAAAGAACCAAACCTTCCCATACCCCTTATCCCCCCTATTATTTATATATATATTTTGTCATTATTTTATTATTCATTTGCCCACACAGTGTGTAAAGGGAGTGTCAGTCACAAGGTTTTCACCATCACATAGTCACATGATAAGAGCTATATAGTTACACAGTTATCATCAAGAATCAAGTCTAGTGGATTACAGTTTAACAGATTTCAGATATTTCCTTCTAGCTATTCAAATATACTAGAAACTGAAAAGGAGTATCTGTGTAATTCATAAAAATAACCTCCTGAATGACCTCTCGACTCTTAACCACTGAAACTTTATTTTGTTTCATTTCTTTTCCCCATTTTGGTCAAGAAGTCATTGTCAATCCCACAATGCCAGGGCCAGGCTCATCCCTGGGAGTGATATCCCATGTTGTCAGGGAGACTTACGTCCCTGGGAGTCATATCTCACATAGTGGGGAGGGTAGTGAGTTTATTTGCAGAGTTGGCTGAGAGAAAGAGGGCACATCTAAGCAACAAAAAGGTTCTCTGGGGGTGACTCTTAGGCATAATTATAAGTAGGCTTAGCTTCTCCTTTGCAGGAATAAGTGTCATAAGGGCAAGCCCCAAGATTGAGGGCTTGACTTATTGAATTGGGGGTCCCTAATGCTTGTGAGAATATCACGAATTCCCCAGGTGAGGAAGTTTACTGTTTCCACATTTTGGTGAATTGGAATTTATGGAGTGATATATGAGAAAAATGTTCAATTGCATTAACAGGAAAACCCCAAATAACAGTGGTTTATTTCTCTCACATGCAAAAGTAGTCTGATGGTTGGCAGCAGCTCAGTGAAACTATCAGTAATGCAGTTTTTCCAAGTTCTCTGCTCTGCCTTTCCTGAGAACATCTCATCCTCATGTTCTAAGATGGCTGCAGGAGCACCATCATATTCTTGCTCCCGGTGGCTGGGATGAGGGAAGGCGATAAGGGCACCAACCCTTCTTTTAAGACTTTCCAGAAATCTAGATGCAAGTCAGGTAGGAAAAAAAAAGCCCCCAAAATCTCTTCCTATCTGGAGTTGCCTGGGCTCCAGCTAAGTGCTTCCAGTAAAATTACCTGTTTTTGGCTCTAATTGGATTAGGAATTAAGGTCCAAATCAACATAAACATATGTAGGCCAGACATAAGTGACGCCAGCCTCGAAGGTGAGTGGTTTGAAACCCTGTCCAGTTGGGGCTCTCTCTAGTAAGTGATGACATATAGATCAGATCAGATCCTCCCTTGGAGAGTGTGTCACACACAAGGAAAGGAGTCACAGGGTCAAGCTACGTTCCAAATGCTGCTGAGCTGTTGTCCCATAACTTCATAAATTCTGCTGTACATCCCAGATTTGGAAGTTTTTGGATCATCAAGGAGGCTATACCCTTCCTATGTATATTGGGGTTACAAAGCTCTTATTAACCTCTTAAATTCTATCTCCTTTCTTCAGCACTGAGAAACTTGGCTCTCAAGGACATAGGGATGATAGAATTAAAATATCCCACAATTACTCATTTGTTTTATCTCATATTGCATACACAGTAGTCTCAGATTAACTGTAATAATTCTACCCTCCTTATAATTATCAAAAACATTTAAAAATTAAAATTTCCATTTCTTCTCTCCCCAATTAAAAAAATAGTTTCACTATATCTACATTGTCAGAGCATAAACCAACTATATACTTTACTCTCCCTCTTAGCCCTCATTTAGTCTTATTTTGACATGTAACTATACATTTAATGCTCACCACAAGTTGTCTTTCTAGTAATTTTGATTTTCTGAAGCTTATTCTCTAGTAGACTCCTTAGGGAAGGCTCATGGGAATAAAGTTTCCTTGAATTATCACGTTAATAACAGTATGACTACTTTTTTTTACTTGAAAGTCAGTTTTGCTAGATATAAAATCCTTGGCTCACATTTTTCTTTCCTTGTTTTAAACGTGCTACTCCATTTTCTTCTGGCATAAATTATTGCTGTCAGAGTCTGATGATCTGATTTTCTTTCTTTTATATGTCATGTGCTAGTTTGTTGTATTTTATTTTGTTCCATTTTCTTACTCCTGCAATTATTTTTTTTTCTATTTCTTAGTCCTGTAATTTTATTTTCTTTTTCTTAGTTTTGCAATTTTACTAGAACGTGTGTTGGAGTTGGTGTTCTCAGGTACTTTGGTACGTGATGTGCTTTTTCCTCCTGATTGACCACTTTATTATTATGAAATGACCTTCTCTCTCCTGAGTAATATTATTTGTTCTGAAATCTACTTTATCTAATATTAATACAATCACTTCAGCTCTTTTTTGATTATTATTAATATGCTATATCTTTTCCATACTTTTACTTTTAAACTATTTGTGTTTTTATATTTAAAGTGTGTTATCTGTAGGCAATGTGTAGTTGGGTCAGCATTTTTATCCACTCTGACAATCTCTACCTTTACTTGAGGTGTTTAGACCATTTACATTGAAGGTGATTATTGATAAGGTTAGATTTAAATCTGTCATTTTGTTGTTTGTGTTTTGTCCCATCTGTTCTTTGTTCTATTTTTTCTCTATTTCTGTCTGCTTTGGGATTGAGTATTTTTTATTATTCTATTTTATCTCTTTTGTTATTTAATGATTGCTTTAGGTCTTATAGTATGCATCTTTAACTTATCACTTTCTGTTGTCAAGTGACATTATAGTATTTCATGTTTATTATAAGTACCTTACAGTTCACTTACCTTTCTCCCTCTCTGGCCTTTGTGTTATTGTTGTCTTAAGTTTTACTTTTACATATGTTTTAAACCCTATAAATAATAAATCTAATAAAATATAATGAATCCAATAAAATATTGTTATTATTTTTGTTTAAACAATTATATTTTAAAGAGATTTAAAGAATAGGAAAAATTTAAATACACACCCATGTAATTACCATTTCCAGTGGTCTTCATTCCCTTGTGTAGACCCATATTTCTATATGGTATCATATTCCTTCTGCCTAAGACTTCCTATAACATTTCTGGTAGTGCAGTTCTGCTAGTGATGAATTATTTCTGCTTTTTTGTGTCTAAAAATGTCTTATTTCCCCTTTTGTTTCTGACAGATATTTTCACAGGGTATAGAGTTCTAAGTGGATATGGTCTTCTCACTTGAATTATTCCCAGTGAGAAATCTGCTGTCATCCTTATCTGTGTTCCTTTATATGTCTTTTATCTATGGCTGATTTTGTAATTTCTCTTTTTTCAGTAATTTTAAGAAATTTGATTTTGATGTGCCTTCATGTAGGTTTCTTCCTGTTTCTTGTGCTTGGGGTTCATTGAGCTTCTTGGATCTGTGAGTTAGTGTTTTCATCAAATTTGGAAACTCTTTAGATGTTATTTCTTCAGATATTTTTTCAGGACCCTCCCCTTCTTCTTCAGGGACTCCAGTTACATGTCTGTTAGGCTGTTGAAATAGTCCCAGAGCTCATTTATGAAAATTACTTTTTTCTCTCATTTTAGATTGTTTCTATATCTTCAAGTTCACTAATCTTTTTTTTTCTGCAATGTCTAATCTTCCATTAATCACATCCAATGTATTTTTCATCTCAGAAATTGAAGTTTTCATCTCTAGAAGTTTGTTATGAGTCTCTTTTGTATCTTTTATATGTCTTTTAAACTTTTTGAACTTATAGAACACAGTTCTAAAAGCAGTTTTAATGTTCTAGTCTTCTAATTCTAATATCTATGTCAGCTCTGGGTTGGTTTCTACTGACTGACTGATCTCTTATTATGGGTTGTTTTTCCTGCCTCTGCATGATTAGTGGGAACAGGTGTTATTCCCAGCCCTGTGTGAGCAACAGGTACTGTTCCCTCTAATTATTTTGTGTGGTTCTTTCCACAACCTGGGTAGTAATGATCAGAACTCTGCTGAATATTCTAAGGGCTCTGTTTTGTCCGGAAAACTCAAGCTCCTTTGATCTCCATGGACTCACAGCTTTCTCTCCTTAACTTGGAGAGTCTGTGAGCTCCACCTGGGTTCCCTCTCCCTGCCACGTAACTTGGAAACTCTTACAAAGCAGTGAGTTGAGGCAATCATGAAGCTAATCTAATTTGTTTCCTATCTTTCAGGGATCACTGTCCTTCATACCTGAGGTCTGGTGTCTTAAAAACTTGATTGTTTCTTATATTTTGTCCCATGTTTTTGGTCATTTCATATGGGAAAGTAAATCCAATCCTTGTTATTCCATTTTGCCCTGAAGCAGAAGCATGATGTGCTGTTTCAGTATGTGGTTTAAAATCTTTTTTATTTAAGTAATGTTTTCTTGAATTATGTACCTTAATACTTGTTCTGGTTTCTTGCTTTGCTTTTCTTCTTCAGATACTCCTATGATTGGTAAGTTGGATTTCCTTTGGCTATTTTCGACATTTGTGTTTTTGTCCTCAAATCCTTTGATCTCGTTCTTCACTTTTAAAAATTTTCCATTTTTACTCTTTTTCATTTCTGCTTCTCTTAAGGCATTATCTCTTGTGGGGGGTTTTGTTTGTTTGTTTGCTTTGCTCTTCTTTTCCTGTGAGTTTAGTCTTCATTTCTGAAATAATTTTTTTCTGTCAGTTATTTCTGAGTTGTTGTGTTTCTGATTTTTATTGTTCTCTCAAGTCTTACATTACTGTCTTGATGTCTTTTATCTATTTTGTTGACATGTCTTTCTGGTGTGTTTTCATTATCTATAGTGATGTTACTCTTCTTCTTGTTCCTTCTCTTTTTAAAATAATAACTTTGTATAGGCTTTAACTACTGCTTATTTTTTTGTGGCATTAGTTTTCCTGAGCATTTAAAATGAGGCTGGGTTCAGGAAAGCTTTCCTAACTTCTTAGTGATCTCTCTTCTATTATTTTTGTGCAGTATTAAGAAATACATCAGCTTGCTTTTGGTGATTTCCTGGATTGTTCTTTTTCCCTCCACTTTGGACTGGACTTCTCTTTCTTAAATTTCTTTTTATTGTCTAGGTCCTGATCAATTTTGATTCTACTCCCAGCAGTTTCTCTTCACCATGTGGCCTGTCCTTGAAGGAAGCTCTGGGCTGGTTTATAGAGTTCAGTGGCATAGATTGATCCAGTCTCTTCAGTTCTCCTTACCACAGGCCCCATTCCCTTGTCTGGTATTGGAAAGGGCAACACCCTCACAGTTATAGCTGCTGTTCTCAAATTGGTCCACTGTGTTTTCCAGTGTGTACCTGTTGGCTATTTTGGGATTTATCTCTTCTTGGGTCCATAAAAGCCTGCTCTGTTGCTTCCTTCTTCTTCCGATTGTTCAGATCCTGATAGCATGCAGGTCTTACGGCTGTTGGTTTGACTGTAAGTATGTAGTTTGACTCCATCTGCTTTTAGTTTGAGTTCATTAAATATTGCCTAGGCGTTTACAGTTTTGCTATCTGGTTGTGCTGTCTCTTTTCATGTGGGAATTCAGAGAGATTGAAAAATATGCTTCCACTACCACTATTTTTCCAGAATCCTATATCTGGTGTCCAATATTTTGAAATGGCCTCTTTCTCATTGGCAAAGCCCAAGACAGACCAAAACCAAGAAAGAGAAGTGAGGGGTTTGACTTCTACTAAGGTGAAATAGAGAAAAGCATTAGATGATCACCTGATGTCTTCAGTGTGGGTGCTGAGAGTAAAGAAAGTGTTGATATTTGTGGGAGGCAGGGAAGAGGGAGCTCATTTTTTCCATTATGAGAGTCAAGAGGACCTGAAGTAGTTTGGACAGGTGTTATTAGAGCCAGCATACTCAGGACTTAAACCACTTCAGGCCCAGTGACTTGCAATATTTTGTTTTGTTTTGTTTTGAACTATTTCCACATTCTCGCTGACACAGAGGACTCTTCAGCTCTAACATTCTGTGCTTTTTAAGAATCTTGAGATATTTGATAGATCTTTTATTTTATGTCTCCTTTATGCCCTTGGAGATGGGATTCAATATTTCAATTACCCTGCAACACTGAGATCAGTGATGGTATTATCATCACATGGTAAGAAATTGGTGAGAGTCTCGGACTTCCTACTCATGCTCTTGTGGTCCAGTCTTGTTGCTTTTTCCAACCGAGTTTGTCTAGCCCACTCTTGGAAACAAACCCAGGCCATTTGCCAAGGGGATTAAAAGGCACTGGGCAGGGAGTGTGCCTAAGCTATGCTAATTATACTGTCCCTTCTTTCTCCTTCCTGGATTGTTGAGATTTCCTGATGATCTGATTATGTGGGAACCCTCAGAGTGTTTCTGATAGGTAAATGCCTGTGTTCTTTTGGACTAGAGATATGGAGAGTCAAGCTAGGAAATGGGATACCCTAGATGTGGACTGTGGTATTGGAAAATACTGTGGAATTAGGGTAAACTTAACTCCAGATAGAAACAGTATCTCCTGAGGACTTATCAGATGATTTGCAAAACAATTATGTTTTCTTCATAGGATGGGACAATGTCCAAATAGGGTTGTTAAGGTTCCAGTGTCCCACATGGGCCAGTATCTGTTCACAGTCACATTCAAAGAAAATCCAGTTCAGAAGCTAAATGTACTTTAAAAGCACATCAGAATTGTACTTCTTCTCTTGCTCTGAATGCTTTTCTGGCAAGTAAATCTGGGAGACAATTACTAATGAATAAAACTCTCCTCCTTTGTATATTTGATCAATAATGGAAAATGCTTTTGATAAAGCTTCTAAATGATCCCCTGGGGTCAGCGATAGTGATAAGAAGGGGCAAAGAGGTTGGGCAAAATCTTTAATTGCCAACCCACTAGGTGGGCAGAGCTTCCAAAAGGCAGAGCTTTACAGGAAGGCTGGGAAATGGGCCTGGTTATGGAAGAAGCAGAAATGGGTGGTCTAGGCTCCCTGGCACCCCTTTAGGAAAATTCAGGCTTGCTTCTAGGCCTCTGGCAAATGTTTCAATGCCATCTGGTATGAGTTAAACTCAGGGGCCATATGGGAAAAGTTGATGAGGCAGTACCCAGTGGCCAGGATGCTCAGGAACCTACAGGTGGGCCAGTATATAGGAGAATATGGAGGGCAGAGAGAGGCAGTGGCTTAAGCAAGCAGGTGGTTAGGAACAGGATGGTCCACACAGGCAAGAAGAAAGTGGCAGTTGCCCATAAGTCTAGAATAAGATACTAGGGGACCCACCCAGTAGCTGGGACTCATGGGCAGTACTTGAAAAATCAAGGCAAATTTTTTGTTGTAGAGAAAGGACATCCTGGACAGGATGGGCACTTGATGCAGAAAAATAAGATAAGGGTGCAGTTATCAGAAGTGGGACCTAAAGAAAAGAGACTGGTCAGAGGGGACAAGACAGTGCCTAGTTTTTAGGATCAAGAGACAAGATCAGACCTGAGCCATAAGAATACAAGTGAGGCCAAGACCCCAAAGTACTGACCCAAGTGCCTTATAGATGCTGTGTAACACCTGGCAAGACATGGGCTAAGTTAGAATCTGAGTGATCTTGGGAAAGTTTCCCAGCTTCCTTATCCCCAAAAGGATGTTTGGGGGGATTGAATCATATATCCCACAAAATGTTCAAATCTTGATCTGTGTTGTTGTGGGTGAGAATCCATTTGTAAATAGATTTGTAAATAGATTGTGTGGTATTTGTCATAATAGCTATGGCAAACTAATACGGAAGTTAATAATTCCCACCTCACAGAACAGTTATAGCCATTAGACAGAATATTTTAAAAGTACTTAGGACAACAGAGTGGGGTTGTAAAACATGCTAGCTCATCTCCTCTTACTTCCACTGCCACCGTTGTCATCATCATCACATCTCAACCACCCATTCAAACATGATTGATCCCAGAGCCTGGGTCCCTGATTCTGCAGATGAGTGTTGAGGAGATGTAGGAACAAAATACGCATACTTGTACAAACAAGATGGCCCTGACTCATTCAAGTTTGTTAAGTTGGCTGTTTAGCATTTGGAACACCTATCCATCAAAACTCTATTATAAACAGTGGTTTGGTTCCCAGACCATTCCTCCCACGTCTTTTTGTTCAGGGAAAGGAGGCTAAGCACAGTGCTGGCATAAGGTGGAGGTACCTTCTTCACTCCTACTTACAACCTGTGGCAAATGTCAGGAGTAGATGCTCCCACTCATTCACCCCTGCTTTTAGGGCTCATCTTCAAAGTAGAAGACTAGAGAAAAGGGGGCGTTGGGAATCCGCTTAAACCAGAGATGGGCTCTTAAAGGCTACACGAGGGCACCTCCAGATCTATACCTCACTTGCTGCCATGCTACAACTCAGCTCCTGGCAAGTTGTAATAAGTCCCCCACAGGGGAAGCCCAGTTGTTCCAGAGTTGCAAGCTGGAACTCAGTGGGTGACTCGACCTTCCTTGCTATTATCCATTATCCTCACTCTTTTCCTTGCTAATATCCATTATCCTCACTCTTCTCCATTGCTTCTACTGAAGCTACTCCAATGAGTGGGAGCATCTGTTCCTGCCATTTGCCAGCTGTTGTAAGAGAATTAAAAGTCCTATCTGAGGCTGTGATTACCAATTTAATGATGAGGCTGTGAATTAGGGCATAACAGCAGAATTGTCACTTCATTTTTGGTCTTATATTAGTGGACTTGACTTTACCCTGCCTGGCCATGAAATGCATACAATGCAGCTCTGCCAAAGAGCAGGTGGGATTCTCCAGGAGAAAGAGGAGGAGGAAAACCAGCAGTATCCTGAGCCAGAGGAGAGGCAACAGAAAATCTGGTGCTCGGATTGCATAGGCACTGCAGGAATATCTAACTTGTCCTGAATTGTTGGAGAGTGAGGAGTTCTAAACTAAAGCATTTTTAGACAACTAAAAGCATTTCTTTTCCCTAAAAATGGAAACTTCTAAAAGAGCACTAGTCATTGTTCCATGCTGTAATTGAGTTGTGTCCTGAGGAGCTTTGGGGACATGTAGGGCTATTTGCCCTGGCACTAAATGACCCCAACTAATGTGGTTTTCTATTTGGAGACTTTCTTGTCTCTTTTTTTGCTGCCAGCTACCACTTCTCAGTGTGTCATCTCCCAACATCTCTCAGTCTGCTTGTCTTTTAACTCTGAAAGAACTGAAGGCTACCGGGGAAAACCAGAAAATCAATCCACTAGAGCAGTAACCTTACATTTTATTTGGTTCTGAGAAAATAGGGTTGGATTAAGTGTGGTTCTTCCTTTTTACCCTTTAACTGTTATCATATCTTTCACCCCCCAAAAATACAGAGACACATACACAGACACACACTCAATAAAAACTAAAGTCCTAACACACAGCTTTTCTCTCCATCCCAATCTCTGACAGTACTGCCTATAGCCTCAAGAAACCAGGGTTCCCACACTGAACTCCCTCCTTTAGAGAATTCTGCTCTAGCTCTCCTACAGCCATGCCCCTTTCCAAAGTGCATGTAGTCCAAGGGGTCAAGGAAACAATCCCACAGGGAACCCATGCCCCCTCTTTCAAGAGCATCTTCTGGGTACCTGGGACCCTGGAGTCCCTATCCAAATGGTCTGGAGTCCACATCCAGGGCCTCTTTTGTGGGTCTGTCTTCCACAGGGCAGACACTGCTGGTTGGAGGTATGTGGATGGGGCTTGGATGTGCAGATTGGAGTCACACAGCATAGAAACAAGCCCCCTCCCACCCGGAATGGAACAGAGCCTGGGGGGTGGGAAGAGAAGGAGGGCACCGTCATTTGTACTCTTGCCTAGACCCCACAAATCCTAGGGGTGAACCTAATTCCTGCTGTATTCTAGGATATTTCAATGGCCTTGTAGATGGCCTGTCTAACACAGCTACTAGCCTTATAGGTACTTGACCTCCTTAACTCTGGGTGCCTTCACTTGCACTCCAGATTTTAACATTGCCCTAACCCTCAGGAGTATTCCGGATTTAGGTGGTACCAAGCACATCGTATATAATGTGCAGACTCAGGTCATTACCCTCCCAGACTCTTCCATCCGAGAGGCACTAAGCCTAGGCCCCTTGTTAGTCTCAAACAGGTGATTTGATTTGGCGGTATCTGGAGACATTTTTGGTTGTCACAGATTGAAAGGAGGGTACTACTAGCCTCTAGTGGGCCCAGGCCAGAGATGCAGCTAAACATCCTACAATGCACAAGAAAGCTCCCACAACAAGGAATTATCTGTCCTGGAATGTCAATAGAGCTGAAGTTGAGAAACCCTGCACTGTTAGGGCAAGGGATTGACACTGGCCACATTCCAAAAATCCCACAAAAACAACTGAACAACATAATGGTTTTTGGTAGTCACAAGCTTGACCCCTGGGTGGCTCTGACTCATGCAATAGGACCACACTGGGACTTTGACAGAGGCCAGAACAGAACTCTTAGATAATTTTTAGGCTATAATTAACTTTTAAATACTTTCACCATCTTCTCCCTTCTCTGCCCCAGCAGTTTTTTTCTTTTTAAAGGAAATTAAATAAACAAGAACAGCCCTCCCACCACCACCAAACACCCCCCTGCCCCCAAAAAACACCCAAAAAAAACCTCTTATTTATGTCGTTGGCTTTTTTTCTTTTTTTCTTTGCTGATGAAGTAAAACACAATATAACAGAGAAAATATCATCAAAGGCTGCTTCTAAGGGTTAGTGGTAGCTCATAGAGCACAGCAAAACCTTGCTTATATGAACCACTCAGAGAGTCAAACACCTCAAAGATGAAATGCATGAGAGAATGTGATCTTCCTAATTTGTTAATTGTGCTTTCCTTGCTGTAGATATTTCTGAGTTATTTATTTATTTAAACAAAAGCGTATATGTTTGATGTAAGAATATCCCAATCCATATTGTTCTATTTTCCCTGCGAGGGTCATGTTTCTTCTGTCAATAACACAGGCTTGGTTCTCCTTGAGCCCCAAATTACACTTCCTCATAAGAGAAGAAAATGCCACATTTTCCTTGAGATCTTTATTCCACATGACTCTGCTAATGACTAAAGTAAAATTGAGAAGTTCGGGAAAAGGAAATCTCTCCTTCCATCAGAGTGAGTAAACAAACTGAAGGAAACAATACGCCAGAAGCTAAAATGTGTAGAGGGTTTAAAATATGTTCCATGAATCTGGACAATATTCTAAATCTACGGTTGGAAATCTCCTTGCCTGTCCACCCAAACATCCTTACCACCATGCCCAAGGCTGACAAAACCCTTTCGCCGTTTTGTTGTCAATAGAGCTGAAGTTGAGAAACCCTGCACTGTTAGGGCGAGGGATTGACGCTGGCCACATTCCAAAATCCCACAAAAACCTTTTGTTGAAAAGGTATATTGTAAATGGTTGTCGGATGTTTCCAATCTCATCTTGCCCTGTCTCCTCCTCCCTTCAGGCACTGTCTATATTAAACGACTTCTTATTTCCCACAGTAGCACACTAGTTCACATCTACAAGCCTTCGGAGATGGCTTGATCTAAAACACGTCAGCTTGATCTAAAACACGTCCCGTACTTGTCCACCTGGAGAACTCCAATTCGCATCAAAACCTTGCAAAGACAGCACCTCTGTGAAGACTTTCCTGAACTACAGTTCCCCCCACACACACTCATATTTCTGTGTCCATGTCACAAATGCTGTCAGTGCCTCACTCATATCCCCTTGAACTGCCCCCAAAGCCACCTGGAGTTTCGGTGAACGATTCCTGTTCACTCTATGGCTTCTTCTGTCAGGCTTCTGGCTCTTGTGGCTTGAGAACTTTCTTTGGCCACAGGAGGATACTTATCCCCATGCAGAGTAGGTCAAAAGTGCCAGGGAGTTAATGCCCCAGAAGCAACCTAACCAGTGAGGAACAGGAATTCATTGATAAGCACCCTGGCTTCCTTCCTCCACAATGGGGCAGTCTGAAGGGTGCGCTACACTGTGTCTCAGAGAATCCCAAGCAGGACTGAACCCCATTTTCCCACCAAGTTTTTTGACTGGTGTTTCCTCCTTCCCTGTTTCCCTGTCTCATCCCCTCATCAAGCTTTCTTGGGTCACCTCCCAAATAAAAGAACGATACTCAAATCTTTATCACAGGGTCCCCTTTTGGGGGACTCCAAACTCAGACAGTCTTGTAAAAACTTCCATTATCGTGTATTTCCTCTGTTTTGTATTTATTTGTTTCTATGTATCTAGGAGAGCTCCTTGAAGGCAGGCACTGGTTGTTATTTATCTTTTTTGTCCCCAGTGCCTAACACATGATAGACACTCTAAAAATGCTTATTGAAGTAAACTGAGAGGGAAATGGACTGAGGGGCTTTGGGGATCAAAATACAGATGACCTAGAGGTGCAAACCAGTGAGGCACAGGAATGAAGAGGAGAAAGAAGTGCTATAGAGAAACTGAGTTGTGAGGAAAAACCAGTTAAATTAATGAGGACTGAAGAACTTCCAGGAACATCAGAAAATGTGTCTACAGAGGAGAATTTATCTAAGCAGACAGAGAGGTATGATGAATGAGTGGAAGCTAGATCCTGGCATAGAATTCAGTTTGGTATTAGAGGGCCCAAGGAGAGGGGATTTCCAGTTGGACAGAAGGTGTGGACTGGGACTGAACACAGAGTCAAGGTGAAGGGATAACTTGGTGGTTTTTGAGGAGAAAACTCCTTGGGATGGTTAAACCCCAGACTGATGTGCCAAATGACACAAAGGATTATCCCTCTGAGCATCTGCCACCTGCTTATATAGTTTCAGCTCAGCAATGAATGCTAACATGGAGGAAAAAACAATATTTGCTCTTCAAATGGCTAAGCATGTGCCGTGCTGCTGACCCGTCGTAGGGGAGTCAGTAGAGAGAAGGTAGAGGCACCCCGGGTTCCTGGCTGGACAGAATAGAAAGAACCAGGAGCAGAACACTGGATGGTTTGTGTTTTGTTTTGTTTTTTGGGGGGGGGGGTGATGTTCAACATTGTTTTGTCAGAATGCTACATCCTTCCTTATATTTTTTTCTCTTTGTATCCTGCATTTTCTTTCATTTGTGATGATGCAATCCTAATGAAGTCTCTAAAGTGACATAAATGGAGAGGCAATGTGGAATACAGGAGTCATGGCAGCA
The DNA here is from genome assembly GCF_015220235.1 of Choloepus didactylus. NCBI lineage: Eukaryota > Metazoa > Chordata > Mammalia > Pilosa > Megalonychidae > Choloepus > Choloepus didactylus. The sequence continues at coordinate 53,861,741 of NC_051320.1, read as the reverse complement.
AACTGACCATCTACTAAGTAGCAGGCCATGCACCAAGGACTGAGCTTGAAGTGGGAAAAAATATGATCCCTACTTCAGGGAGCTAACAATTTAGCAGAACTATAGTTGTAGAGAAGGGCACTGTAGATTCCATAGAGAGGACAGGGCAGGGGCAGCTTTAAAGAAGAGCCAAAGTTGGAGTCAAAAGCAAAGCAGGGATTTCATCAGGAAATGAAGACAGGGCCAAGATTCCACTATTCAATCATTTGTTCATTTCTTCTTTTTAATTGAATATTTTTTGAGTTGCTCTTATGTGACAGACATTGGGGCAACAATAGTAAGATGATAGTTCTTCCCTTAAAGAAATCATAGTCCAGTGTCAGAAGCTGACATGAACCAGGCAGTGACCCTACAATGGGGAAAGGGCAAAAGCAGGTAGTTATCACAGGGTACAGTGGCACTTAGTGGGCCTGGAAGATGCTGGTTTGGGGCAAGTGTCAGGATAGTTTCCTAGGGGAGATGGTATCCCAGCTGAGACCTGATGGTTGAGTAGGCATTGTTGGTGAGGAGTAGGGTCCAACATTCCAGGCAGAGAGACCTATCTGTGCAAAGGCCTGGGGTGAAAGGGCCTATTTATAGGAAGGTAGTGAGCAATGAGTCTGGAGTGGTAAGCAAGGATGGGGTCATGAAGGGTTCTTTTAAGGAGTTTGGACTTTATTTTGCTTTCAGTGGAAAGTTATTGAGGGGCCTTAAGCATGTGCATGCATGATCAGCTTTGCATTTTAGAAAGCTTTCTCTGCCTACTGGATTGGAGGGGAGAAGGAGTAGAAGCCGGGGGATCAGTTAGAAGGTGGCTGCAGTAATTCAGGTGAGAAATGATGGGGGCCTAGGAAAGGGTAGTAATGGCAGGTAGGAATGGAGATAAGTGACCTGAGTAGTGCATGCAAAAGCCCACAGGCACCAAAGTGTGTGGTAGAGCTGAGAAATGCCGTGTAAGGTTGTTACAGCCCAGAGAGGATGGTGGAAATTAAGGGGAGTCGAGGCTGGGGCCAAATTTTGATGGATCTACAATGCCATGCTAAGAAGTTTGGAATTCACTACAGAGGCAATAGTAAGCCATTGAAGATTTGAAGGAAAAGGTGATCATACCTCTTGGTATCTCTGAAGGATGAATTAGCAAGAAAAGAAACTAATCAGTAGACCATTTTGGAGCTCAGTGCAATAGTCCAGATGCAAAACTTGGACCAAGTAGTTTAATCTTTCTGAGCCTGTCAAATGGTATCTACCTCAATTGAAAAAGTATAAAATCTGTAAAATGAGTAAAAATCAACCTTAAAGGATTGTTACATGGATTGAAAATAATATCTGTATTATGATTAGAATAATACATGAATATCTGTAAAATGATTAGAATGACACCTGGCACATGGTAAACACTCGATGTCAACCTTATTGATTTATTTTTCTTACTATGTTAGGAGTAAATTAAATTGTGAAAGAAAATTCTCAGTAACTGAGGTCCATTCAAATTACATCAAACCTAAAACTATTACTGTTAGTTCTATTATTTTATTAATGATGTTTGCGTTTAATATGACTGTGCCATGAGAGTGGAGAGCCAGAGGAGGGGAACCATGTCGTGACTGTCACACTGAATACAAACTTTGATTAAAACACTTTCCAAAAATAAAAGAGGACAGAGAGAAAGGGAGAGAGGGAGAGAGGGGAGAGAGGGAGAGAGGGAGAGAGGGAGAGGAAAGGGAGAGGGAGAGAGAGAGAAGGATGAGTGTGAGTGATTAGTGGGATGGAGAGAGAAGCTATATCCTCTTTCTAGATTATTTGATCTTTTTTCTAACTGCTCCTCTTTTTCATTGTATCAGAACAGTTGGATGTAAGAAAGCTGGCCAATTTACTTTGAAATATTATGATACAATTAAGAAAAATGGGCATATGATGAGAATTATTTGATAGGCTTCAAACTCCTCAAATTTCTATGTTCATGTATCCTAAAAATTAAAAAAAAGAAAGTCATGGACTCGACTGCAAGTGCAAATCTTTGCAAAAGTCAGCCATTTCTTTCCAGCCTAGTTTTTCTTTGTTTCATGGAGGTTTCAGAGATTGCCCTTTTTGGGTCAATGCAATGTCTATTGGTTATTTTTTCCTTTACGTTCTTACAGAAATGTGTTTGCTCTAAAAACAAAACAAAGCAGGAATGCACTGTATTTGAAAACTCTGGCTCTTCAGGGCACCCTCTGACGGCAGCCGCAGTGCAAGGGAAGTCTAAGCCCTCCAAACTGATGCAAGGACTGTGACCTGGGCCTGTAGAGGGTGAACCAGAGTAAACCCTCTTTCCTGCAGAGAATATGCAAACACAAAAGAAGTAGAGCTTCCCTTTCCATTGTGTCAGAACAGCTGGAATTTTTACGAGACTACTTTTAAGGCTGGATAAAGTGTTGACTACGCCCCACGGGGCCAATTTGAGGGTGAGTACCAGGACCAAGATGGGGTCTTAAACTCTGTGAACTTCCCCAGTGGGTAACAAAGAAATAAGCAATAATTGTATAATCCTGTGAACTCATTTTCCTTTCCAACTCCCTGGTTCCACGTGTTTGCCGCACCCAAGAACAAAATGGCGGCAATTGGGCCGTGAGTGTTTCTCAGCAAGTGCTGGTGTCCTTAGGAACCTCACTAGCCAAATACTCTGTGATTTTTGAGGGCTGGCTCCAAACTGGCCTCAAAAAGGATCTTATTACTTTTCCAAAACAATAGGAATCATCATTTAGATCAAAGGGCAGAAACTGCCTCAATCCTTCAGTTAAAAACAAACAGAATTATGGGTAGGAAAGAGACTTATTTCCCATTGTTTCCACTATATTGAGATATGTTTAAGCAATTGGTACCACCTACGTCTATTGAGGTTGAATAAACAAGACTGAATTTGAAAATATATCAATTTTTTTTCACCCTGGACTTGTCAATGCCGTATGAACCTCACATAACTTGATAACATTTTCAGGGTATATGCACTCTTTTTTTTCTTCTCACTTCTGTTCTGCTAATGATGGTTTTGAATTAGAGATGAGAAATGGGGGAACGATGAGCTACAAAGTGAGAACAGGGCATTTGGAGTCCAGCCACAACGAGAGGTTTCTGAGTCCATTGCTCTCTCTTCATGTGCTATTCAAACTAATTCATGAGCACACAGAAGCCTGTCAGCCACATCCATGGGACATATCTGTGGTTAAAACCACGTTTGCTTGGTATTCTTTGCTAGGATTTCTTTGCATTTTATTTCCTCTATGATTTATATACTGACCTTCTCAGAATGGTTTACAGGTTTTAAGAGAAACTAAACTTGTAATTTGGTTCAGATATTAAGTATAAATCAGGACTAGCAATAAAAGAGAAAAAAATTTAGAATGTTATTAGTTAGTGAGTAAGCGTTGTACCACTGGGCTTTGTGAGGATTCTGTTCAAGCATAATCCAGTAGATTGGCATTGAGTTTTGTGTCCAATTCCATCATCCCTCATCATGTAATTTTGGATAAGTAACCTAAATGGAAATATTTGGACTGGACAGAGCCTAGTTTCTGGAGTCAGACAGAGCTGGATTTAAATCCTGGATCTGGTACTTAAGTAGATAGTAAACGGGCACATTAATTAACCTCTCTCAGCCAGTTTCCTCATTGGTCAAATGGAGAGGGTAATCCTTACCTTGTAAGATTTTGGGAAGAATAAGGAGATGGTTTGTGTTAAATGTCTTCCACTTCCTCCTGTTGTTTTTTTTTTTTCCAGTTTTAAAAGATTAATAATACCTGTCATCTACTTGTCTCATGGACTGTTAATGCCTAAAAAACAAGTTTCAGTGAGTAAAATAAATTAGTTCATAATAAAGCTATTATTATTAAGAATTAAGTAGTGAAAATGCCCAGGGGCCTGTGGAGTGGGTAGGAGTCACATGCCATTTCTGACCTGTGAGACTCTGAGCAAGTTACTCCTTCCTTGAGCTTCAGTGGCCCAAAAGCAAATTGGGGTGGGCAGAGCTGTGGATTGTACTATCGTTGTATGAATACTAAAGCCCTTCCTAGCTGTCATGATCTTTGATTCAATCCATAACCAAGTCTGTAGTTTATGAAGTGTATTTATATAGGGAAACATTTAAGGACAAGTAAGAGTTGCCTAAGAGTGACTTCTATAGATTCTTCATTCAGTTATTGGGTAAAATATTCTGATTTCTAAGGCTTTATGATGATATACCAGTGCAGATATTCAAATACAATGACTTTGAGAGTCTGTTTCATGAAATGTGTATATTACCAAGTTAAAATTCCCTATTTGACATTGTCCATTAGGGAATCCTTAAATATTTGTTTCAGCAATCTCAATGCTCCAAAGAGATAATACACGTGCATGTGCATGTGCATTTGGGATTTAGGGGGTGAGCTCTGTTTGTAGCGAATTTCATAAACATTTTAAAGTCAGATAAATTTAGAAAAAAATTCAGTTACCTTTTGACAAACACAGTTCCAGGTGTATACATGTTTAGGTACACAGACTCCAAGAAATTTTATAGGGCTTTTCTTCTGCCTGTCATAAAGAACCAAGATTATAACAGATTTTTTCCCACTAAAGATTACACTTCAAAGGATTCCTCTTCAAGGGTATTGACTTCTAGAATAAAGGAGAAGCACTTTATTCTTAAGATAAAATGTGCATTCTTTATGATGCAATGGGAAGCCTGGAGTTGCCTTGCAACGCTGTCCCTGGAGACCATGCCCAGGTCCCCATCCCCACAATGAAACTTTACAACGTGAAGTTCCAGCATGAACCTTATTTATACCAAATTCATTTTTTTCTGAAAACATAGCAAAGTGCCAAGGGTTTTGAACATTTCTAGAGTTTGAACATTTTTAGAGGTCAAATGCACATATATTTCACAATTAAAAGAATACTGTTAAATAACATTTTAAATCTTGTCTTTACCATTTCTTAAAATGCCTCCCAGATTTATCCTTTTTAAAGAATGAATATGTTATTGTTTAATAATCACCTAAAAATGCAAAAATTTTGCCAACTTTACTAAGACCCTTAATTTTTTTTGCCACAACATCATTCTCATTAACATAAATGAAAACTTTGGAAGGTTTTGAGAACTCAGAGCTAATAAGCAAGTTTAAATCCTTTGTGTTGCCAAAAAGAGGCACACACTGTATGCAGGACACTTTTAACTTTTTTTCTTTCTTAATGTCCTATTGTTTCAATAAGAATACAGGAGAAGGAGCCAGCACATAACCAGGTATTCAGTAGAAGTCAGTTACTGTCTCCTTTTCAACTCCTTCGGTTTAAACACTGAATGCTAAAAAAGACATCTCCTTAATGGAAAAGGAATATTGATAGGCTTGACAAATCACAGAAGTAGAGGTCTAGAGCTGGGCTGGCTGAAGCTGTACTCAAGTTTGTCTTCTTCAACATGTTATTTCAGCTCCACAACCATGAACACAGTATTTCTGCTTTCAAGAACCTCAGTGGTATGATTTATTGGGACTTTGGGAGTTTGCATCCAAACTAAGTGGCCTCTACCATAACATAACAAATGTTGAGGAATAGGATTTATGATCCTTTAGAGAGCCTTAATTATTTGGCCACTACATCATTTTCATTAACTGGAATGAAAACTCGGGAAGATTTTGAGAACTCACTGGTAATCATACAGGATATACTGACATCTGGTGGCATTGATTAAGCAAATACTTACAAATTAATAAGTAGCGTTGCAATTAAAATTGACTGGTTTTTAAAATATTCAGAACTTCTTTGGAGCTCCTCTAACCTCTTTTTTAAAAAGCTTTGATTTTGCCTTTATTTATCATGTAGCCTAGTCCATTCATTATTTTAACTCAAGGTTGATTAATCCTTGATTAACAATGATAGGTGTAAGCTGTTCACTAATTTAGTACACTTGTTTTAACAAAAAGTCTAAACAATAATCAATTTTCAAAGGGTTGGGTTTTTGCTTTTTTTTTTGGTTTTAAGGAACACTTTAACAGAATAAATGTGTTCCTTCTACTTTCCCTGTTAAGCAGCCAAGAGCAGAGAGCTGCCCACAATAAAAATTGGGTATGGTGTGTACAATTTCATGCTGCTAAATCGTTTGACCTTTCAAAAATACATCTAATCGAATCTAAGAGAGAATTACCACCATCTCCTTATTAGCATGTCTTCTCTCCGGAGAAGTTGTCCATCAAGAGAAGTAATACAATCGCTTCCACCCTGCTTTTCAGAGTGAAAAACAAAGACAGGTTTTGACTTGTCCAAAGTCAGTGTCAAGACCATGAATAGAATCCGGGAGTTGCTAAGTCTTGGTTCTTGCCACCTTTTGATGTGTGTTTCCATTTAAAATGAGTGACATGTAGTCAATTGTCATAGTTTTAAAAGATCTCTGGAAGGTCTGGCTTTTGCATCAAATTCTGGACTAAAATCATGTTTAAATTTTGTTTCCTCTCATCTTTTCCTGGTTTTGATTATTTCTTAAGAGTAGTTGATGGTCTCATGACACGAGCCTTGTATTTTGTATTTTGTGCTCCGTGTTTTGAATTTTATGTGAAATTGTGGGTTTGATCTTTGACCTCTGTTTACTATAATACTGATTTGCCACTAATTTGATAGCAGTCCATAGGAATCTACTGTAAACATGCTGCTCACTTTACATAGCTCTGTTTTAAGTGAAGAAATATGTGTGGAGAATATAATTGAGAGGCTCTTGCAGAAGTAATAAAAACCACATAACTTTCCGACTTCCCAGGTAGCACTCAGATTAATATAATCACTCTCTGTGGCACGAAGACCTAGTAAATTGAGAGGAAGTCATCAATGTAAATAGGTGTAACTAAGCATTTTGTTTTTGCTTGGTCAACATACTCATCCATAAGCAGGGGCATATGGTGTCAACCATGCGACCCTGCCTAGTCAGCCAAGACTCTGAACTCAGGAGATGCCAATCAGGTTTGGGCAGTGTGGGAGGTGAAATCAGCCCTGAATCATTTTGTACACTGATCCAGAGTGGGTCAGTGACCTGGGAAGGACATGGAGGAGAAGCATTGCTTATGAGTGAGTGTGGCAGAAAGTGGGCATCGTGCGGGTTAGTTGAGCCTGTACTGCAGTAGGCACCAAGCTTGTCAGGTGATGCTTCCGTGAATTTTATATTTCCCATCTGTCAGACTTTCCAAAGGCAACTGTGTTTTTTTTTTCTTAATCCCACAGCCAAAGAGAGATGAGAAGACCTTGGGGAAGCTCCAAGGAAGGGTTTGCCTCATTGCAGCTGCACCCTCGGTGCCAGGCCCTGAAAACATGGAGCAGCCCTGGACTTAGGAAGGGGGGGATATGGCAAGGCTGGCATTTTGGAAAGAAAATGCTGTCTTTGTCTTTTTCTTTCTTCCTGTTAAGCCAACTGCCTGTGATTCACTGGCCTGAAGAAGTAAAAGGTACAAAAGAGTTGTCTTACCAGTTTATCTTCCAAGTCTTAATTTCTTATGGACTGGTTTCTGCTGTGCCCAGTTTAAGATCAGTCAGCACTTATGATTCTGGGCTTCAGCTAAACATGGAGCATCAGTTGTTGCCTTTGGAAAACTTGGATTTAATAGAAAATAATTTGCTACTATAAACACATTTCTGATATTCAACTTGGTTTCTCTTTTTTCAGTTTCATTTCATTTCTCTTAATCATAGTTAAAGATAGCGTGAAAATGAAATCATTTGTTCGTCTGGCAAATATTTATTGAGTCCCTGCCTTCTTTTTACACTGGGCAAGGCATCATGAAGGAAAAAAGAAATATATGCTTTGTAGACATTCCTGAAAGAGTAGGTGGTTCCACTGGAGACATGGGACATATATATATGTGCAAAGCTAAAGAGCTATTCAAGAATCCCACAGCACAATATACATAGTCAACAAAGTGAGAGATGGCACAAAGCATTGTAAATGGATTCTGAGGAAAAGGAGTGGTGCCAATGAAAAGTGCTTGAATTCTAAGGAGGAGAAAGCACCAAGAATTGGAGTGCTCGGGAAAGGTTTCCAACAGAGACAGCAACTGAACTGGAACTGGAAAGGTGACATTCCACTTGGACAAGGGGGAGGCACTCCTTGGAGCAAGAGCAAAGAGGAGATAGCAGGCACATGGCATGTTTTGGGAACAAGTCTAATTTAGAGGAAAAGATTTATAAACAAGGTGCATGGAGCAGGAGACACGAGTTCCAGGTCTGGCTCAGCCACTCACTGCTGTGTGGCCTTTAGCCAATCTGTTAAGCTAGCTACACCTGAGCTTATCGAGCTGTAAAATGGGGATACTAACTCCTCCTCTGACTTGCATGAGGGGTGCAGTAAAGATCAAGTGAGGTAATAGGCAAGAAAATGCTTTGTGATACCAGCATAAGGGACAGATTAGAGAAAGCCTGAAATGCCAGCCTGGGTTGACTTTACTCTTTTAAGTAATAAGAAGCCATTGAAGATCTTTGAAGAAGGGAATGAATGACATGATGAACAAGGTGTAAAGGAACCTAGTTCCTTTCTCCAGCTCCCTCCAGCCGCCTGGTAATCAGTCTCTCTTCTCTGCTGACAATTCCCTGTGATGTCAATTCAGACATCTTCTGTAGACACTGGGAGGAAAATCTAGCCCAGTTCTTGGGAAGGGCTGTGCATGCCTTGAAACAACTATCCTATGTAAATCAAAGGCTTTGCCCTAGCTCAGTCCTCCCATTCACTTGAGCATATCTATTGGAATTTCTTCCAATTTATTCACAATTCAAGATGCTTCATGCTGTGTACAGAGCATTCTTGTGCTGTATCACTAGAAAGCATCCTTGTTTTATGATGTGCTTTCTTTGGCTAGGCAGCCCTAAAGATCATTAGCCCTTTGCCCCTTTCCCTCACTTGCTGAATTCAAATACACTTCTAAGTAACTATAATCTTTTTAATACCATCCACTTTTTGAGGTGAATCTGTTTCTGAATATGTTTACTTTTTCTTATATTTGAATTTTACTTTATTCCCTGAGCTGCTAAACTCATATTAGAGTTTAACTTAGTGATGAGTCATTTTGCTTCAACGAGTTGGAAAATCATTGTCTCCAAAACCTAAATTAAATACAGTTAACCTTTAAAAACATATTAGCCAGCTTAGTTTTCCTTTTCTTTGTTTGAAACCATTGAAAGTTTTGAAAAATGAGAAGGAAACATGATTTAAAGTCCTTTGCAACCCCATGATCATTTCTATGATTTTTCATTCTTATGTGTTTAGGTGAATGAATGAAGGAAAGAAGGAATTGAAGTAAGTGGATCTAGAAAAATGTGTTTCTTTTTATATCATTCATCTAGTCCAGGAGTCGGCAAGCTCTTCCTAGAAGGGGCCAGATACTAAATATTTTTGGGTTTGCAAGCCATACGGTCTTGGTCACAACTACTCAAATCTGCCATTATGGTGTGAAAGCAACCACATACAATACAAAAGTAAATTAATATGGCTGTATCCAAATAAAATTCTCTTTACAAAAAGATACAGTGGGCAAATTTGACCTGCAGGCCATAGTTTACCCATTTCTGGTCTCCTACACCTGTTCTCAAACTTTGGAGTGCATCAGAATTACCTGAGAAACTTATGACAAATAAAGATGTCCAGACCCCAGATTCTGATTCCATAGATTTGGGCTTGGGCTTGGGCTTGGGCTAGGGCTCCCCAAGTTATTCCAATGCACTAAAGTTTGAGAATTCTTGCTCTTTTTCCTTAAGAAATTCAGTTCCAAAGTCTTATATTAAATTACATTTTGATAAGACACTCATAAAAGGGAGGTTTAGACAAGAGAAGCAAAGCTTGACCAATGAAGATTAGTGTATTTTAATTAGAAAAAAATTTTCTGCTTTTCTAAAAATGTTAGGGCCCAATAACATTGCTTCATAATTCTAGCTGGCATCAGTTTCTATAAATCATCTGGATGGGTGACATTTAAATAAATCATGGAACTATAGCTATGGCCAAATATTTTGGATTTAGTCTAAGTTGTAAATTGAATTTCAGTAATCCCAACAGATTTTAAAAGGTTTATCAGCCTTCCAGCCTCTAAAATAGTTTATTACTACTCATTAAAATTATCATAACCAAAAAATTACTTAATAGTAAGAGCTTTACTGCCCATAAAATATCCCCCTTTTAAAAGCATAGCATCAGTTAATACTTTATAAATCTAGTTCCAGACTCTTTCCAAAGGCTTGTTGAAAGCTACTCTGCAAAGCAATGAAAAGATAGAAAATATTTCTTTCCATATAGAAATCAAGAGCAGCATGGGTCCCACCCTGTACAAAAGCATTTCTCAAACAAAGAAAAAACACTCAAATTATAAACAGATGGGCAATCACACGGCAGTCAATTAAAATATATCAGGTGAGGTCTGGTTCCAAATTTGAATTCCATTTTTGTTGGCTAACCACACAGTTTCCTTAACATTGAGATGAGCTGCTACGTGGAACTGAAAGCTTCAGCCCCCTCCCTGTCCTCCCCTCCCTAGATGGCAAGGCCACAGGCTGCTGCATAAGCATAGAACTTGGCACCTAAAGAGGCTTGTGTTATTCCTGAGCCTGTCCAGGTCAGTGGTGATGGATGGGGGAGTGAACCACAGCCCTTCTTGGCTTGTGGTTGAGTTTCCCTCTGATGCTCTTTTGTTATTCAACTCAAAGCTAATAATTTTTTCTTTTATTATTTTCCTTCTTTTCTCTTAACAGCATGCTGCCTGCCTGGCATACTGGACAAATACAGCCTGGGTAAAATCAGAGTTCAGTTCTTGAATTTTAACACTAGATATATGCACAAATTGTCTCATTGCCCTGCACTCCAATTTTTGATAAATGGGAGAATAACACTTTTCAATTTATTTAATTACAAGACAATAAACAGGTTTATTTTGACTGTAAGGCAGTTGGACATTAGAACAGATGAAATTCAATAATCTGATATTTTAAATTGTTTTTGTAAGTGATACAAAGCTGTTTTAAATATGTTGTTAATGGTGCAAGACTTTAATGCCCGTATAATTAAGAAATGATTTTTATATTTGCATTTGGCAAACATAAACTGACTTAAAAATGCTTAATAAGATCGCATTAATCCCAGTGTGTGTCCAAATCCTCTTAAAACCCAAGGCACCCCCTCCCAATGATGACACATTTAGTACTTCCTGGTTTTTATTTTGAAAAGCTGCTAATCCTCAGCTTGAACTCAATAATGTGAGTTCTGGTGATCGCAGTGGGTTTGTTCAAAATAAGGTGAACCACACTGAGAATGTTTTTGTAGCCTTTGTGATGCCTGACAAATAATTCTCAAAAAAATAAACCAGTGTCTGCCACAGCCCAGAGCTGCTGATCCTGCTCCAATGCATGGTCAATAAAGCCCATAGTACTCGGGAACTGATACTTGGAGGTCAAACTTGTAACTGGATTTCCCTTGAAGACAGTGGAGTAAAATGCCTTTATGTTTGCTTGATTTAATTTTTCCTCAAAGAACCAATATCATGGCCCAAGAATGCTGATTTACTACCAAACTGATATTTTCTCTTCAAAGTCGTGATACTCTTAACCAATTATATTCCTCTAAATTGTATTCCGTGTGTCTTTCTTCAGTTTGAAAGTAACCCCTGTACTTCTATCATACTGTAATCCAAGCAGAAGCACATTCGTATCACATCTAACATTTACATTTCCTAGACTGCCATTATGTGACTTTCACTTTTGATTTCTAAGTTTAACAATGAATTGCTTACTTGTATCTCCTACTTATAATGTGAGGGGATTTTTAAGTGGTTGCTTAACTTTCTACATAAAGTTCTACTGAACTCCAAAGAATAACACAAGGGGTATCTTGCTGAAGTCTTTTTGGGGCACATTTCAAAAATGAAGGTGAATAAAGAAAAACAAAGAACAACCTGTTCATCCTAAAAGCAGACCTTTCATATAAATGTATACTTTTTCCTTTTTTTTCCAAAACTCTTCCAGCAAGCATTGAATTATAGTATATCAACATCTCAAATAAACAAGGCTCCTCAGTTCTAAAACAAGGAAAGGGGAAACACAAAAATTCTTTTCCTGGAGGGAATGTATGTCTTCATTTCTCTCTTCTCCGGATGAGGAGCCATCATTTCTTAAGTCATGCATTCTTCCTCATTTTTCTTCCTGCCTAAATCCTATTCATCCTTCAACACCCTACTCAAGTTCTACATACTCAATAGTGTTCTCTAACTTCTCAAACCAGATGACTACACTTTTTCTGGTTAGCCTTGAGTTGTTCTCTAATGGTTTCACAGCTGTGTGTTTTGTGGCTTGTCCAAGGTCACATGACTAGCAAGCACCTGCGAGGAGACGAAAATCCATGGCTGCTGCTCCAAATTCTAGGATCTTTTTCTCCATATCGTGTATCTCCCTGAGCATTGCACTCTATCACTCTTTGATTAAAAGAAGGTAGAGATCATCCTTTCCCCAAAGAACTGTAACTTAGTATTTATTGTGCTGCCATCTCAAAGTCATTTTCTCTTTCTCCTGTATTCTCTCTCTAATTGCTGGACAAGTATTGTGGGTCTGTCCCCTTGTTTTCTTTCCCAGTGGCATCTCCCGAATTCGAGACTTCATCTCTCTTCTGAACAACTGCAGTAAATATCTGTGTTTCTCACTTCGAGCTGTCTCTGCCCCAATTCTTCCTACCTGTCCCTTCAAGCCAGAGGAGTAAGTGATGATGCCAAAGCAGAGGCAACAGAGTTAAGCAAGTACCTTGACCTTAAAAAGAGGGAAAACTAACATTTAAGGATCAGGCAGAATAAGCTTTTTTAAAACACTGAAAAATATAGGTGGGAGGAGAGAGAGAGAAGAAATACCCAGAAATGTTATCTTGAAAGCCAAGGGAGCAGAAGTAGGGAGGGTCCAAATACTGGGGTCAAAGAGGAGAATTCTTTATCTCTGATACATTCTACTTCCTCACCATCTGTCTTCTTATCTCCAACAAGAATTAATACTTAACTTTAAAGCAAAAATGAAATTGATAGCCACTTCTTTTTTGCTTTTTATAATTAATTGTTCCTGTTAGAGTAATGATTCTCAAAGGATTGAGAGAGTAGAAAGTGAGAGAAATATTAAATAGGATGTAAACCTCAATTCCAGGAATGTACTAAAGGGTTCTTTGTATGTGAGCAATAATTATTACCATACCAGTCTCAACGCAACATCCTTTATAAGATTATATTGTATATATTTATCCAACAATGCAGAAAAATAAGTGGCAGATATCATTAACCCCATGTAGACATATAGACTTTCTCTAAAATCAAACAGGTATTTCATCTTATAATATACACATTGCATCCTTGAAACAAAGTATTTATCATTTGACTGCACTTTAAAATTGTAACTGAATCAAGAAATGCCAGACTAAGCAACCATTAAAAACTTCCCTTCTTTAGCTGAAATAGCTACTTTAAAAAGATATCCTGCCTCTCTCCTCTGCCTGTGGACCCGTGGAGGTATCTGAGACCCTTTCAGAGAATCTACAAGGTCAAATTATTTTTATAGTAAGGCTAGGACATTAAATGCCATTTGAACTGTGCATTGGTGTACCAAAAGCAGGGGTAGTTAAAACTGCTTGGACCCTGTCACCAGTTGAGGCAGTGGCACAGAAGTCATTGTATATGTCACTGCCATGCACTAGCAGGCTTTTTTTTTTTTTTTAAAGCCTGTTTCATTTAGCAGTGACCTTCATAAGGCAGTAAATATCATCCATTTTTTCAAATGTTGGCCCTTGAATAGATATCATTTTAATATTCTGTCTGAGGAAATGGGTTGTTCTTATAATGAATTTGATGGTATTTGATGAATACCAATTATGATGGTTTTAAAACCTGTGTGACTATTTGAGTTGTGAGTTAAACTAACTGCTTTTTAATGGGATACCATTTTTACTTGAAGACAAACTTTCGTTGCTCATATATGGGTATTTGGCAGACATTTTCTCTAAAACGAACAACGTTAGGATATCACTTCAAGGAAAACAACTGCAAGTATGTATTGCCAATAACAAAATTCCAGTTTTAAGAGGAAATGAGAATTTTAGAAAACTTGACAGCATGTCAATACTTAAAGAATTTTATGATGAGATCAGTGGTGAAACTAACAAAAGTGATTTTTTTATATCATGTAATAAAATATGTCAACATTTGGAAGATCTGCATAGCTCAGTGAACCAATATTTTCCAAATGATCATGATACAAGATAGACCAATGAATTTTAATGCAAAATTAAAGTACAAAAAGTCATAGATATGGTTTTAGATTCCACATTCCAACCAGCATTTGAGAAACTACCACTTGTCGAGTTTTGGTGTCAAGTCAAAGAAGAATATCCACAATTATTTGAAAAGGCTGTTAAAATTCTCCTCCCTTTTCCAATTACATATTTGTGTAAGGCAAAAATTTCTTCATCTACTACAACCAATGTATCTTATCAGATTGAATGCAGAAGAAGATATGGAACTACAGCTGTTATCTATTAGGCCAAACATTAAAAGATTTATAAAAATGTAAAACAATGTCACTCTTCTCACTAATATTTTCATTAAAATTATCTCATGTTATTATGTAATAGGCTTATTATTTTTAATGAATAAATAATTAAAAATTTTTTTCTCGGGTTTAAATTCTAATAAAATAAACATTAATATGTTTAACCCATGTAAACAAAAGCTCTTTGGGACCTCAATAATTTTTAAGAATTTAAAGGAGTCCTGAGACCAAAATGTTTGAAAACTATTGTCTAGACCTTATCTGAACCTCTCTTAAAAATCACCAAATATAAAAACACAAATTACATACTTGAGCCTCTGTGTCAACAGTTATGCTACTTAAGGAAAGTTTACAAACCAGCATGGATTGGGGATATTTCAATCCATTTCTGTGTTTACAAAATGAGTTTGTAACTGAAGTATAATGTCCATGTCATAATTAGGCAAGGATAACTAAGGGATGAAAATAAGACCCTTACTGTTTTCTCTCCTGCTGGTTTTGATTTTAAAGTATTCACTTCTAATTGCTGTTCTGTCAAGCTGAGGATTATGTACAAACATAATCTTTCTTAGAGATTCTCTGTTAGCAGGAGAAACTACAATTCTAACCTGATACTTGTAAGTGCTTTGTCCTGCCTGAAATGTGTGTCCCACATTATGCAAAATGCCTGCCACTGTGCTCCCAATATCAATATCATTTCTGGATGGAATGCCAGTGAGAGAACCCATGTGTATATGCCCCCAGAACACTCTAGAAAAGACATTATCCTGCAATAAAAATTTGTATGAAATCAACATGACTTAATTACATTCATCACATTGAAAATCAAATCTAATGCCAATGATAATGGCAGTTGGAGCTTATTTTACAAACATTAACTAATTAATCTGCACAACATCCCCAAGAGGCCAGACCTAATGATATATGAGCTGACAACCTAATTATGTCTAATTATTCAAAAGATTTCCCAGTTCAAAGAAGTAGGCCTGCTACATTCTTAAATCAGTTATGGAAATCAACTATCATTCATTCCATCCAGAATTCTCTTGCTATGGAGCACCCACATTTTCTTTTGGAACAGATCAACTTGTACCATTTTCCACTGGAACAGCTCATAGAAACTCTAAAGCCCCTAAACCTTGATCTAATGCTGAACTCACAGTTCTACTTCTTAAACTACACTGTTTGCTCCTTTTTTAATTTTTTTAACCTCCAAGCAATTTTGAATATTACCCAAATTGCTTTGACCAATTTTACTTCTAATGTCTTCTTTTCTTTCCACGCTATCTTTTCCACTGTAAAGATACTCACAAGCACAGGCTCTATCATCTACGCACTTTTGTTCTCTCCCCGCCAAATTTTGTAATAAACAGACCAACATTCTCTATGTTTTCATTACTGTTGCCTTCTTCTCTTGAGCCCTTCGTGGGTTTTATCGAGCCCTTTGCATTTCCCATTTCTCATTCCAGGCAATTTCATTTCATCTAATAATTCTACTTTGGCTTCTAAGTTTCCTCTTCAGCGGCAAGTTGGGGCTTGAAGGTGAATGCCATATGTTTAAAATACATTGCTAGAAGACATATTGTTAAGTGGGATGTTACCATTTGTGTAAAAAAATGATATTATACAATTATACTTAAAAATGTATAGACTATCTTAGGGTTGAGAACTAAATAACAGTTCTGATGAGGGCCTACCTTGTTTGAGGGGGCATTTGAGGTGACTGGGATCCTGTGTTTCTCATCTTTGTAATCCTACCAGCTAGCAAAATACCTGAAATACTAAGTGTTCACTAACTATTGAGTGATCAAGTTAATGAATGAGTGTTAGACTTGTGTTTCCAGTAAAATTGTAAATTTGAGGGACAATATTTCTCTTGTATCTCACATAACTATGGCAACCATTTATCCCAAATTTGCCAGGGTCATACTGATTTCAAATGTTCTGTTCTATTGTCACACCATATGTCCTAATTTTTAATTTTAGAAAACATGGTCACCATACCTCTAGCACATAGTTGCATGCTGGATATAGTCAGTAAATCTCAACAAATACTTACTGATTGAAATGGAATTTCCAGAGCCTGTGTACATTTTGCTTATAATATGACAAAATACAACTGGAGGAGATTATCATTTCTCTTCTCATTTGTTCCTGAGACACAAATGCAATCTGGGTCTAGTGTTTTAAATTTTCCATGTGCAGTGTTCAGGGTGTGGTTAAAATGAATTGTTGAGCCAATATGAAGTAAGATTCTTGGTAATCAAGGGCAAGTTTAAACAGCGTTGAGCATTTTTTTAGGGTGAGTGAACATGCAGGTAATTTATCCAGGAACAGGCTTGCATAGAAAGTGAGTGACATACAGATGTGGCCCTCTCTCTCTACCTAAGCCAACTTGAAAGGTGAAATCACTGCCCTCCCCACTACGTGGGATCAGACACCCAAGGGAGTGAATCTCCCTGGGAACGTGGAATATGACTCCCAGGGAGGAATGTAGACCTGGCATCGTGGGATGGAGAACATCTTCTTGACCAAAAGGGGGATGTGAAAGGAAATGAAATAAGCTTCAGTGGCAGAGAGATTCCAAAAGGAGCCGAGAGGTCACTCTGGTGGGCACTCTTATGCACAATTTAGACAACCCGTTTTAAGTTCTAAAGAATTGGGGTAGCTGGTGGTAGATACCTGAAACTATCAAACTACAACCCAGAACCCATGAATCTCAAAGACAATTGTATAAAAATGTAGCTTATGAGGGGTGACAATGGGATTGGGAAAGCCATAAGGACCACACTCCCCTTTGTCTAGTTTATGGATGGATGAGTAGAAAAATAGGGGAAGGAAACAAACAAACAAACAAACAGACAAAGGTACCCAGTGTTCTTTTTTACTTTAATTGCTCTTTTTCACTTTAATTATTATTCTTGCTATTTTTGTGTGTGTGCTAATGAAGGTGTCAGGGATTGATTTAGGTGATGAATGTACAACTATGTAATGGTACTGTGAACAATCGAATGTACGATTTGTTTTGTATGACTGCATGGTATGTGAATATATCTCAATAAAATGAAGAAAAAATAAATAAATAACCAGAAGGAAAAAAAAGAAAGTGAGTGACACAAATAAACAAAAAACTCTGCTTATAGTTTCTATGCGGTAATAAACCTAAAGACTTCAGGAAGGAGATTGATAAATTTTTTTTAATATATAAGAAGACAGTCAAATCAAAGAATAAATAAAACATTAAGAATTGTCTTTTTTCCAATAAAAATTACTTTGGGCTTTTCTGGACTGATGAAACTATTTTCCTACTTTATAATCTGATGTGATTTTTAAAACTGCTGATTTGTTCCAAAATGATATCTCCACGGAGTACAAATTACACCACTTGGAATTTAGATAGCCTTGGTGAAAATTTAAAGCTATTATAGAAAAACAACTGATGAATTGTCTTCAGGCAAGCCAAAAAGGGCCTGAACAAAAAAATCTTCAAATATGCACTTAGAGAATTAGTAAGACTTAGGGACAATTTGGATATAGAGGGTGAAGATATGTGAGCGGTGAAAGATGTCTTAGCTGTGGTAGGAGACTGGAGTTATGCTGACCTTATTATTAGAGACAGAGAAATTAGGACAGAGAACTGGTTTAGGATACTTAATAGAGGAGTGAAGGTGATGAGTGATTTTAAGTATGTTGAACTCAAGTGAAACATGAAGATACCCTGTAACAGCTGGAAATACAGAATAAGAATGAAGGTGAGAAATCAGAACCAGAGCTGAGCTTCCCATAATAAAATAATATTTAATTATAGAAACATGGATAAATCCATGTTTATCCTTTGACACCCCCATGCCTGCCCCAAGTCACAAACTTACTCTTTCTGGACTCAAGGCATGGAATGATTTGCAGGCCCCCTACCCCTTAATCGTTGCATCCTCTGGGACATGTGCATGCTCTCTCCTCACCTGAAATGCTCTCTTCCTTTCCCCATTCCCATACTTCAACAACTCTACCCCCCAACTTCAACTCGGCCTTCAGATCTTACTTTAGATGTTGCTTGTGTTACTACCTCCCTACACACACACACACACACACACACACACACACAAACATGCATGTGCACACACATATGCATGGGTGCGCACACATACACACACACACATACTCCTATCTTAAATCAGTTACCTTCCTGTGAGTTTCCAAAGAACTTAGTGTTATTTCTCCTATCATACTATGTTATAAGATCCTGCCTACTTGTCTGCCCGCCCAACTTAAATTTGAGGTTCCTGAGGGCAGGGATTGCATCTGTCCTGCTCATTATTATATTTCTAACACCATTACATACAGTAGGCACTCAATTAATTGAGTAAACAAATGAAATATTAAAGAGGAATAGAATGTCAGAGTGGATTAAGCTCTCCAAAGGCATGTCTGGAAAAGAGATGGGTGATAGCTGCCTACTTCAAATAACAAGATTGAAAATACCTCGAAAAATTAATTCCCTGTCGTATACGTGTATCTTGTTGTGTTGTATTCTGATGTGGTTTTCTGGTGAGATGTGTAAGGGTAAAGCACACTCATGTGGGTGGCTGACCTGTCTTCCAAGAAGCACCAAGCCATTCTCCATGCCAGCCGCCAGGAGAAAACTGGGTCCTCAGTCAGGAAGTGGAACTGAGAGGGCAGGCTTGAGGGTGGGCTGAATGAAGGACAGGCTTGGTCTTGAGTTCTTGGCCTAGAGCTGTGTTTTCCAGCATAGCAGCCACTAGACACACGTGACTGTAGAGCACTTGAAAGGTGCTGGTCTGAATTGAGTTGCACTGTAAGTGTAAAATACATAACAGATTTCAGACTCCTAGTACAAAATTTTTTTCAATAGTACACTTTATATTAATTGTGTGTTGAAATTATAATCAATTTCACCTGTTACTCTGTACCTTTTAAATGTGGCTACTAAAGCTTTTTAAATTCCATATGTGGCTCATGTTATATTTCTGTTAGACAACACTGGTCTAGACTAAAAGGAAGTCTAGACATTTCTGAGGATCCTCCTGAGTGGAGCTGTCAAGGCAGCAGATGGAACAGGCCTGAAAGCCTGAAAACTAAGTCATATCTTGTAAACATGGAATGATTTCTGAGCGCCGTTTTCTGTTTCTGCCAACAGTGGAGGCTTTTTTTGGATGCCTGCTGTGTGCTGGGCCCTGTGCTAGGTGTTGACCTAGGTGGTAAACCAGATGGAGGTCGTCCTGCCCTCGTCAAACTGCTGTCTAGCTCCATGATTCGGTCCCTGTTCCCCACCAGGAGATTTTCCTTCCACTGCTGTCATCCTCAGAGGAAAGGAGGCAGGGGCAGGGAGCCCAAGCTTTGTTGTTCATTATTTTGTTTGTTTTTTACCATGATCAAATTTATTGAATGTTTATTCCACGTCAAGAGCTGGCATTTCTAATGCCTTATCTTACTGGATCCTCATTAACAACCCTGCAGAGCAGGAACTATTATTATTCCCATAAAGATGAGGAAACAGAGACTAGAAGAAATAAACTTGCCCAAGGCCACATTGCTGGTCACGGACAGAACCAGGACTGTAAACCTAGATCTGTCTGAACCCAGTGCCCAGTGCTAACCATGACACGACACTGTGTGCCCTTACAAACACACAGGCTGTAGTCATACTGCTGGCTCCAATTTGTTGAATATTTACTGTCCGTAGGCACTGTCCTGAAGAACTTTCTATTTACATATTTAATTCTCACAATAACCCTAAGGAGTGTTATTATTAATTATTATCCCTATTTTACAAATGAGGAAGCTGGATCCCAGAGAAGTAAAGTAACTTCCCCAAGATCACACAGCTACTAAACTGTGGCACCAGCATTTGAAACTTAGTCCTCCTACATTTCTTAAAGTTCTCTAAATAAGATGTGTTTTAGGTAAAAGCCCAATTTCTTTGATTAGAGACTACTGGATCTCCTAAAATATTTTAGGAAGAAGGATTGGTGCTTTCTGGAGGCATGCTCTCTTCCCCTGTGTACTTAGGGGAGAAAACAAAAACAAAACCAAAAACTGATGAAATTTGAAGAAGGTAGGAGTTTGTCTAGATTCATGTTTCAGAGTTGGAAACATGCTGAAAGATCATCTAGTCCAAACCTGTCATTTCGCAGATGAGAAAATGAAGCCCAGGTAGATGAAGTGATTGCCCAAGGTCCTGCAGCTGGAGAATAGCAGAGCCAGAACGGGATCACCTGTACTTTCTCACAACCTGTGACTCCATAACCCACTTCCTGCCAACCCAAAGGAGGGCCTTGGGGAAAGTCAGGGGTGGGGTGTGTCGGGGGCAGAGTGTGCGACTGTCCCATTGGCTGACAGGAGGGAGGGCTCACGTTGCCTCAGACACACTCCATTTCCATCACATCCCCAGCACACTCATGATGCACCCGGATTGTACACAGCACCGAGCAGGGCCTGCAGAAAGAGGTACCAGACCTGCTTCTGCTTTCCTTGTACTTTAAGACACACCAGTGTTGTGGACCCAGATAAATAGGACAGATGGTATTAAAACAACATTAATTCAGTACATGAAAAAAAAGGGGTTACAGCTTTTTTTTTTTTTTTAATCATATGCAGATCCAGGATAAGTGCTCGTCAGAGGAAACACGTATCACTCTGTAGAGCAGCCGTGGTGCTTCAGAGTCCTGACTGGCTGGACAGGTTTAGGAAGCCGTGTTTGGCAGGAGGGGCCTAAGGGAGATGCAGACGACATACAGTGCTGATTCTGGAAAATTTCAAACATGGTAGAAAATTTTTAATTAGCAATATGGGACTAACACTGTTACTGGCTTCAAGGCATCAAGCTGGCCAGTGGCGCAGCTGCCACTACACACCTTGCTGTCCCCACATGCACATTTCCACTCTCGGTCTTCTTCTGGGGCGTTCTGTGTTCCTGGCTCTCTCCCATCCTCCGGACTTGATTTGGTCCCACTCTTCCCTCAGGCCACAGCCAAGGACCACCACCTCCTTGAAGCTTTCCGAGACTCTCTTCAGCCCTGCTAATCACTCCTTTTTCTGGAATCCTGGAATCTGTCCTGCTGCAGTTAGCACTTAGTTATCTAGTTCATACTTAGTTTATACTTATTTATCTCTTTATGTGTATGTCCTGCCTCCTAAACTGGAATTAAGCCACTCATGTCAAGGGACCAGATCTAGTTTGTTCCAAGTTCCTTCCTGGTACAGAACCGTGTGAACAGCCGGCGCTCAAATAAACTTGGATGTGGATGATGGTGACGACAACGATGATGGTAATGGTGATGGAGAGGAAGGAGGAGAAAAATAGAAAGTAAATTCTATTCAGCTAGAATGGTCACGGAAACATATATGACAAGTTTGATCAAGATCAAACTCCAGGCCAAAGAAAAGCAAAATGGTAGACATTAATTTATGTCTGTGAAACTTCTACCTGCCACATTTGTCACAGCTGGTTTCGTAGGCCATTTTGTTGGTATTAAATGCAAAACAGGATTGTCTCTTTCATTCTCTTCCTTGAGAAGCCCACCTGCCCAGACTATCTTAATTAAGCAGCAGATGTCTTGACTCCACCATGAACCAGAAGTGAATATTAGATAAGACATTTAGCTGCTTTAAGGTGAAAGTTTTGCTTTTTCCTTTTTTAAAAAAAGGAAAATTTTAAATGCTTTTTAAAAACCAAATGCTCTGCCTCTATCACAGAGCTTTTGTGAGGATCAAGTGAAATAACTCATGTGAAGTGCTTCATAAACCATAAACTGCAGGGGAAGGGTGAGGTGGGGAACTTCCTCTTGGCCATTTGTCCAGTCCTGTATTTCTCACTTCAGGGCATTTTTCATTTAGCAATTGTATCTAAAATCTGTTGTTATTGTCACCTAAAATTCAATATTTTATTTCTAAGGTTAACATTCTTATCTAATTTCCCTCAATTCTTTATGCAATTCAGAACCAGCTTTATCAGTAAGAAACATATTACATGTGAAAGTCAAGGGACAATATTTCATGCCCCACCTATCTCCATCTGCCCAAATTATTACCATGACAGAAATATTCCTTGGGTTAAGATGTATTACCAGGAGAATCCATGTAGAAAGCAAATAATCCAAGAAGAAGAAGTTCTGTTACATTAACACCTTGGCATGGATTCATTCTCAGATACCTCTTTGAAAGTAGAGAGCAAAGGAACGAGATGCAAGATAGTAGGATTTAAAACAAGGCAGGGGCAGAAATGGTGGATAACTGGCCTGGGTAGGATACAACCTTGGGAAATTCTATGAAGTCAGAAGTCAGTAAAGGCAGGTGGGACAGGGTGCAGATGGAGGACAAGGGATGGGAAAGGAAGAGGTCGTGAAATCAAGAAGTCAAAAAAAGGTCAGAATCCTAACAGGGTGGGCACTAGATTAATATTTTGCCTATTGAATGTTTTTGTTTAGGGTTGGCCCTGTTCTTATTTCTCCAAGCCTGAGATCAGATACTCTTACCAACTTTCTCCTCCCTTGGCCTCACCCAACCTCCCTCATGATCTCTCACTAAATCCTGCTGTTCTAAATTCCACGTTGCTTGGATCGTGCCTTCATGCCTGGTTCCCAAAGATAAAATTCTGCCACACATTCTGAGGGTCACACCAGGACTGTGTGGGCCTCTCAGCCCTTGTTCCACCCTTGAGGGATCTCCCAAACTCTGAAATCGTCTCCCGCAAGCGTGGACTGATCCCAACACTTCCTTTCTCGGA
Organism: Choloepus didactylus; assembly: GCF_015220235.1. Lineage (NCBI taxonomy): Eukaryota > Metazoa > Chordata > Mammalia > Pilosa > Megalonychidae > Choloepus > Choloepus didactylus. The sequence goes on along the minus strand of NC_051320.1, from coordinate 53,838,433 downwards.
AGGCTCACATGGCTTCAAAGTGATGCTCAAATAAATAAAACTCCTGGCTCTCCCCTAACCAGCTCCCCACCTGCTCCTTATCTAAGCTCCTTTTTCATAATAACTAACATTCTGATAGTGAATTATAGTTTTCTGAAATATTAAAGTTAGCTATAATCTGGCTATCATCTCAACATTTGACTTAAGCTGTCCTGGCAAAGGTCACCGGTGACCACCCCTTACTGCCAGTCAGTAAACACATTTCATTTATTGTCTCTGTGATCCTCTTTGCAGCCTGTGGCATTATTCAACACACCCTCACTTTTGTAACTGTCTCCTACCTAAGTTTCCATGGTGCTACTCTATGCTGATTCTCCACAATATTGGCTATGTTTTTGTCTATTCAGCATCCCTCATCACTTGGTATCAGCCCTGTGGAAAGCCGCCTCCCGAATCGGGCCTAGCGTATGCGCTGCAGCCTGCTCTAGAGTTACCCCCGCCCATCGAGTGAGCCAAGATGGCGCCTGCATCCTGTTTCCGCATAGTGACGCATGTATCCGCCACCCGCTCCTACCAATCGAAATCCTGTATACGCGATACTAGCCTAGAAGCTTATTGGTTGTTAATTGTGTATAAAAGGTCTTACCCGGACGGGGTAGGGTGAGACAGCCCACAAGGAGCCGTGCCTGACGGCCACATCGAGGCTGCTCTCCCACGAGGCGCCGTGCCCCGTGTGGGAACCAGTAACACAGAATGTTCATCTAGCTGTAGTAAAGGGCTTGCTTTCACAACTGCCGTGTGGTTCGAGTCGTGATTCATGACCAGGTTAGTTCGCGCAGTCTGCATCTCTCTCTCTCCTTCCCTGTTTCCCCTCGCCGGCCGGGAACCGGGGACCGAGCGGGGCAGCGCCGGACAAGTGGTGGCCCGTACGGGGAGCTCCTCCTCCTGCCTCGCTCTCGACGGTCCCTCTGTGAGGAGAGCAGCGCTGCGCGTCGAGCTTACGGCGGACTTCCCGCGCCTGATCAACGCGAGAAGGTGAGTGCGTCTTATTACATGATAGTTAGGGCCCGTGGGTTTTCAGGTGACCCCGGGGGACTTGGAAGAGCTCTCCGAGTGACTGAAGTATAGTGCCGACTGCAATCATGGGGCAGTCCGGAAGTTCACCTCTCTTAGCTCCCTTAAAGAACCTTTTGAAACAACGGGGTATCTCGGTCAGGAAAAGCTCCCTTCAGCGTTTTCTTGATGATGTTGATACTTTTGCCCCTTGGTTTGCCTGCACCGGCAGCCTTAGCCTACCCTCTTGGATGAAGCTCGGTCGCGACATAGACCGAGCGCGCCAGACGGGCGTGTGTATGGACCCGATTCTAGTACCCATATGGGAGACCGTCCGTGCGGTCCTTGAACTAGAATCGGCTACCGGCCTAAGCCCGTCCTCTGTCTTGCAAGAAGCACGGTGCGCGCTCCAAGAAACCCAGTCAGTTTCGTCAGCGGACGGCTCCTGTAAGGGCAAACCGCCGGAGTCCAGTGACTCTGACTCAGAGTCAGATAGCGATACTGACGAGAAGGCGGAAGCATCCCCGCTAATTGAGTGGGAGGAGCCTCCCGCCACACCCGTGCGGCCTTCCGCCCCGCCAATGTCTACCGCTGCACCCCCAGGGACACCCCAGCTCCCAACTGACGCCTTGGGCGGTCCCACCAAAGGACCTTGCCGAGAGCTCCCTCTAGTGGCCATGCCCAGTAAATGTAATTATCCTTTGCTGCCAGACCCGGAAACCCCGATGGGTCGGTCAGGGGAGGGGCAACCTTTGCCGTACCCCCCGCCCGAGTATACAGGCCCTCAGGACCCTTTGCCATTAGGTAGTGGTGGGAGACATTTCTGGAGATGGAACCCTTTCACAACATTTAGACCTTTTGGCATGCTGGGTGGCTACCAGCCACTTGAGCCGCAGCCAGTCTCAGAAATGTACCCGGTTATTATCAATCCCCAAGGTGGCAATCGGCACGAATCATATGATTACAAACTATTGAGGGAATTGAGGCAGGCCGTCCATCAGTATGGCCCCAATGCCCCTTATACCTTGAACATGATCGAGAACCTCTCTGCTCTAAATCATACACCCGCAGATATTTTTCAGCTAGCCCGTGCTTGCTTGCCGTCAGGCCGATTCATAGATTGGAAAGCATGGTTTGAGGAGTTAGCTGAAGAGCAGGCCGCAAGGAATGCGGCGGGGAGACGTGGCGGGTGGAATGCTGACATGCTGTTGGGGAGAGGCGCCCATGCCCAGAACCAAACGGGTTTCCCACAAGAGGTCTATGCCCAGATCTTCCGCTGTTTTGTGGGTGCCTGGAAAAAGCTAACAGGTGAGGGAGAGGCTCAGGCCTCACTCAGCAATATACACCAAGGCCCCACAGAACCATTTGCGGATTTTGTAGCCAGGATGCAAACCGCAGCTGAGAGAATCTTCTCAGATCCAGGAGTAGCAGAGACTGTGGTTAAGCAAATGATTTTTGAGCAGTGCAACAAGGAGTGCAAAGTTATCCTGGCACAAAACAGAGCAAAAAATTTGACAGAGTGGGTCAGGCTCTGTAGAGATGCTGGCAGCCCTTTAACTAATGCAGGTCTAGCTGCCATGCTAGCCAGCTCCCTACAGGTGGCTACAAAAAGCCCGAGAACCTTAGGGGCAAAGTCTAACGGGTGCTATGGCTGTGGCCAATCAGGGCACTTTAAGAGAGATTGTCCCAATAGACGTCAACCCCCTGCCACTCAACGGTTTGGCGAACCAGGTGCAGCAACCAGGCCGTGTGGCCGTTGCCACAAAGGCCCCCACCGCGCAGAAGACTGTAAATCGGTTTTCGATGCGCAGGGTAGACGCCTCTCTGGCCGCCCCGAGCAGATTCCAAAAAACGGGAAGAGGGGGTCCGCCCTTTCGACGGACCCCCTTGCATGCCATTCGACAACACAGGATCCGATCAAATTCGTGCGTCCCCCGGCTCAGCAGGACTGGACCTCTGTGCCACCTCCAGACTCGTACTAACCCCCTCCATGGGTGTCCAGTTAGTAGGGACCTCCTTCAAGGGGCCCTTACCGGCTGGTACTGTAGGGCTCATATTGGGAAGAGCATCCACGGCCCTGAAAGGATTAACAGTTATACCAGGACTTGTAGATTCAGATTTCACAGGCCGTGCCCAAGTTATGGTTCAATCTCAGCGGGGCACCTTAGTCATTGCAGAAGGTGATAAGCTGGCGCAGCTCCTGCTCTTACCCAGCTTACATGCAGTCTTTCCAAGCAGAATCAGACAGAGAGGGGAAAAAGGGTTCGGATCCAGTGGAGCGATTTTTGAGGGACTCCATATGTCCCTGGAGTCTCGACCTATGCTAACCATTAAGGTGCAAGGCAGATCTTTCTTGGGCCTGCTCGATACAGGGGCCGATCGGTCTATCATAAGACAACAAGAATGGCCCCCCACCTGGCCAACGAGCAGGGCGGAAGAGCCCATTAGAGGAATAGGCCAAATTTCAGCGCCCATGCTCAGTGCAGCTGCCCTTCATTGGGCCGATGAAGAAGGACACCAAGGCAGTTTCCAGCCTTATGTATTAGCCCTGCCTGTGTCTTTGTGGGGAAGAGACATTCTGACCCAAATGGACGTTACTTTAATTAGCGGCTACTCCCCAACCTCTAAGCGACTGCTAAAAGAAATGGGGTATACCCCCGGCAAGGGTTTAGGAGCTTCACTGCACGGACGTGCGGAGCCTATACAAGCTGCCCCCAAGTCTGACAGACGAGGCTTGGGTTTTTCATAGGGGCCACTGAGGAGAGATTCCCACCCACACCTATAAAACTAAAATGGAAAACCGAGGCTCCGGTGTGGGTGCCTCAGTGGCCCTTGCCACAGGAAAAACTTGCAGCGTTGCACGCCCTAGTATCAGAACAACTAGAAAAGGGCCATATCGCCCCTTCCACGTCACCGTGGAACACCCCTATATTCGTAATAAAAAAGAAATCTGGTAAATGGAGACTGCTACATGATCTAAGAGCTATTAACGATTGCATGGAGCCTTTAGGGCCCGTTCAGATGGGACTGCCCCTCCTCTCGGCATTACCGGAGCACTGGTCGATTTTCATCATAGATCTGAAAGATTGCTTCTTTTCTATTCCGCTCCACCCTGAAGACACCCCTAAGTTTGCCTTTACTGTGCCCTCTAGTAATCAAGAGGAGCCCTGTCAACGCTTTGAATGGACAGTCCTGCCCCAAGGCATGGCTAATAGTCCTACCATGTGCCAGCTGTATGTCGCTGCGAAGCTAGCTAGCACTCGGCAGCAGTTCCCTCAAGTGAAAATCATCCATTATATGGATGACATTCTCTTAGCCCATAGAGACACAGATCTTCTTAAAACAGTTTTGTCACATTTAGTCCTTAGTCTTAGAGAAGCTAACCTAGAGATTGCCCCTGAAAAAATCCAAATGACTGACATTACCACTTTCCTGGGGGCGAAAGTCGCACCCACTCATGTTTCCCCCCAAAAGGTGTCTCTCAGGCTAGACAATATACACACTCTCAATGATCTACAAAAACTCATGGGGGATATCAATTGGATCCGTCCATACCTAAAAATACCCAATGTCAAACTAACACCTTTGTTCGACCTGTTGAAGGGGGATTCTAATATAAACTCACCTCGAAGCTTCACTCCAGAGGCAAGGCGAGCACTATGCCAGGTGGAACAGGCGCTCAGTGGCGCTGCATTGAAGAGAATAGACCCTGATGAGCCTTTTGAAGCCTGCGTGCTGCCGACAGAATTACAGCCCACTGCGGTACTGTGGCAGCGGGGGCCGCTGCTCTGGGTCCACCCTGGAGTTTCCCCCAAAAAAGTCCTAGAGCACTATCCTACAGCGGTTGCAGACTTGGCCCTAGAATGCATTAAAAGGGCTGTGCAGCATTTCGGTCAGCAGCCCAAAAATCTCAGGGTGCCTTATTCTTCCCAGCAGCTTGAGATACTCACCGGATGCATAGATCAATGGGCCATTCTCCGGTGTACATTTCTTGGTCCCATTAACAATCAGTTCCCTAAGGCTCCTCTCTTGCAGTTTGTCACCCGGCACCCAGTGATTTTTCCCAAAGTAACCTCTCCTAGGCCACTAGCAGGCGCCCCCCACCGTATACACGGACGGCTCCAGCTCTGGAACAGGGGCGTATTGTGTGGAGGGGGACACTCCTAAAACAGTGCTCTTCCAACCACAAAAGCCTCAATGGGTAGAACTGCAGGTTATCATTGCAGTCCTGGAAAGCCTTTCCGAGCCCTTAAATGTCGTCTCGGATTCTGCTTATGTTGTGAACTCTGTACAAATTTTAGAAACGGTGGGCATTGTTAAACATTCCTCTACAGTAAGGACGTTCTTTGCCAAACTACAGGAGGTTATATGGACCAGGCAACACCCTTTTTACATAACCCATATTAGAGCCCACACAGGTTTGCCTGGCCCTATGGCCCAGGGGAACCATAGCGCAGATGTAGCCACTCGACAGCTGCACATCTTTCCGACGCTGGTACCGTATCAACAAGCCCGAGAATTCCATGCCAAGTTTCACATCAATGCAGGTACCCTAGCTAAGCGGTTCAGCATACCACGTGCAGCTGCTCGAGATATTGTCCGAGCCTGCAACAATTGTGCAGAGCAGAGAGCAGTCCCCTCGGTTGGGGTCAACCCTAGGGGTCTCACCCCAGGGGATACTTGGCAGATGGATGTCACTCATCATTCAGAGTATGGTAAGATCAAGTACTTACATGTGTCGGTGGACACATGCTCCCAAGTTTTATTTGCCTCTGCTGAACCAGGAGAAAGAGTCTCCCACGTCATTGCACACTGCCTTGCTGCATGGGCAGCTTGGGGTAAGCCAAAGACGTTAAAGACGGATAACGGGCCTGCCTACACTAGTAAATCCTTCCAAAAATTTTGTGACAACATGGATGTCCAATTAAAACATGGCATCCCCTATAACCCTCAGGGGCAAGGAATCATTGAAAGAGCGCACAGATCTCTCAAAGACTTGCTTAAAAAACAGAAAGAGGGTATAGGCCACGGCCTGTCCCCAAAAGCTCGACTGTCTGTAGCCTTGCTCACATATAATTTTTTAAACGAAAATTCACAAGGAATGACACCTGCCCTGCAACACACCACCCCGAGTCCTCCGCATAGAGGTCTAGTCCGTTGGAAGGATGTCCTGTCGGGGCAGTGGAAAGGCCCTGACCCGGTGCTCAGCTGGGCCAGAGGCTCTGTTTGTGTTTTTCCCCAGGAACCAGGACGTCAACCAGTGTGGGTTCCGGAAAGACTGGTGAGAACCGTGACATCACCTGAAGAAGCCAAGGAACAGCTGTCAGAAACGCCAACGAATATACAACCTGAACCATTAGACCAAGCCTCCGACCCTGCTGATGATGGCGACGACCGACAAGACGATAATAGTAGGACTGACCACCCCGCGGTTGCCCAAAAAGAGGATCGGTAACTCTGTTCTTTGCTCTCCTATAGCAATCCTTCTAATCTGCCTTTTTCTTTTTAGTGGAACTATATTTCCTCCACAAGCTTCAATGAGTCCTTCCCCCTCACCAATGACACACTGATCCTCTCTTTTGCTAACCTCTCTGTCAAGGTTGTCAACACCACAGTTGCGGCGAATGCTACTTGTGAAACTGGTAATGGCGAGTTAAGTAAGGGAGTCTTGCTTGAATTTCTTAACGTTACAGGGAAGAGCCGCCAGTCTTGTGAAGGGATCTTGAGTAAAAAGGAGACTCAAAGGTGCCTTTTCCTTCCAGGGCTTGCTCCTACAGTCTGCAACCGTTCCAAAGACCCGGATGCCTCGCCGCCCCACTATCCTAGTGTATCGCCCAAGTTATGTCTGGCTCCCCGTCAAGGCAACCGACTGGGTTGGCCCTGTTTCTCAAGTTGTTTCACTTAACAATATCCCCTTCTCTAAGTCTAGGCGTCCAAGAGGCATAAAAGAATGGCTATCGAATGCTGCCAGTGTAGCTTCCTCTTTGTTTGTCCCAACGATCGGGCAGGCTGTGCTACAAGCATGGACAGATCGGCAGCTCGCCATAACGATGGAAACGGTAAATGGCTTGGTCAACCTTACCCGAGACGTGCTACGCCGCCACAATCAGATGCTGAACTTAAATTTCCAGGCCATTCAGAAACTCCAAGCGGAGATAGATGAACTTGGACTGGAAATAGATGGACTCTGGAGAGTGCTTCAGCAAACATGTGACACCCGGTGGCTTACGGTTAAACTCTGTGTCACTCCTGTCAGGGCCAACGTGACCGGAAGCATTTCCAGAGTCTCTGATTGGCTGAAAAGGTCATATTTTCCTGAATTTGTTAATCTCTCCCAACAGGTGGAATCTAGTTTAGACACAATTGGGGGGATCAAGTTAAAACCCGTTAAAGTCGATCTCTCCGGGTTAGGCGAGGTTCTACAGAAACTATTGCACAGTGTTTCTTCCTGGTTCTCTTGGCCCAATTTAACTAATTGGATCCTCATTGCAGTGGGATTATTGGTGGGATTAGTCGTTGTTAAATGTTTGCTAGAACGCCTGTTTCAAGCGCAGCAGCAATTGCGTGTTACCACTATGATGGCTATGACTCCCACCTCTGTTACCCCCGATAGTGACCGATTTATTAACCATACCCCTTCCTGGTCGCCTCAGGTGGGGCGCTTTGGAGCAAAATTTGTAGCGAATCGCATGGCTGTTTCTCGGGTGTAAAAGGCGACACCAGTAGTCATAATTTTGTCTCAGGTGGGTCTCTAGGGCAGAGTCCTAGTTGTGGCCAGACTGGACCCTAGCCATTGCACAGAGACACCTAGTGACACCCCCGACTCTGGTTACTGCTGTTCCTGCCCCCGTCGTTGTTCCCCAGTTGCCAGGCAAAGCACTGCAGGGAGAGTCACGTTGCTTCCAGCTTACGGACTCTCCGGTCTCCATATGACGTGAGCATTCTGGTTGGTGCTAGAGGCTCCGCCGCTGGATGGCTGAGGCCTAGTCCAGACTCCCCAAAGCACCAAAGAGGTTGTGAACCATTTGGGTTCACGGGAGCACGCTCATCACTGGAGACACTGGGTCAAAAATAAATAAGAAAGGGGGAGATGTGGAAAGCCGCCTCCCGAATCGGGCCTAGCGTATGCGCTGCAGCCTGCTCTAGAGTTACCCCCGCCCATCGAGTGAGCCAAGATGGCGCCTGCATCCTGTTTCCGCATAGTGACGCATGTATCCGCCACCCGCTCCTACCAATCGAAATCCTGTATACGCGATACTAGCCTAGAAGCTTATTGGTTGTTAATTGTGTATAAAAGGTCTTACCCGGACGGGGTAGGGTGAGACAGCCCACAAGGAGCCGTGCCTGACGGCCACATCGAGGCTGCTCTCCCACGAGGCGCCGTGCCCCGTGTGGGAACCAGTAACACAGAATGTTCATCTAGCTGTAGTAAAGGGCTTGCTTTCACAACTGCCGTGTGGTTCGAGTCGTGATTCATGACCAGGTTAGTTCGCGCAGTCTGCATCTCTCTCTCTCCTTCCCTGTTTCCCCTCGCCGGCCGGGAACCGGGGACCGAGCGGGGCAGCGCCGGACACAGCCCCACCTCCTGAATAGGGTAGGCACATAACGCAAGCTGGGCCAAGGATAATATCAAATCTTTTGGCACTCAGTGATTGGTCTACATGTCTCAGTATTCTCCAGGATATTTATAACTGGTTGGGAATACCCTCTTTCTCAGTCAGTTTTTGCTGCATACCAACGTCAAAATCTTAATGGTTTACAACAACCAATATTTATTTTCTTGCCAATGAGTCTGCGGCTTCACTGGAGTCTGCAGGAATTGGCTTCAGGTCTGCTCCACAGGTTTCTTCATTCTCCTTGGACCAGCAACTACTTGGAGCATACTTTTCTCATGGAAGACAGAGCACACAGAAACTTGTGATGCCTCTTACAATCTTGACCCGGAACTGTCACAGTGACACTCTGCCCACATTTCCATTGGCCAAAGAAAGTCACATGTTCAAGCCCAACATCACTGGGGAGAGAGGTATACTCGACCACCAGTGGGAGGAATTTCAACATCACTCAGCAATAAGTGGGGAGTGTAAAATCCAAATATCCCTGTATTTGGTGGCATAAAGAACTGGAAACAATAATCCACTCTCCCTTTTCCTTTCTGATCTCATGCTCCAAAGATGGACACCAGGAGCTGCTGTGGCCATGCCTCCACCATGGCCATGCTGATCTGAGGATGAAACCCATACCCCCAAATCAGGTTCCTAGATCCAGTGGTTCAACTTTACCCCCTCCTTCCCACATTTTAGTTATGAGCTATTGAATTCTCCTTTGAACTGAGATCCTATCACTCACATCCAAGAGGTCTAGCAAATACATTATCTTACCTTTCAAGTGGTCCTTGTTGGCCTTTTGTTCCACACTCGGCACTTCTCTCTCTAGAACAAGGGTCAGCAAACCGTGGCTTGTAGGCCAAATCTGGTTAGTCACCTGTTTCTGTAAATAAAGTTTTATTGGAACACAGCCACGCCCATTTGTATATGTATTGTCAATGGCTGCTTTCACAATGCCATGGCAGAGTTGAGTAGTTGCAACAGAGACCATATGGCCCACAAAACTTAATATATTTACCATCTGTTTACAGAAAAATTTTACTGAAGATAAGGAAAATAAAGGCCAAGTGCTCTCCCTGGCCAGTCTCATCCACCTGCCTGCTGGTGACTCCCAGATCTCTTTCCCCTGCCCTGCTCCTTAGAATAATTCTGCATGCCCTTTTCTGCTTGGATGCTCCACAAACTCCTCAAACTCCTTGGGTCTCAAATTCAAACCAAACTCATCATTTTCCCCTAAACCTACTCCTCTTTTTTATTCCCCATGTCAGTAAATGGTGCTGCCTTTGTACCTGGTAGCCTAAGCCAGGACGCATCTTAGACTATTCCCTCTCCCTCCCTCTCCTGCCCCTTCAACAGGTTATGCTGGTTTTACTTCTAAACATTTCCTTAATCTCTCCCTTTTTCCCCAGCCCTTCTTATATATCCTCAGTTGAATTATTGCAGTCTCTTAACTTGTCTCCCTATCTCTGGAGTTTCTCCACTTAAACTGTTCCCATCCAGCAGGGGATCTTTTTACAACTACACCAATCTGGTCATGCTGCCCCCTTACCTAGAGTTGCTCAATGGTTAAGACTGAAGTCCAACCTTGATAATATACCACACTAAGCCCTGCTGGCCCCTCTGTCCTCATTTCTGGCTACATCTCATTTCACCTAAGATGAATGTGGAATTGCTTGTGGATATATACATGCTATTCTGTTTCTTGCCTCTGTGCTTTTGCTTAGACTATTTCCTCTGTCAGCCTTGTTCACCCCCTACCTCCCTTCTTCATTTGGCTAACTCATCCTTTAGGATACACAATAGTCATCACCCCTTTCTAGGCAGCCCTGCTGGACTGCACCTGTTGAGTGCATCTTCCCAGCTCTTGTGCTGAAATTCCCTTGTCATGCTGAATCTACCTGCTTCCAAGTCTGTCTGCTCCATGTCTGTAAGCTCCCAGAAGGCAGGGCTCATGCTTCATTCATCTTCGTTGCTCCTGGCACAAAATGTTTGGTGAACTGAACTGAACCCCAGATGTTTTCTACTCATATTACCATTACTTACTGTGCACAACAGTGTTTTGAGATAAATATTATTCCACTTTATGAATTAGGAAACTGAATCTCAGAGAATTTGCTCAAAGTCATGCAGCTGACAAGGAGCAGAGGAAGCACTCAAATCCAGGCCTATCAGCCATGGACTTTTCGCATCTTTGACTGTAATCTTTGGTGGATTAATTGCTTTTGTCAATTATGAAATATATCAGTTCTATGAGAATATATATAACATAAATGCATAGTTTTAAGAATAAAATAAATACCCATGTAACTCACCACCAAGATTAATAGATCATTGCCAATACCTTTGAAGTCCTCTGAGGTAACCACTATCCTGAATCTTTTTCTTATCATTCTCTTGCTTTTTGTTAGGAATTTCCACATATAGCTGCATTCTAAACAATGTACTGTCACATTCTGCATGCTTTTTAACCATACTGTATGTAATCTTGCATGGACTTGCTTTTTTCATCCAATATTATGTTTGTGAGATTTGTTCTTATTGAAATAGGTACTGGGTCGCCATAGTTCAGGCCATTTCACTGCTGTGTAGTTGCCTGTTATATAAATGTATCTTAGTTCATTTGCTCCACTAATCCTGTTGATGGACACTGGAGTAGTTTCAAGTTTTTGGTATTATAATCATTGCTACTATCCTGTATACCTCTTCGGCTGTCCATGTATAAAAGTTTCTCTGGTGTATATAGCTAAGAGTGAAATTGCTAGCTCAAATCATATATACATCTTCATTTTTACCCAATAATTCCATGCTATTTCCAATTTCAGTAGAAGCAAGAATAAGAGTTTCTGTTGCTCCACATCCCTACCAATACTTGATATGTAAATTTAAAAAAAATTGCCAGCCTGTCAGGTATAAAATGATTCTCACTGGGATTTTAATTTGCATTTTTCCAATTACTGGTGAGACAGAAGTATTTTTGTTTGTTAATTAGCCATTTGTATTTTCTCGTATGTAAAATTGACTGTTTATGTTTTTGCCCAGTTTTCCACAGGGTTGACCGACTTTTCCTTATTGGCCTGTAGGTGTTATTTATATATTCTGGATGTGAATCCTTTGTCAGTCAGATGTGTGACAAATAAATGTTCTCAGTTCATGGTTTGTCTTTTCACATTCTTTACAGTGTCTGTTGATGTATTGAAGTTCTTGGTTTTGATGTAATTGCATTTATCAGTCTTTTCCTCTGTGGTTTATGCTTTTTGTATTAGCTTAAAGAATCCTTTCTTTTCTAAAGTAATAAGTAGTAACATGCAGCCTTTAATGAGTACTTTTTATGTTTCAGATAATGTTCATACTGTTCTACAAGCTTTTTATGTCTTGTTTGCTACTTGCAAAAGACCTATGAAGTGGGTATTATCATTATCCCTTTTTCAAATGATGAATGCAAGGCACAGAGAGAGTATGCAAATAAACAGGAGAGTATGCAAATAAACAGCATCTGCAGTTAAAAGGCTGTTCAAACTGTGTCTTGTAGAGACTGTTGCAATGTTTTCGTAAAAGATTTAAAGTTTTTCCTATCTCAGTTAAGTCTTTAATCTGGAGCTAGCTTGGTATAACCTAATAACCACTGTAGATTCTTAGACATTGATCATTAAAGAAATGTTTATTATAACACAGCTAATATTGACTGGTTCGTGCTAAAGATGAATAAAGGGGGGCAAAACTGTTTTGTGGATGCTGCAGGCAGGTGATCACAGGCAAGGTAGACAGAATGTAACTCAGCTCTCTATGTTCCTGGTAAAGCCCAGTTTCAAATGATGAGGCACCAGAATACACTTCTTTAAATTAATGGAGGAAGACAGACCTCCACCATTTCAGCACCGAGGCCAGGAGGAGGTTTATTTTGATCAAAGACTCTTGGTGTCCTGTAAAGTGAACAGGATTTCCCCTGAAGAGGAAGAGGCCATCACAAAGCACAGAACAGTCTCTGCAGCTCCACCCACAACACCGGGATCAAAATAGTTCACATGGCGTTCCTGCCGCCTTCTTGTGAACTGTGTGGGGAGGAATACTGGTCACGAATCCTTCACTGTAACCACCCCCACGTACTAGGACAACAGCAGCAGAGGCATCTTATAATCTGGAGAACAGCACGTCACAAGCTACATATCTATTCGGTACCAAATACTGCCTTTCTCCAAAATTAGAGTTTTTAAGCAAATCTAAAGAAATTGCAAATGAATTTTTAAGTTAAAAAACAAAATGGGAACAAGTTAAGTGTAGCAGATCATAAAGGGTTTTGCATGCCAGCTCACAAGTGTGAACTTTATTATGTCAGTGGGGAGGTATCCAAGCATTTTAAACAGGAAAGTAACACTATCAGTTTATTATTTTGCCTGTTATAGAAACTTTATGATTACTTACAATCTGCCTAACAGAATATACTAAAGAGTGATTGCGCCAGGTTCTGTTGGTTCTTGTCCAAAAGCCATTCCCCCATAGCAGCCTCCTTTCTTCCTTGCTGGCAGAACTTGTCTCCTATTTTAAAGCCAAGGAATGCCCCCAAATCACTTCCCCAGCCTCGCTTGCAAGCTAAAACATGGACATGTGGTGTTCCTGGCCATTGGAATCTGAGGGGGAAGGAAGCCTGCTGGGGGATTCTGGAAAAGGTTTTCCTCTCTTATAAAAAGATACATAAGAAACGTACCTCTTCTTTGCTAAATACAAGCATGTTTGCATATGATGCTTGGCTGTTCCAGTCATTTTGTCTCCATGAAAAGGGCAAGGCCAATACCTCAGGGATTGCAAAGCCAAAATAAGGAAATGACAGTATCATAGAGCCACCCTGATTCTGGAGTTAACAGATGCTTAGTGTTTAAGCCACTTCTATTTGAATATTCTGTTACTTGCAGCTTAAAGCATCCTAAATAAAAGAAGCATTGATAAAGTCTCCAACACATTATAATGTGATGTTATACAAAGTATTTTTTAAAAAGACACTTTTCCTTTAGATATTTATTTGAAATAAATGAGTTTCTTAAGCTGGGAATAGTTGGCTACCATATTAACCTTTCAGCTGCTCAGTCAAGAAACTATACAACTTCTTTTTTCTGTATCCAAAATGACTTTTTCTTATGTTCATCTCTCATTTGCACTCTTACCCTAAGAATCACTGAAAACCTCTCTGCTCCCTGCTAGGCTGCAATTTGCTTTTCTTGAAGGTCTTTCTTTTCCAGAAGTAGTGGAAATCAGAGCATATTATATAAGAAGCATCTCAGTGTTTTGTAAACAAAAGAATTCCAAGTTCCAGTACTTCAGGCAACATAGAATCAGAATTCTCAAGGTGAGACATATATTAGAGATCATATGTAGTGACAAGGTAGAACTGAATATAGGTAAAACCCGAGCATCTGGTTAGTATTCATTAAGACTATTAACAAGTTATCTCTCATCCTAAATTCTTATATATAATAGCTGGCAACTCTTGAGCAACTCCTTCTAGTCCTATCCAGACGGAAACCCCATCCAGTCAACAAATACACCTCTGGGTCCTCCAGCCACCATCGGGGATTCCTCCCTTCTTTCCAGGAATATCTACTGAGCATCTAACAAATGTTGGCACTCATTTAAAATTGGTTCTATCTTTATTCTCATGACGCTGACAGTATTTTTGGAAAATCATGCATTTTCCATATGAAAAACAATTTTAAAAATATAAGTGAGAAACACTAGATATATGATAGCTGTAATTGCCAGTGATAGACTGCTTTTTGTTAGTCAGTGTCTCCTTTCTCTGCCATTCACTTTAACAAATGTTTACTAAGCGCCCAATAGAGCTGAAGGGGCATTTGGAGATCATCTCATTCTCGCACTGACCGGTGCGGAAACCAGAGCGCAGGCTGGCGTGGTGGTTACCCTGGAGAGGCGTCTGACCCTTGAGGGCGTCGTGCACAAAGGCCTGGCAGGCCGGAGGATTCGGGGCAAGCCGTGCCGCCCGGAAGGCCGCACACCCCCAGGCTCCCCGCTGGCACATCGCGGCGGTGGCGGGAAGCCCGGCCGGCGAGCTGGCAGACGCGGCACCTGCCGCCGCGCGGGGGCGGGTGCCAGTTGGCCTTGGCGGGCCCGCCTCGCCCGGACACCGAGCAGGAAGTGGCTGCGGCTCGGGTCTGGCGCGGCCTCCGCAGGGCGCGTCTCCTCCAGGGCGCCTCGCGGTGCAGCCGGGCGAAGAGGCTGAGCCCGAGCCCGAGCCCGAGCCCGGGAGCGAGACTAATGGCGGCGCCGGCGTCCGTGGGCTCCGGGGACGCCACCTTGGCCGCGCTGGACGAGCTGTCCCGGAATTTTACGTACGGGGCCCCGGGCGCCGGCAACGGCTCCCTGTCAAGCGCGTGGTACCACAGGAACCAGGTAAGGGCCGGCGGCCCCTCGCCCCCGTCGCCGGCTGGGGAGAAGGGTGAGTCCGCGGCGCCCGCCATCCCCGGGCAGCCTGGGAGGCTCCTTGGCGCCTCCTGCTCCTGCGCCGCCTTCCTGCCGACTCGCAGAAAGACGCCGGGCTGTCCAACAGCTGATATGCGATGTTTACACACATTGACTTAACTTTCCCAAATTTTGGAGAACGGGAGTACTCCCACTCTTCCTCTCTCCTGCGCGCCTGTCACTGGAAGTGCGTCGCCCAGGTCTGCGACCCTGACCTCTGTGGGGTCATTCCTGGGATGAACAATCCCGCCCCTCCTATCGAACTCTGCCCTCTTCTCCCGGAAGTATTCTGGACTGTGCGGTGAATCGCACTCATATTCACCCCAGGATTGTTTTACATTAAAAAAAAAAAGAAGGGACACCGCGTTCTCATTAAGGGCAACCGAATGTCAACCGTGCGCAGATGCTCTGCGTGTGCGTGCCTCCAATGTCACAGCACAGCTCTTCCATTTCCGTGCAAGGAACACTGATATTCTCAGGTTGCAGTCGCATGATTCTCTCATTATGTCTCACCGGCCCTTTGGGAAAACACTGTCAGCCTTAACAACGCCAGTTTAGCCGGCGCTGGAAATATACATTTAACAAGATCAAAGGGGATTGGAGCTGCCCATTTATTTTTGGTTAGTTAAAGATCAGAAAAAGAGTTCTGTAGAGCCCTTCCTCTAGCTGCATTTATATTCTTTTAAGTGGGGGCAAGTGAGCTTGATATGGCGGACTCCAGGTTTTCTGTTTTCATAAACGTGCTTTGTTCTTGTTCTTTAGCAAATCCATGAATCTTTTTATTTTACAACAAAGTGATCATAAAATACTTGTTGCTCTTGGTTTACATCGGGGTTTTAACCAATAACATTCAAGACAAGTTTCTGAAATGTCAAAAATGTTTTCAAAATTTTAATGGAAAAGATTATTTATATTAGGAAAAACTATACCTGTTCACCTTAATTAGTTTTCAACAGAGGAGAGAGTATTGCTTTAAGTTTGTTTTCCCACAAAAGATACTGAAATAGGAAAAATGGGGAACTCGGAGCTGTTTGATCACTCTATGTAACCCATCCCATTTTTCCTTCTTCCACCCTAACAGGCAGTTGAAAGAAAAGTGTTTTGTGGGAAGTTCTTTGAGTATATCTTAGATTATATTTATGCTAGAAACACTCCCAGGAAAAGTTTGAGAATGGATTTTCCTCTTTTGGTAGAGAAATTAGAGGATTAGTAGATGTGACCTGCCATGGCATCTTCCAAAATGGGAAAAACATTGTTTTCATAGTGGAAACCTTTGTAGTCATGAGTTTTCTTTACGAGTTCCTGGAATTCTTGACTGTCTTGGCTCTCTGCACTCGAACACAGATTGTCGTGACATAAACGTGAGGCCAACAAATAATATTTGCAAGGCGTTTGACAATGCAGTGCTTATTTGTACAGATTAGAAAGGGTGTGTCCAGAATATGCTAATTGAAATAACTCATCTGGCATCTAAACTATTACTGGTTTGAGTTGACTACCAACTTTTCCCATTATTGTGCAAATTTAGGTCATCTTGTATGATTATGGTATTTTAATCATTCAGTAATCACATTTGTCTTAAGCAAAATTGATTCTTTTATTCGTTCAGCAAACATTTGTTGCAGGCCTCTTAAAATAAAATGGAGTCTAGGAGGCGGGGGCAAGATGGCAGACTGGTGATGACTGTATGTTTTAGTTACTCCTCCAGGAAAGTAGGTAAAAAGCCAGGAAACTGCGTGGACTGGAACACCACAGAGCAATGCTGGGTCCTTTGGGCATACTTCATACAACACTCATGAAAAACGTGGAACTGCTGAGATCAGCCGAATCTGTAAAGGTTTTTGCGGGCCAGGGGACCCGCGCCCCTCCCTGCCAGGCTCAGTCCCGGGGGAGGAGGGGCTGTCAGCTCCGGGAAGGAGAAGGGAGAATTGCAGTGGCTGCTCTTACTCGGAAACTCATTCTAACTGATTTCAACTCCAACCATAGATAGACTGAGGACCAGACACCAGAGACTCTGAGAGCAGCCAGCCCAGCAGAGAGGAGACAGACATAGAAAAAAAAACAACACGAAAAACTCCAAAAATAAAAGCAGAGGATTTTTCGAGTTCTGGGTGAACACAGAAAGGGGAAGGCGGAGATCAGGCCTTGAGGCGCATATGCAAATCCCGAAGCAAGGCTGATCTCTCTGCCCTGTGACACCTTTCCTTAATGGCCCTGGTTGCTTTGTCTATTAGCATTTCAATAACCCATTAGATCTCTGAGGAGGGCCGTTTTTTTTTTTGTTTTTTTTTTTTTAAATCCTTTTTGCTTTTTCTAAAACAATTACTCTAAGAAGCTCAATACAGGAAAGCTTCAAAGAATTGAAATTTGGGCACGTCAAGTCAAGAGCAGAACTAAGAGAGCTCTGAGACAAAAGGCAATAATCCAGTGGCTGAGAAAATTCACTAAACAACACAACTTCCCAAGAAAAGGGGGGTGTCCGCTCACAGCCACCATCCTGGTGGACAGGAAACACTCCTGCCCATCGCCAGCCCCATAGCCCAGAGCTGCCCCAGACAACCCAGTGTGACGGAAGTGCTTCAAATAACAGGCACACACCACAAAACTGGGCGTGGACATTAGCCTTCCCTGCAACCTCAGCTGAATGTCCCAGAGCTGGGAAGGGGGAGCAGTGTGAATTAACAGAGCCCCATTCAGCCATCATTTGAGCAGACTGGGAGCCTCCCAACACAGCCCAGCAGCCCAGAACTGCCCTGGGGGGACGGCACTCACCTGTGACATAGCACAGTCATCCCTCAACAGAGGACCCGGGGTGCACAGCCTGGAAGAGGGGCCCACTTGCAAGTCTCAGGAGCCATACGCCAATACCAAAGACTTGTGGGTCAGTGGCAGAGACAAACTGTGGCAGGACTGAACTGAAGGATTAGACTATTGCAGTAGCTTTAAAACTCTAGGATCATCAGGGAGATTTGATTGTTAGGGCCACCCCCCCTCCCCGACTGCCCAGAAACACGCCCCACATACAGGGCAGGCAACACCAACTACACACGCAAGCTTGGTACACCAATTGGGCCCCACAAGACTCACTCCCCCACTCACCAAAAGGCTAAGCAGGGGAGATCTGGCTTGTGGAGAACAGGTGGCTCGTGGACGCCACCTGCTGGTTAGTTAGAGAAAGTGTACTCCACGAAGCTGTAGATCTGATAAATTAGAGATAAGGACTTCAACTGGTCTACAAACCCTAAAAGAACCCTATCAAGTTCCGCAAATGCCACGAAGCCAAAAACAACAGAAAATTATAAAGCATATGAAAAAACCAGACGATATGGATAACCCAAGCCCAAGCACCCAAATCAAAAGACCAGAAGAGACACACCACCTAGAGCAGCTACTCAAAGAACTAAAGATGAACAATGAGACCCTAGTACGGGATATGAAGGAAATCAAGAAGACCCTAGAAGAGCATAAAGAAGACATTGCAAGACTAAATAAAAAAATGGATGATCTTATGGAAATTAAAGAAACTGTTGACCAAATTAAAAAGATTCTGGACACTCATAGTACAAGACTAGAGGAAGTTGAACAACGAATCAGTGACCTGGAAGATGACAGAATGGAAAATGAAAGCATAAAAGAAAGAATGGGGAAAAAAAATTGAAAAACTCGAAATGGACCTCAGGGATATGATAGATAATATGAAACGTCCGAATATAAGACTCATTGGTGTCCCAGAAGGGGAAGAAAAGGGTAAAGGTCTAGGAAGAGTATTCAAAGGAAATTGTTGGGGAAAACTTCCCAAATCTTCTAAACAACATAAATACACAAATCATAAATGCTCAGCGAACTCCAAATAGAATAAATCCAAAAAAACCCACTCCGAGACATATACTGATCACACTGTCAAACATAGAAGAGAAGGAGCAAGTTCTGAAAGCAGCAAGAGAAAAGCAATTCACCACATACAAAGGAAACAGCATAAGACTAAGTAGTGACTACTCAGCAGCCACCATGGAGGCAAGAAGGCAGTGGCACGATATATTTAAAATTCTGAGTGAGAGGAATTTCCAGCCAAGAATACTTTATCCAGCAAAGCTCTCCTTCAAATTTGAGGGAGAGCTTAAATTTTTCACAGACAAAGAAATGCTGAGGAGAATTTGCTAACAAGAGACCTGCCCTACTGGAGATACTAAAGGGAGCCCTACAGACAGAGAAACAAAGACAGGACAGAGAGACCTGGAGAAAGGTTCAGTACTAAAGAGATTCGGTATGGGTACAATAAAGGATATTAATAGAGAGAGGGAAAAATATGGCAAACATAATCCAAAGGATAAGATGGCCGATTCAAGAAATGCCTTCACGGTTTTAACGTTGAATGTAAATGGATTAAACTCCCCAATTAAAAGATATAGATTCGCAGAATGGATCAAAAAAAATGAACCATCAATATGTTGCAATACAAGAGACTCATCTTAGACACAGGGACACAAAGAAACTGAAAGTGAAAGGATGGAAAAAAATATTTCATGCAAGCTACAGCCAAAAGAAAGCAGGTGTAGCAATATTAATCTCAGATAAAATAGACTTCAAATGCAGGGATGTTTTGAGAGACAAAGAAGGCCACTACATACTATTAAAAGGGGCAATTCAGCAAGAAGAAATAACAATCGTAAATGTCTATGCACCCAATCAAGGTGCCACAAAATACATGAGAGAAACATTGGCAAAACTAAAGGAAGCAATTGATGTTTCCACAATAATTGTGGGAGACTTCAACACATCACTCTCTCCTATAGATAGATCAACCAGACAGAAGACCAATAAGGAAATTGAAAACCTAAACAATCTGATCAATGAATTAGATTTAACAGACATCTACAGGACATTACATCCCAAATCACCAGGATACACATACTTTTCTACTGCTCACGGAACTTTCTCCAGAATAGATCATATGCTGGGACATAAAACAAGCCTCAATAAATTTAAAAAGATTGAAATTATTCAAAGCACATTCTCTGACCACAATGGAATACAATTAGAAGTCAATAACCATCAGAGACTTAGAAAATTCACAAATACCTGGAGGTTAACAACACACTCCTAAACAATCAGTGGGTTTAAAGAAGAAATAGCTAGAGAAATTGCTAAATATATAGAGACGAATGAAAATGAGAACACAACATACCAAAACCTATGGGATGCAGCAAAAGCAGTGATAGGGGGAAATTTATAGCACTAAACGCATATATTAAAAGGAAGAAAGAGCCAAAATCAAAGAACTAATGGATCAACTGAAGAAGCTAGAAAATGAACAGCAAACCAATCCTAAACCAAGTACAAGAAAAGAAATAACAAGGATTAAAGCAGAAATAAATTACATAGAGAACAAAAAACAATAGAAAGGATAAATATCACCAAAAGTTGGTTCTTTGAGAAGATCAACAAGATTGACAAGCCCCTAGCTAGACTGACAAAATCAAAAAGAGAGAAGACCCATATAAACAAAATAATGAATGAAAAAGGTAACATAACTGCAGATCCTGAAGAAATTAAAAAAATTATAAGAGGATATTATGAACAACTGTATGGCAACAAACTGGATAATGTAGAAGAAATGGACAATTTCCTGGAAACATATGAACAACCTAGACTGACCAGAGAAGAAATAGAAGACCTCAACCAACCCATCACAAGCAAAGAGATCCAATCAGTCATCAAAATCTTCCCACAAATAAATGCCCAGGGCCAGATGGCTTCACAGGGGAATTCTACCAAACTTTCCAGAAAGAACTGACACCAATCTTACTCAAACTCTTTCAAAACATTGAAAAAAAATGGAACACTACCTAACTCATTTTATGAAGCTAACATCAATCTAATACCAAAACCAGGCAAAGATGCTACAAAAAAGGAAAACTACCGGCCAATCTCCCTAATGAATATAGATGCAAAAATCCTCAACAAAATACTTGCAAATCGAATCCAAAGACACATTAAAAAAATCATACACCATGACCAAGTGGGGTTCATTCCAGGCATGCAAGGATGGTTCAACATAAGAAAAACAATCAATGTATTACAACACATTAAAAACTCGAAAGGGAAAAATCAGTTGATCATCTCAATAGATGCTGAAAAAGCATTTGACAAAATCCAACATCCCTTTTTGATAAAAACACTTCAAAAGGTAGGAATTGAAGGAAACTTCCTCAACATGATAAAGAGCATATATGAAAAACCCACAGCCAGCATAGTACTCAATGGTGAGAGACTGAAGCCTTCCCTCTAAGATCAGGAACAAGACAAGGATGCCCGCTGTCACCACTGTTATTCAACATTGTTCTGGAAGTGCTAGCCAGGGCAATCCGGCAAGACAAAGAAATAAAAGGCATCCAAATTGGAAAAGAAGAAGTAAAACTGTCATTGTTTGCAGATGATATGATCTTATATCTAGAAAACCCTGAGAAATCGACGATACACCTACTAGAGCTAATAAACAAATTTAGCAAAGTAGCAGGATACAAGATTAATGCACATAAGTCAGTAATGTTTCTATATGCTAGAAATGAACAAACTGAAGAGACACTCAAGAAAAAGATACCATTTTCAATAGCAACTAAAAAATCAAGTACCTAGGAATAAACTTAACCAAAGATGTAAAAGACCTATACAAAGAAAACTACATAACTCTACTAAAAGAAATAGAAGGGGACCTTAAAAGATGGAAAAATATTCCATGTTCATGGATAGGAAGGCTAAATGTCATTAAGATGTCAATTCTACCCAAACTCATCTACAGATTCAATGCAATCCCAATAAAAATTCCAACAACCTACTTTGCAGACTTGGAAAAGCTAGTTATCAAATTTATTTGGAAAGGGAAGATGCCTCGAATTGCTAAAGACACTCTAAAAAAGAAAAACGAAGTGGGAGGACTTACACTCCCTGACTTTGAAGCTTATTATAAAGCCACAGTTGCCAAAACAGCATGGTACTGGCACAAAGATAGACATATAGATCAATGGAATCGAATTGAGAATTCAGAGATAGACCCTCAGATCTATGGCCGACTGATCTTTGATAAGGCCCCCAAAGTCACCGAACTGAGCCATAATGGTCTTTTCAACAAATGGGGCTGGGAGAGTTGGATATCCATATCCAAAAGAATGAAAGAGGACCCCTACCTCACCCCCCTACACAAAAATTAACTCAAAATGGACCAAAGATCTCAATATAAAAGAAAGTACCATAAAACTCCTAGAAGATAATGTAGGAAAACATCTTCAAGACCTTGTATTAGGAGGCCACTTCCTAGACTTTACACCCAAAGCACAAGCAACAAAAGAGAAAATAGATAATTGGAACTCCTCAAGCTTAGAAGTTTCTGCACCTCAAAGGAATTTCTCAAAAAGGTAAAGAGGCAGCCAACTCAATGGGAAAAAATTTTTGGAAACCATGTATCTGACAAAAGACTGATATCTTGCATATACAAAGAAATCCTACAACTCAATGACAATAGTACAGACAGCCCAATTATAAAATGGGCAAAAGATATGAAAAGACAGTTCTCTGAAGAGGAAATACAAATGGCCAAGAAACACATGAAAAAATGTTCAGCTTCACTAGCTATTAGAGAGATGCAAATTAAGACCACAATGAGATACCATCTAACACCGGTTAGAATGGCTGCCATTAAACAAACAGGAAACTACAAATGCTGGAGGGGATGTGGAGAAATTGGAACTCTTATTCATTGTTGGTGGGACTGTATAATGGTTCAGCCACTCTGGAAGTCAGTCTGGCAGTTCCTTAGAAAACTAGATATAGAGCTACCATTCGATCCAGCGATTGCACTTCTCGGTATATACCCGGAAGATCGGAAAGCAGTGACACGAACAGATATCTGCACGCCAATGTTCATAGCAGCATTATTCACAATTGCCAAGAGATGGAAACAACCCAAATGTCCTTCAACAGATGAGTGGATAAATAAAATGTGGTATATACACACGATGGAATACTACGCGGCAGTAAGAAGGTACGATCTGGTGAAACATATGACAACATGGATGAACCTTGAAGACATAATGCTGAGCGAAATAAGCCAGGCACAAAAAGAGAAATATTATATGCTACCACTAATGTGAACTTTGAAAAATGTAAAACAAATGGTTTATAATGTAGAATGTAGGGGAACTAGCAGTAGAGAGCAATTAAGGAAGGGGGAACAATAATCCAAGAAGAACAGATAAGCTATTTAACGTTCTGGGGATGCCCAGAAATGACTATGGTCTGTTAATTTCTGATGGATGTAGTAGGAACAAGTTCACTGAAATGTTGCTATATTATGTAACTTTCTTGGGGTAAAGTAGGAACATGTTGGAAGTTAAGCAGTTATCTTAGGTTAGTTGTCTTTTTCTTACTCCCTTGTTAGGGTCTCTTTGAAATGTTCTTTTATTGTATGTTTGTTTTCTTTTTAACTTTTTTTTTCATACAGTTGATTTAAAAAAGAAGGGAAAATTAAAAAAAAAAAAAAAGAAAGAAAAAAGACAAACAAGGAAAAAAAAAAAAAAAAGATGTAGTGCCCCCTTGAGGAGCCTGTGGAGAATGCAGGGGTATTTGCCTACCCCACCTTCATGGTTGCTAACATGACCACAGACATAGGGGACTGGTGGTTTGATGGGTTGAGCCCTCTACCATAAGTTTTACCCTTGGGAAGACGGTTGCTGCAAAGGAGAGGCTAGGCCTCCCTGTATTTGTGCCTAAGAGTCTCCTCCTGAATGCCTCTTTGTTGCTCAGATGTGGCCCTCTCTCTCTGGCTAAGCCAACTTGAAAGGTGAAATCACTGCCCTCCCCCCTACGTGGGATCAGACACCCAGGGAAGTGAATCTCCCTGGCAACGTGGAATATGACTCCCGGGGAGGAATGTAGACCCGGCATCGTGGGACGGAGAACATCTTCTTGACCAAAAGGGGGATGTGAAAGGAAATGAAATAAGCTTCAGTGGCAGAGAGATTCCAAAACGAGCCGAGAGATCACTCTGGTGGGCACTCTTACGCACACTTTAGACAACCTTTTTTAGGTTCTAAAGAATTGGGGTAGCTGGTGGTGGATACCTGAAACTATTAAACTACAACCCAGAACCCATGAATCTCGAAGACAGTTGTATAAAAATGTAGCTTATGAGGGGTGACAGTGGGATTGGGAATGCCATAAGGACCAAACTCCACTTTGTCTAGTTTATGGATGGATGTGTAGAAAAGTAGGGGAAGCAAACAAACAGACAAAGGTACCCAGTGTTCTTTTTTACTTCAATTGCTCTTTTTCACTCTAATTATTATTCTTGTTATTTTTGTGTGTGTGCTAATGAAGGTGTCAGGGATTGATTTAGGTGATGAATGTACAACTATGTAATGGTACTGTAAACAATCGAAAGTACAGTTTGTTTTATATGACTGCGTGGTATGTGAATATATCTCAATAAAATGATGATTAAAAAAAAAAAATGGAGTCTAATTTTTCTTTCCTCTTCCATTCCTTCTTTTTCTTTTCCTTTTTGACACTAACTGAATATAAATGGCTGAAAATAGGGATGGCTCCAGAAAAACAATGTGAAATAATAAGTTTTCGACTCCTGTCACTCACAGTTTGACTTGTGTGCTGAATAGCCAAGGCTTAATGATTCTTGTTCCCTTGCTCCCATCAGTTTTATCACAATTGAAATCTGCCTAATGTCTGGTTTCTGATAGTCCAGTTCTCTGTGTCTTTCAAAGTGATAACCATCAGATCTGATAAATTAGCCTTACTCAGAAAAAGACTAATACCCCTGGAATGCTTCCATGTAACAGCTGAGTATTTAACAGTGGTCTCTTTTAACCAGTGTTGTCTAAGGCAAAGATAGAGTGCTTCTGGAGGAGGAAATCTGAAAGTAAGTAGAAAGTAGCCATTCAGTGGGGAAGAGGTTGGGGGGAGCCGGAGAAGTGAGACCGCCCTTTTTGCTGCCACTCAGGTGTCTGCCTGTTAGGAAGAAAGCCCTGCCTATCCAAGGGTAGATACCATAGAGTTCTGCAAGGGTATTTGTGTTTTTTTATATTTGATGCTTAAATTTTCAGTACAAAAGCTAATGTTCCTAAGATGTTTATTGCGTGCCCTGCTATGTACAAAGCACTATGGGGATATTCAATACAGTCTAAGACCCAAACCCTTCCTTCCAGGAATGTTATTAAGTGCTTGGGGAACTGAATTATGGGGGTACTTCCAAAACCAGGCAGTATGTGGTAAGTGTCATGTGAGTGATATAAAGTCCTATGAAGATTCAGAGCAAGATTGCTTCCAGCAAGAGTCATTAGGGATGTAGTAGAGAGGTGATGGCTGACTTAGACCCTAAGGGATGGACAGGGTTTCACTGATAGGAAGGCGCAGGTGGAGGGCATTCCAGGAGAGGGAGAAGCGCAGAGGCTGGAGTGAGTAGCACATATTCAGAGACCAAGGAGCAGCCCATGTGGGCTAAGCAGGTGACCCTCTGGACATTTTAGTACCTGGAGAGTTGAATTCAGTGGCCATTCTAGTTGCACTGGGAGAAGGAAGACTGATTGTAAAGTGGAAATATAGCTTGGTGACAGAGTGTATATTACCTTGAAGGACTGGTTAGGAAGTTTGGGCTTTATCATATAGACAGTGGGGAGCCATGGAAGTTTTTTTTTTTTTAGTAGAAAGTGAGAGAATAAAAGTGAATAAAATCAAATGAATTTAAATTAGGGTCAGTAGGAGGCAGACACCTCAAATGGACCAACTGTGGGCTAAAGCCAGCCCATAGATGTGTCTTGTTTGACCCGCAGAGAGGTTAAAGGAATTTTTAATACATTGCCCACATTTACAAATGAATAGATAATACACAAAATTTCGAGTTTCCATCAGCTCCTTAAAAAAATTAAAAGTTCTAGGAACAATGGGCCCTCTTTCCCACATGATATCTGTGAGTTCCAGCTCACAGTTTAGACCAGGCATGTACGTCTTACTTTGCTCTCATCTCTTGTACCTGCTGACCCCTGTCGTCTTGTCTCTGCTGTTACCTCAGTATACTTGGACAAGTCACTTAATTTCTCTGGGCCTCAGTTTCCTCATCAGTAAACTTAGGGTTGGAATAGAGGGTGTCCAGGCCCCTCATGCTATGTGCTTGAATAAAAGAGGGCCGAGCCAGGAAGGTTGTAGAGGGGATGAATGTGAGAACTATTGTAAAGGAGAGTTTTTGTTGTTGGTTCTTTATCTTTATGCTTATTGTTATATATCTAAATTCACAAGGACAATATCAAAAAGGCTTATTCTTCCTAGGGTGAGATGAAAATTTAAAATTTTTTATGTCTCTTATTTGAACATTTGATGGTCAGTGGCTTGAAGTTTTAAAGTCAACACATTTAAAGGAAAATTGGTAAAACCTGGCAGAGAAGAGGCCAAAAGGTTGACATTTGCACTACATTTATTATGTGACACTTTATAGCTATTACCTCATTTGGGCTCTCAAGCAACCTGGTAAGGTACCTAATATCCTCACTGTACATGTAAGAAAATTTGTGTTAAATAACTTGCCCCAAGATTTTACAGCTAGTAGACTTAACTGTAAAGCTATTTTTACTCCATGCCCAAAGATCATTGCTTAGAAGCTAAGGCTTGGAAAGAATATGGTGTTAAGAGTAAATGTGAGGGAGAAAGTGAGTATGTCTCAAGAAAAATTGCGTTGAGCTTTGTATTATTCTTTTATTGATTTACTTTGCTATCATCTATCTCTTTTCTGTTGGTAGCAGCCTGTAACTGTCTATCAAAGAAAGAAGAGTACCAAACTTTCAAATAGCCAAAGGACTGTGTAGAGGTCTCTGGTCCTTTCCATTTCCTTTTTTGATCACGTCAAGAAAGATCCTTTTGTTTAATTTTATTGATTTTCTTGCCTTCCTTATATATCCAACTTGGCATTTTCACTTTACCACATATTCTAGGAAATGTAAGTCAACAAGAAGAAGGAAGGAATAAACAGATTATTTCAAAACAACTGTAGCAAAGCCTTTGTGGAAAAAAAAAAAAAAATCCTGTGGTCCTTGTTAGAGGAACAGAGATTTAATGCTCTGGTGAATGTGGCAGATTACAACCAGGTGTTTATATTTAAATTAATTGACGCTCCCTTTATGGTTTGATTCATGCTAACTAGTTGTATTTGCATTTATGCAATCAGCAAAATCCAGTCTGTAGGAAAGTTTGCCAGTTTACAGGTTTGAATGGCCTGGCTTCTTCAAAAATCATTTTTACAAGGAAAGAAATGATGGAGATCTGTAGATTAAAATAGGTTTAAAAGACCTATCAGAGAATAAAGCAATATGCAACTACAGTGTTTAGGGATGCACACTGGGGTATAAAACTGTAAAGAAAAGCGAGAAAGCAACTATCCTAACATCAAGCTGTTGGTTCCTTGGGGGGATTAAGGGGCTGTGAAGGACTGGGGCAAACAGAGGGCTTTTGGGTGGGTGCCAAATTTCTGTTTCTTGATCTGGATGGTTGTTATGTAAATATATAAAATAATTCATTATAGTAATTCATTCATCTAGACAATTCTCATGCAGTTTTCTTTATCTGTATTCTACAATTTTAAAAAGTTTAAAAAATAAAATTAGCATTGCTAGAACTCTTCAACTTTCATGTTTTACCTAAGTGGTATGGGAAATAACATTCCATATTGATTTTGTTTGCTTATGAGAATTAATTAAAGAATATCTTTTAAAAATGTTGATAATTGTTTAAATTGGCATTTGAGAGCCTACCATGGAAAGGATGACATTCCCCAATGCTGTCCTTTTTGTTCTAGTTAGTGCTGTTTTTAAAGCTCGGCCTCTTTACTAGATGTGTGGGCAGGCAAGTTCCTTAATTTTTCCAAGACTTGGCTTTCTGTATTGAAATGGAAATAATAGATAGAATTCCGTACACAATTGTTGCAGGAATAAAATGTGATAATGCATGTCAAATGCTTGGCAATGTGCAAACACATAGAAAGTACTCAATAAATACTAGTATTAGTGGTAGTATGATCAACCTACATTCTGGAAAATGTCATAAATATTTATTTCTAAAAATTAGTGATTATTGGACTTAGCTCATTACAAATGAAAGTAAGAAAATTCATGTCTGCTATTTGATATAACTTTACTTTCTTCTTATTTTTCACTGATTCCTCTATGTCTGGTGCCTTCCTCATTCCCTCTGATGTTTGTTTCCTCTTCACTCTCCAAGGGCCTTCACATTCCAGAAAACTTCCTAATTGGAGTAATTTCCTAATTGGAACTGTTGGTATCTTGAAGTGCTGAGGCAAGGATTCTTCCCATGTTCTTCTGCCACTTTCCAGACTTCTCAGTTGGGGAGATGAGGTGTGCCACACATGGAGCAGCTGGTGGAGGTGCTTGGTGGCAGTGGTGTAATAGCATCTCCAGAAAGTTGACAGTGGTTTCATCAATCAACAGGACCAGCACCCAGCCTGCGAGTGCTCATTCAGTGTGAAGCTAAGCTTTGGGGGACATTTATTTTAGCTTTTTTTTTTCTCTCTTTGTTTTCTTTTTCCCTTCTCCTGCAGGACCAATATTCCTCTATTCAGTTTATACCTTTTATAACCCACCCTGCTATGTTCCAGCAGACTTACATTTTATATAAAGTCCCTGCTCGGCACCCCCCCACCCAGTCTATCAGGATCCATCAGGGCATCCTAATTACCTGGGAGCTGGCAGGTAACGCTCTACTTCAGCATGTACATACCTGCACATTTGCCTCGCCTTCTCATTTGCCCCACCCTTGGTCATTCTCAGCGTGGTCTCCTGAATGGCAGATGTCGGTGGGTGCTAACTGATCCCTAATGTAAATACAGGTTAATATTCGTTAGTTATGAGCTCCATGCCTCACTGAAACTTGTGTTTGCCCTGGTGTGACTCCTTCAAATACCCACCCTGAGTTCTGCAGGATATATGGAGGTCTGCATAAAATGGATGTCCTGCTGCCTGCCTGTGACCTCAGCACTAATTTCCCCCATCATTTGACCTCACCTTCTTTGCACTTCTCCAAGGGTTTCCTGCTTTCACATCCTCAGACCACTGGCCTGACTTCTTTAGCTTGTAGTTAGGAGTCAGTCTTTCTTCTGACTTTTGACCTTGGCTTCTCTCCCCAAACTGCTTGTTAGTTAAGAAGCTTTAGGTTGCAAGTTACAAAAAAAACTAACTTTAACTGGCTTTGATAATAACAGAAATTAATCACCTTAGGTGATGTAAAAGGCAGAGGAGATTTGGCTTCAGGGATGCCTTAGTCCAGGGGCTCTAACAATATGTTGAAGACTAGGTTTCTCACATTCAGTTTTAAATTCTTGTTCCTTGGAGTTATTGGTTCCACGTTGAGCAGGCTCCTCCCTCTAGGCAACACACTTCTGTTAACTTCCAGGAAGGAAGAGCTTGGGTTTCTCAGCCACTGGAGGAAATACATGAGCTTTTGTCTGACTGAACCAGGTTAGGCTCATGTCCTCTCCCAAACAGTCACCAAGGCCAGGGTTACTGGGCTTGGTGTTCCTGAAACATGTGGCCCCCCTGGGAAGGGCTGAATGCGCTTGAGAAATAGGGGTCCTGTAACCAAGAGAAGAGGACATGGACACTGTGTGGCCCAAATAGCGATGCCCACCAGGTGGTTTGAGTCCTCTTCCTATGGCTCATTATCTTCATGGGCAACCCTCAGGCCAACACCTCTCCCAACTCAGCTAGGGTCTTCTCTCTATATACCCTGGCTCATGTGAGCAGACCCTCTAAAATAGGCCCCCATTCAGCCTGCCTTGTCATCATGGGTGGGAACTGAATAGTAATTTCTTTAAAAGATTAGATTAAGCCTCCAAAATTATAGCATAGACATTTTTATTACCATCATCTCTAAGCAATTACCTACTTCCAAATACCAGACTTACTCTCCCACCAAAAATTCCAGAAAGGCCTTTTATCCTTCCTATGTATGGAAAAATCTAAGGGAGTCAGCTGGCAAAGGTAATTTTCTTTGCTTACTCTACTTTTTTGCCTCTACTCCCTGGCAGTTTCTTTACCATCAACAACCACCTCTTCAGTAGTTCAGGAGTTCATAAACTCCTGAAAGTTTAGTGGAATTTGGTGAAATAGGTCTAGTTTGCGAGTGCAGTGCTATATGGAGTGCTGGAAATCATGTCAGTATTGTGACTATGTCATTCAATTTTGAGGTGAATCCTGTGAATTCTGGGGGTCTTTATTTCTTCTTGGACTTGCAGGGCTCCAGTTGTGTCAGGGCTGTTTGACATGTAGCTGCGCTGTGCTCCTTCTTGTCATAACCCTTGACAGACTTGATCAGCTAATCAACTACGTGGGCCTGAAATACAACTGGCATTCCATTCAGTAAAAATCATGAGCAGAGAGCCCTTCTGAGTAGGTCAGTGTTGGTAGAGATATCAAAGAAGTAACAAAACACAGACTGTGCCCTAAGTAGTAGCTGTATATTTGTGATATACTAATATATGTGTGTGACAGAGGTGGGTGGGGAGAGAGAGAGACAAAGAGAGAGAGAAGAGAGAAGAGAAGAGGAGGGAAGGGGAGGGGATAAGGGGAGAAGTGGAAGGGAGGGAGGCAAGAATGAGAGTATGGTTTAGAAATACTAGAAGAACAACGTCTGTAGGAGTGGACTGAAGCCATCCCTGCTGATACTCTCCAATGAACTATATATGATAAACTTCCAGGGCTAATATAGTAGAGTTATGTGACTGTAAATAAGAGAGCCAAAGTGGAAGAGGAAATCTTGTAATATACCTTGGGACATGGCTTCCTGAGTCACAGCAGTTGAGAAATGGGTGGTCCTTTCTGAGCAAGGTCCAGGTAGACCTTGTGTTGCAAGCAGCTGCCATGGCTATAAAGGAGAGGATAATTTTGAGTTACGTGTGGCCATGCCTTATTAGTCTTTTGCACTAAACTTGCAGACCTAGAAAACAGCCACCATAGATGAGTTCTGTGGGTGTCATGTGGGTTGACCATGAGGTGCGTTAGGCCCTGGATACTGGGCCACTGGAATATGAGAATTTTGCCAGGAATGGGGACTTGGAAATAGAAGGAATTAGCTTAACTGTGAGAACTGGTCCTTTAGTGATGGTCTTAAGTCACAGTGTCTAAGAGGTGTAGCAAGCTTGAACTTGATTCCTTCCTTGATCTCAGAAAGGTCCGGTCTGGTGGGTGGCAAGGGCTGCAGGAGTTTCAGGCAGAGATCAGTCAGTGAATGGGCAGTGTCACAATCCCTCCCCTGTACTGAGGCAGAAATTCATCCAGTGGCTGGAGCCTGACGTAGCTAATAGGGTTTAGTTTCCAGGAGAAGGATCTGACAAAATGCAGTCAGAATTCAAGGTAGGTGTAGGGGAAAGGGTTGCAGCTTAGTGAACTCACAAGCATCTAGCATTCCAAACCATGGGCTGGGGTGCAAAAGGAGGCCTACAATCCTGCTTCTTTGAAAACAAAGGGCTACAGATTATTATTAATATTATTATGATGTGTTCTTGCAAAATAGAAAAGTATGGGACTTTATATTGATCTGGATGCAAACAGTAGTGTTCTTTGTGTTCACTGTGTCGTCCTTGTTTCAGAAATTTATTTTCCAAGTATTATATGAGGTTAATTTGTATTGTAATAGAATCAAGTTTAAGGCTTCTTTATCTGGAATCTAGCCTTTTCTTGAATATTGTTACTTTTCTTTTAACAAAGTGTTAAAAGCACCCAATGGATGTGTTATTAAATGTACTGTTTTTCCCATAAATTTGTTCTGCTGAAACTTAAATTTCTCAAAAACAAAATCCACGGGGGCTTCTTAGTAAAGCTAAGGCTTATCCTTAAGGATTTTGTTTTTTAAAAATAAGGAATGTGTGATTTATTTGCTTATTTATGAATGAATGTACAATTATGTAAGTAAATATGTTCCCCAGTAAAAGACAAAATGTAGTCGTTCTTAATTGTATGTAAAGGAAACATGTTGGACTTCTCTGCCTAGGTTTTGGGGTTGATTAAAAATCTGCAAGGAACAGCTTACAGAATAGCAACACTAACAACTCAATTATCTACAAGAATGAAGGAGATTAGTGGTAAGAATAGTCCAGCTCTCCTAGTAATCTAAAAAGCATTCCCATATTTCAGGTTGTCTCCAACATTCAATGCTATGAGTACTGTTTCTTTATGATCCCTCCTTCTTTTCCGAGCTCCTGAAATAGTCTTCTTCTGGGTCGCCCTGCTCCCTGGTCTCCTCTGCTGGGCCATCCTGCACACCACAGCCAAGAAGAGTCTTTTCCTCTAGTTTAGAGTCCTTCGTGTCCACAGTCCGTGGGGCTCCTGCCTTCCCCTCCCGCCCAGCTCTGCTGCCTTCCTCTCTTGGCCTCTCTGAGCACCGTTTTCCTTGCACCTCTGTGCCTTGGCCCTTTGCTCTTCCCTTGCCCAGAATACTCACCCTGGAGAACTGTCACTCTGTGAAGCTTCCCCGACTCCCTCCCTGTGGTCAGCTGAATAACGACCTCCCAGAAGACATCCATGTCCCAATCCCTGGAATCTGTGAACATTCCCTCATATGGCAAAAAAAAATAAAATAAAAAAAAATAAAAAAAATGACCTTGCAGATGTGATCAAATTAAGGATCTTGAGATGGGGAGATGATATGGATTATCTGGGTGGATCCTAATTGCAATCACATATGTCCTTATAAGAGGAAGACAGAGGGAGATTTCCCTGGAAGTGGAGAAGACAGTGTGACCACAAGCAGAGTTGGAGTGATGCCGCCACAAGCCAAGGAGTGCCAGCAGCCTCCAGAAAGTGGACAAGGCAAGGAGCAGGTGATCTTCCCAAGAGCCCTGGAGGGCCTTCCCAAGCCTTGATTGGAGCCAAGTGCAGTTAATTTTGGACATCTAGCCTCCAGAACTGGGAGAGAATTACATTCTGTTGTTTGAAGCCATCTGTTACAGCAGCCCAAGGGAAGGAATACCCTCCCACCCCGGACATACTTACACCCTCTGTCCTCTCTGTTCCCGTGGGTTCTGAGGTGCACACCCCTGTTGCAAGTGTAACAAGGCTGTGGTCTGTGACATATCAATGGCTTTCTCTACCTCTTTTCTTCCACATTGTGTTTTTCTCAGTCAGTGTCTAAATGTGGTTTTGTAAGTTTTATTTTCTCTTTAATATCTTTCCTTGGCCCAGCCAGCTTCCTTTTTGTTTCTTGCTTTTCTTTCTTTTTGTTATCTCTTTTATCTCTATTTTTTAATGAATCCATATTCTCTTTCATTCCATTGAGTCTGCAGAGGAGTTTGGTTTTTTTTTTCCACTTATTTTGAAAAATTTCAAACCTACATAAAAGTAGAAAGAGTAGTAAAATAAACATCCACATGTATGGCCTTCACTTGGAAATTCAGCAGTTGTTAACATCTTGAAGTATTTGTTTACATTCTCTCTCAATATATTTAACATGCATATATATTAATATTATTAGTAGTAATATTAATATATTAAATGTATTAGCTATATTATATGAGCTATATTATATTTAGTGTATATTAAGTATATATATTAATGTAATGTATATCACATTTTTAAATGAGCCCCTTTAAAGTAAGTTGCAGACATTATGACTCTGAATCCCTAAATAATTAAAGATGTATTTCCAAGAATTTGAATATTCTCCTGATCCCTCTTAACTATTCTAGAGTTGGACTATGAACCTACCTGTTTACCAGGTGCAAATACAAAACAACCTGGCACATTCCTAAGACTACTATGAAATGGGGCAAACTGCACACCCATTTTTCAGGTGTATCATCTGCTCGCAGGTTCAGGTACTTGAAATCATTCCTGCAGTGATTAGTTGCCCTAAATAACTCAACCTATGTTACTGCTGGTATTAGAAACTAATTCTTTCATTTCCAGTTTGGGCATGTTTAGCAGCTTTGGGCAGGAGATAGTATTATTCTAGTTGCAAGCAGAACACTATTGCTGTGTTCAAAATTAGCTCTGAATCTATGGTTCTTTGGAGCCATGCACTAGCTCCATTGGAATCTGATTCTGAATTTATGTTTTGAAGTCAGAGCTAGGTGTTTGATTGAGTTCAAAGTCAGAACTAGGACAGAGGCTATTACCAGTTCTATAACACCTGTATTATTATATCCTCTCTCCCTCTGGACAAACTGCTCCACCCATGGATTCTAGGTCAATAGTTTTATGTGAGCTCTCTAAAGAACATGCTGGCAGAAAAAAGTAGAAGATTGTTAATCCAAATCAAACAAAATCATCTTAACACTTACCAGTGCTGGCATTTTAAACCTCATTTAGATAAATTGTTTGCTGTGACTGCCCCCATCTATTTGCCAAGACTTCCTGGAAAAGCCAGAAATTAAATGGTGACAGCAGGGGGCATGGCAAAAATTAAGGGCATCTTTCTGTGTTTCTGACCAGTACTATTAACTATATTATTAAGATATGGGGCAGCATTTTTTTCCTAACTATTGTCTTTGCTTTATTTTATTTACATCAAGAAAAAGAAACAAATTCTGCTAATTTAAAAATTGTGGTAATTTAAAACTGACTAGCCCTAGGGTAACCTATTGCAGTCTGTGAAGAAATAGTGATACAGACAGAAACTGAGTGCCTTGGAACCAAAATTTGGCCACTATATAGCTGTGTGACTTTGTAAAAGTCACTTTCCTTCTCTGGTCCTCTGTTGTCTTTCCTGAACAGTCCCCAGATCAGTTAGGATGGTAGAAAAAGAGAGAGGAGCTCTGAGCCTCCACTAATCCTAAAACGCTAGAAAACAGACAACATGCTGAATAAAGTAATGATGTAAACTAGATATGTTTAATCTAATTTAAATGGTAAGTTTATAAGAGTCTGCTAACTGTATGAAAATGGTGCTTCTAATTGCAGATGAGGATTTTGTAGTCATTAAAGCACATTTACCAGAGCTTCTAATTGGAAACAGTATTTAATAGTAGTTACCTTGAGCCATGGTATGTCTTTGATAATAAAACTACAGTTCTTTATTTAAAAAACATTGCAAAATTGAAGCTTTCCTCTTAAACAACTAGGAGCATTAATGAGGATTTACTGTATTTTTAAATAGAAAATGACTACTCAGAGATATGTGTTAAATGAATTTAGTGGGCAAGCAATCAATCTTGAATAATTAAACAAAATTTCCAAAACAATAAAAAATAAGATTATATTAGTCAGGGTTCACCAGAGAAACAGAACTGACAGGATATATATGTATATGTATATGTATATATGTATGTATGTAAATATTAAGAGATTTATTTTAGTGAATTCATTCACTGTGGGGATTGGCAAGTCTGAATTCCATAGGGCAGACTGCAAGTTAGGAACTCTGATGAAGGTTTCAGTGAATTCACCAGAAGAAGCTGGCTGGCTGGCTGAAGTAGAGATAGATATTCTTTCTGACTTCCGAAATCTCAGTTCTCCCTTTGAGACCTTCAACTGATTGGATGAGACTTCTCTTTTTTGCTGAAGGCAGTCTCCTTTGTTGATTTTAAATTATGATCAGCCATAGATGCAATCAACTGACTAGTGATTTAGATCCTCAAAATACTCCAACGGTAATAATCAGGCCAGTGCTTGCCAGGCCAAACAACTGGACACCATAACCTAGCCAAGTGACACTTGAAATTAGCCATCACGATATACTGGTTTATACTGAACATTGTCAGGAAGCTGTTTCTGACACCTGTTTTATACCCATATATTCCTATGTTTTGGTATAATATAAGCTCACTAGATTCTAAAAGTCAGCAAGCAACTTTTTATTGAACATAGTCAACACCCTTAATTGTTGAAATGTGAATTCTTGGACAAGCTTTTATTGTCACAGAAATTGAGTGTTTGTATATACAAAGCCCTGTTGGCTATAAAATTGCTACTTCCTCTGAGATTTTCCTAAGGACAAAGATCAAAATTTACTATTTCTAGACAGTTCATGATTTATCTGATAATAGTTCAGTTCAAATAGTGTTTAATGAACAACTTCTCTGTGCCAGAACCTATTCTAGTCATGAAGATACAGAGATGAGTTGATGATTAAGTCACAGCTCTGCCCTCAAAGAGCTTATAATCTAGAGGGGTAATGGACTTGTAAAAAATAATCACTTACATTATTAATTACATTGCATTACATTATTAATTATAATTTATGTGCTGATAGAAGCATATAAAGACTCAATTCAGAGGAGAGAGGTCAGAAAAATTAAAAGAGAAATCTGAGGAAATTTTCCACAATTCCGCACAAAGAGATAGAGTTGGAAAATACGAGATGTCAGGAAATGAGGAGGATAGAATAAAAAGGTCTAACATACTTCTAACAGGAGTTCCCAGTGGAGAAACTAGAGAAAACAGAGGAAAAGTGGCATTCAAAGAGATAATGATTGAAAACTTACAAAATTGGTTAAAGACATCGTCCTCAAATTGAGGAAACATAAGACCTAAGCAAAAAGTAGTTCTCATGTAGAGACATTGTAGTGAAACTACAGAAAGCCAACAGCAAAGAAAATCTTAACAGCATCCTGAGGAAAATGACAGATTACCTACAGGGGAGCAACAATTAGACTGACAACCTATTTCTCAACAGCCAACAATAACGGCCAGAAGATAGTGGAAAATATTGTCAATGTGCTGAATGAATAACTGTCAGCCTACAATTTTATACTCAAGAGGAAGGGTGACGTGAAGATATTTGCAGGATGACAGAGAATTTGCAACTCAAAAGAATTTTACTGAAAGAGCTACTAAAGTTTTTTTCAGAAAGAAGGACACTGAACCCAAAAGAAAAAGTAAGATGTAAGAACAGTGGTAAGCACTGTTCATGATAGCCAAAATGTATAAACACTCAAATGTCAATCAACTGAGTGGATAAATAACATGTGGTGTATCAATACAATGGAATGCTGTTTGGCTGAGTTTTATTGATACATGCTATGACAAGATGAGACTTGGAAACATTATGGAAGTGAAAGAAGCCAGAAAACAAAAGGCCACATATTGTATGATTCCACTTATAGAGATGTCCAGAGTGGACAAATCTATAAAAACAAAGTAGATTAGTGGTTGCCAGGGGCTACGGGGAGGAAGGAATGGTGAATGACTGCTAATGAAAATGGGGTTTCATTTTGGGGTGATGAAAATGTTCTGAAATGAGATAGTCGTGATGGTTGTACAACTCTGTGAATATACTAAAAACCATTGAACTGTACACTTTAAATAGGTGAATTTTATTGTTCATGAATTATATCTCAATAAGTCTGTTATTTTTTTAAAAAAAGAATAGCAATGAGCAAAGAAAATGGTAAAACATATGGATAAATAAGGCAAGTACTGACTGTGTAAAATAACCATAACAATGACTTCTTTGGGGATAATAAAAACAATGTAGAATTACTACTAGTCAACAACATGTAGTAGTTAAAGTGAAATCTTTGTAATGTTCAGGAGGATGGAAATATTGGTTAACTTTAGAATTTATGTCAAGAATGCATGTTAAAATTTTAGTGATGGAGAAATTGAATTGCTCATATATTGCTGGTGGGGATATAAATGGTACAGCCACACTGGAAGTCTGTCACTTGCTTTTTTTTTTTTTAATTTAATTTTATTGAGATTGTTCACATACTGTACAATTATCCAAAGATCCAAAGTGCACAATCAATTGCCCACGGTACCATCATATGGCTGTGCATCCATCACCACAATTAATTTTTTTTTCAATTTTTAGAACATTTTCATTATTCCGGAAAAGAAAGAAAGACAAAAAAGAAAACTAAAATTTTCCTATACCCCTAACCACCCCCACTCCATTATTGACTCATAATATTGGTATAGTACATTTGTTACTATTGATGAAAGAATGTTAAAATGCTGTTAACTGTAGTACATAGTTTGCAATAGGTATATATTTTTCCCTATATATCCCTCTATTATTAACATTTGTTATAGTTCATGAAAGAGATTTCTAATATTTGTATAGTTAACCACAGGCATTGTCTACCACAAGATTCACTGTTTTATACATTCCCATCTTTTAACCTCCAACTTTCCTTCTGGTGACATACGTAACTCTAAGCTTTCCCTTTTCACCACATTCACATACCATTCAGCACTGTTAGTTATTCTCACAATAAGTTGCTACCGTCACCTCTGTCCATTTCCAAAAACTTAAGTTCAATGTAGTTGAACATTCTGCTCATAATAAGCAACCACTCCCCATTCTTTAGCCTCATTCTATATTCTGGTACTTATATTTCATGTCTATGAGTTTACATATTATAATTAGTTCATATCAGTGAGACCCTGCAATATTTGTCCTTATGTATCTGACATATCACTCAGTGTAGTGCCCTCAAGGTTTCTTCATCAATCCGTTTTTTTTTTAAAGACAGTTTTGTTCACCCACCATGCTTTCCGTCCTAAGTAAACAATTGATGGTTCCTTGTATAGTCATATATTTATGTATTCACCACCATCACCACTATCTATAAGGACATCTCCATTTCTTCCACAAAAAAGGAGGAAGAGTCAAAGAAGATAGACAAAAGAGAAAGAAAAAGAAAGAGGAAAAAAAATGACAGCTAAAAAGCAACAGAAGGAAAGATGGAGTTAACCTAAAGTAGAATAAAAGAGTCAGATAACATCACCAATGCCAAGAGAGGCCCATACCCCTACCTTATGTCCCCCTCTTAAGGGTATTTAGCTTTGGTATATTGCTTTTGTTACATTAGAGGAAGCATAATACAATGTTTCTGTTAACTATAGTCTCTAGTTTGCATTGATTGTATTTTTTCCCCAATACCACCCTATTTTTAACACCTTGCAAGGTTGACATTCATTTGTTCTCCCTCATGTAAAAATGCATTTGTACATTTTATCACAGTTGTTCAGCACTCTAGGTTTTACTGAGTTATACAGTCCCAGTCTTTATCTTTCTTCTTTCCTTCTGGTGTCCCACATGCTCCTAACCTTCCTCTTTGAACCATACAGTCATCTTTGTTCAGTGTACTTACATTGCTGTGCTACCATCACCCAAAATTGTATTCCAAATCTCTCACTCCTGTCTTTTCCTATTTGTCTGTAATGCTCCCTTTAGTATTTCCTCCTAAGCTATATTCACTTTCTGGCAGAGTGCTGCTCTCTACCACAGTGAGGTTTTGCAGCTAAGCCTGCCATGAGGGGAGTGGCTCCTGGCACAGTTCCACAGTTTTTACTTACAGATTTTATGCTGCGATCTCAGGCATTCCTCCCAATCCAGTTTGGTGTATGAAGTGTGGACAGTCATGGTTGTCCCCCAGAAGTTATACCAAATTATTTACTAGTTGTTCCTGGTTGTGGGGACTAACTAACTTCCACTCCTCTCTATGCTGCCATCTTGCCATCCTCTGTCACTTGCTTTTAAAACTAGAGGTGGACTTCCATATGACCCAGCAATTGCATTCTGGGGTATTTATTCCAAAGAAGTGAAGACTTATTGTGATGCAGGAACTTGTACATAAATGTTCATGGCACGTTATTGTAATAACCAAAACCTGAGAACTACTCAAATGTCCTTCAGTGAGTAGTTAAACAAACTGCAGTGTATCCATACCATGAAATACCTTTCAGTAATAGAAAGGAATGGATTATTGATACATGCCACAACTTGAGTTAATCTCACGGAAATTATGCTGAGTGAAAAAAGTCCATCTCAAAAGGACACACACCGCATGGAATCCATTTATGTAACGTTTGTCAAACGACATAATTATAGAGATGGAGAACAGATTAGTGGTTGCCAAGAGTTAGGGATGGGGATGAGGAGAGTATAGGTGTGGCTATAAATGAGTAACACAAGGTAGTCTTATGGTGATGATACAGTTGAGTGTCTTGATTGTAGTGGTGGTTTTACACACACACACACACATACACAAATAAGCACATGTGTAAGTGGCGAAATCTGAATAAGATCTTTCTATACCAATGCCGGTTTCTTAGTCTTGATGTTGTACTAGAGTTGTGTAAGATGTTACTATTGAGAGAAAGGCTAGGAAAAGGGTACATGAGACCTGCCTTTCTTTGCAAACTTCTTTTAGTCTATAATTATTTCAGAATAAAATGTTTAAAAATTTTTAACAAGAATTACTAAAAAAAGTAAAAATAAGATATATAATTGCCTAACCAAAAGAGTATGTGTGTGTGTTGGGGGCAAGGGGGGTGGGTAGGGAGGAAAAAGAAAACTCAATCAATCCAATAGGAGGTAGGAAAGGAGAAGTTAGGCATCAAAGAAAAGACAAAATAACTGGAAACACACAAAAATAATAGTAGAAGTAAATGTATATATATTGGTGAACACGATAAATGTAAATGGATTAAACATCCCAGTTGACATAAGTCTCAGGGTTTTTGTCTTTGTTTTTAATCCAATAATTTGCTATTTCTAAGAGATCAGACTGAAATTCACACAGAAAGACTGAAAGTAAAGGGATGAGGAAAGAGGCAAATATGAAAAGAAAGTTGTTATACTACATTGTTATCAGATAAAATTGTTTAGCAATTAAATACTTTCTTTCCAGCATACTTGGAACAGTTATAAAACTGAATCAAGAACACTAGTTCACAAAATAAATCTCAACATAAACCACATATCATGTCATAAAGCAAATCTTGATTTATCCACAGCTTGTGACCACAACCCAATAATATTAAAAATTAGTAACAAAGTGATAACCAACACTGTATTCATTTAGAAAATTTAAAAACACACGTCTGAACAAGATAAGGCTCAGATAAAAAGTCATAAGATAATTAGAGAATATTAAGAATTAAATAACAATGAAAATAATGCATGTTAAAACTATGGATTCAGCTAAAACAGGGGGAATACTTAGAGGGAAATATATAGCCATATTAAGATAAGAATAAAGAGGAAAGTGTAATGAGTTAACAGTCCAAATGAAGAAAATGACAATGAAATATGAAAACTTGAGTAAACAAAGGAATAATAATGTCTAGGAAGGAAAGAAATGTGTTTATATCAACCTCATATAAAAGTTCTTGTATCTCTGGGAGTGGAGAGACTTGAGTAGGGGTAGTTAATTTTTGTTGCATTTTGTTTGGGGTCACAAAATAGGCATAAATACTGTGTGTTCTTTTTAAAATTATTTTATTTTGTAATAACTTTATTGAGATATAATTCACTTATACAATTCACTCATTTAAAGTGTACACTTCAGTCATTTTTAGTATACTCACAGAGTTGTGCAACCATCACTACAAACAATTTTAGAATATTTTCATCACCTCAAAAATAAATCCTGCATCCTTTAGCTACCACCTCCTAATCACCTCATATACCCCCCTTCAGTTCTAAGCAACCATTAATCTACTTTCTGTCCCTATATATTTGCCTATTCTGGACATTTCATATAAATGGGATCATACAATGTGAATCTTTTGTGACTGGCTTCTACTTAGCATAATCTTTTAAAGTTCATCCATGCTGTAGCATATATCGGTACTTCATTCCCTTTTATGGCCAAATAATATTTCACGTGTGGTTATACCACATTTGTTTATCTATTCATGGACATTTGGGTTGTTTCCATCTTTTGACTATTATGAATAATGCTGCTTTGAACATTTATGTATAAGTTTTTTGTTTGAATATATGTTTTCATTTATCTTAGTAGATACCTAGGAGTGGAATTGCTGGGTCGTGTGGAAACTCTATGTTTAGCCCTTTGAGGAACTGCCAGACTTTTCCAAGGTAGCTGCACCATTTTACACTCCCACCAGCAGTATATGAGGGTTCTGATTTTTCCACATACTAACACTTGTTATTATCTGACTTTTTGATTCTAGCCATTCTAGTGAGTGAAATGGTATCTCGTGGTTTTGATTTGCATTTCCCTGATAACTAATGGTGTTGAACATCTTTTCATGTGCTGATTGGCCATTTGTATATCTTGTTTGGAGAAACATCTATTCAGATCCATTGTTCATTTTTAAAATTGGGTAATCTTTTATTATTGAGGTATAAGAGCTTTTAGTATATTCTAGATACGATTTCTTTATGAGATACATGATTTTCAAATATTTTCCCCATTATTTGGGTTATCTTTTCACTTTCTTGATAGTATCCTTTGAAGCACATAAGTTTTTATTTTGACAAATCTAATTTATCTGTTTTTTCTTTTGCTCCTTTTGATTTTGGTGTAATATTGAAGAATCCATTGCAAATCCAAGGTTGTAAAGATCTACCCTTGTATTTTCTTCTAACAGTTTTATAGTGTGAGTTCTTACATATAGGTCTTTAATCCATTTTTTTTTTTCATTTGTAAAGTTTCACTTCTTTTGTTTTGTTTAAATTTAACTCTTTTTTTAAAATCAACTATATCAAAAAAAAAATTTTTAAAAACATACAATAAAAAAAAACATTTCAAACAAACCATAACAAGGGAGTAAGAAAAAGACAACTAACCTAAGATAACTACTTTACTTCCAACATATTCCTATTCTACCCCAAGAAAATAACCTAATATACCAACATTTCTGTGAACTTATTCCTGCCATACCCATCAGAAATTAACAGACCATAGTCATTCCTGGGCATTCCCAGAACATTAAATTTACCCTCAATAGCTTATCTGTTCTTATTGGGTTATCATTCCCCCTTCCTTAATTGCTCTCTATCACTACTTCCCCTACATTCTAAATTATAAACCATCTGTTTTACATTTTTCAATGTTCACATTAGTGGTAGCATATAATATTTCTCTTTTTCTGCCTGGCTTATTTCACTCAGTATTATGTCTTCAAGGTTCATCCATGCTGTCATATGTTTCATGACATCATTCCTTCTTACTGCGGCGTAGTATTCCATTGTGTGTATATACCACGTTTTATTTATCCACTCATCTGTTGAAGGACATTTGGGTTGTTTCCATCTCTTGGCAATTGTGAATAATGCTGCTATGAACATTGGCGTGCAGATATCTGTTCGTGTCACTGCTTTCCAGTATTCTGGGTATATACCGAGAAGTGCAATTGCTGGATCGAACGGTAACTCTATATCTAGTTTTCCAAGGAACTGCCAGACTGACTTCCAGAGTGGCTGAACCATTATACAGTCCAACCAACAATGAATAAGAATTCCAATTTCTCCACATCCTCTCCAGCATTTGTAGTTTCCTGTTTGTTTAATGGCAGCCATTCTAATCGGTGTGAGATGATATCTCATTGTGTCTTAACTTCCATCTCTCTAATAGCTAGTGAAGCTGGACATTTTTTCATGTGTTCCTTGGCCATTTGTATTTCCTCTTCAGAGAACTGTCTTTTCATATCTTTTGCCCATTTTATAATTGGGCTGTCTGTACTCTTGTCATTGAGTTGTAGGATTTCTTTATATATGCAGGATATCAGTCTTTTGTCAGATACATGGTTTCCAAAAAATTTTTCCTGTTGAGTTGGCTGCCTCTTCACCTTTTTGACAAATTCCTTTGAGGTGCAGAAACTTCTAAGCTTGAGGAGTTGCCATTTATCTATTTTTTCTTTTGTTGCTTGTGCTTTGGATGTAAAGTCTAGGAAGTGGCTGGCTAATACAAGGTCTTGAAAATGTTTCCCTACATTATCTTCTAGGAGTTTTATGCTACTGTCTTCTATATTGAGATCTTTGATCCACTTTGAGTTAATTTTTGTGTAGGGTGTGAGGTAGGGGTCCTCTTTCATTCTTTTTTTTTTTTTTTTTTTAATTCAGTTTTATTGAAATATATTCACAAACCATACAGTCATCCATGGTATACAATCAACTGTTCACAGTATGATCATATAGTTATGCGTTCATCACCACAATCTATTTCTGAACATTTTCCTTACATCAGAAAGAATCAGAATAAGAATAAAAAATAAAAGTGAAAAGAGAATACCCAAACCATCCCCCCATCCCACCCTATTTGTCATTTAGTTTTTACTCCCATTTTTCTACTGATTTTTTTTCAATTTTTTAACTTTGTTTATCAAAAAATTAAAAACAAACAGGCAAACAACAACCAAAAAAAACCCCACAACATTTCAAACAAAGCAATGGATTAAGGAAAACAAATAACCTAAAATAACTACTTTGCTTCCAATATGTTCCTACCATACCCCAAGAAAATTAATAAACCATGTCCAAACAGAGGAGTAAGAAAAACAAATAATCTAAAATAACT
This sequence comes from Choloepus didactylus, assembly GCF_015220235.1. Taxonomy (NCBI): domain Eukaryota; kingdom Metazoa; phylum Chordata; class Mammalia; order Pilosa; family Megalonychidae; genus Choloepus; species Choloepus didactylus. The sequence goes on along the minus strand of NC_051320.1, from coordinate 53,794,048 downwards.
ACATTGCTTCCAACATGTTCCTACCATACCCCAAGAAAATTAACAACCCCTAAGAAAACAAAGGAATAAGAGAAAAAAAAAAACCTAAAATACCTCTATTGCTTCCAACATGATCTTCCTATATCCAAGAAAGTTTACAAACCATAATCATTCCTGAGCATTCCCATAACATTGAGATTACCCTTCATAGTTTATCTGTTCTTATTAGATTATCATTCCCCCTCCACTAATTGGTATCTCTAGGTCCCCTACATTCTACAGTATAAAACATTGTACATTTTTCACAGAATTCACATTAGTGGTAACATACAATATCTCTCTTTTTGTGCCTGGCTTATTTTGCTCAGCATTATGTCTTTTTTTTTTTTTTTTAATCTTCATTTTATTGAGATATATTCATATACCACGCAGTCATACAAAACAAATCGTACTTTCGATTGTTCACAGTACCATTACATAGTTGTACATTCATCACCCAAATCAATCCCTGACACCTTCATTAGCACACACACAAGAATAACAAGAATAATAATTAGAGTGAAAAAGAGCAATTGAAGTAAAAAAGAACACTGGGTACCTTTGTCTGTTTGTTTCCTTCCCCTATTTTTCTACTCATCCATCCATAAACTAGACAAAGTGGAGTGTGGTCCTTATGGCTTTCCCAATCCCATTGTCACCCCTCATAAGCTACATTTTTATACAACTGTCTTCGAGATTCATGGGTTCTGGGTTGTAGTTTGATAGTTTCAGGTATCCACCACCAGCTACCCCAATTCTTTAGAACCTAAAAAGGGTTGTCTAAAGTGTGCATAAGAGTGCCCACCAGAGTGACGTCTCGGCTCCTTTTGGATTCTCTCTGCCACTGAAGCTTATTTCATTTCCTTTCACATCCCCCTTTTGGTCAAGAAGATGTTCTCTGTCCCACGATGCCAGGTCTACATTCCTCCCCGGGAGTCATATTCCACGTTGCCAGGGAGATTCACTCCCCTGGGTGTCTGATCCCACGTAGGGGGGAGGGCAGTGATTTCACCTTTCAAGTTGGCTTAGCTAGACAGACAGGGCCACATCTGAGCAACAAAGAGGCATTCGGGAGGAGGCTCTTAAGCACAACCATAGGGAGGCCTAGCCTCTCCTTTGCAGCAACCGTCTTCCCAAGGGTAAAACCTGTGGTAGAGGGCTCAACCCATCAAACCACCAGTCCCCTATGTCTGTGGTCATGATAGCAACCATGGAGGTGGGGTAGGCGAATACCCCTGCATTCTCCACAGGCTCCTCAAGGGGGCACTGCATCTTTTTTTTTTCCTTTTTTTTTTTTTTTTTTAACTTTCCCTTCTTTTTTAAATCAACTGTATGAAAAAAAAAGTTAAAAAGAAAACAAACATACAATAAAAGAACATTTTAAAGAGACCATAACAAAGGAGTAAGAAAAAGACAACTAACCTAAGATAACTGCTTAACTTCCAACATGTTCCTACTTTACCCCAAGAAAGTTACCTAATATAGCAACATTTCTGTGAACTTGCTCCTACTATATCCATCAGAAATTAACAGACCATAGTCATTCCTGGGCATCCCCAGAACGTTAAATAGCTTATCTGTTCTTCTTGGATTATTGTTCCCCCTTCCTTAATTGCTCTCTATTGCTAGTTCCCCTACATTCTACATTATAAGCCATTTGTTTTATATTTTTCAAAGTTCACATTAGTGGTAGCATATAATATTTCTCTTTTTGTGCCTGGCTTATTTCGCTTAGCATTATGTCTTCAAGGTTCATCCATGTTGTCATATGTTTCACGAGATCGTTCCTTCTTACTGCCGCGTAGTATTCCATCGTGTGTATATACCACATTTTATTTATCCACTCATCTGTTGAAGGACATTTGGGTTGTTTCCATCTTTTGGCAATTGTGAATAATGCTGCTATGAACATTGGCGTGCAGATATCTGTTTGTGTCACTGCTTTCCGATCTTCCGGGTATATACCGAGAAGTGCAATCGCTGGGTCGAATGGTAACTCTATATCTAGTTTTCTAAGGAACTGCCAGACTGACTTCCAGAGTGGCTGAACCATTATACAGTCCCACCAACAGTGAATAAGAGTTCCAATTTCTCCACATCCCCTCCAGCATTTGTAGTTTCCTGTTTGTTTAATGGCAGCCATTCTAACCGGTGTTAGATGGTATCTCATTGTGGTCTTAATTTGCATCTCTCTAATAGCTAGTGAAGCTGAACATTTTTTCATGTGTTTCTTGGCCATTTGTATTTCCTCTTCAGAGAACTGTCTTTTCATATCTTTTGCCCATTTTATAATTGGGCCAACTGTACTATTGTCATTGAGTTGTAGGATTTCTTTATATATGCAAGATATCAGTCTTTTGTCAGATACATGGTTTCCAAAAATTTTTTCCCATTGAGTTGGCTGCCTCTTTACCTTTTTGAGAAATTCCTTTGAGGTGCAGAAACTTCTAAGCTTGAGGAGTTCCCATTTATCTATTTTCTCTTTTGTTGCTTGTGCTTCGGGTGTAAAGTCTAGGAAGTGGCCGCCTAATACAAGGTCTTGAAGATGTTTTCCTACATTATCTTCTAGGAGTTTAATGGTACTTTCTTTTATATTGAGATCTTTGGTCCATTTTGAGTTAATTTTTGTGTAGGGGGTGAGGTAGGGGTCCTCTTTCATTCTTTTGGATATGGATATCCAACTCTCCCAGCCCCATTTGTTGAAAAGACTGTTATGTCCCAGTTCAGTGGCTTTGGGGGTCTTATCAAAGATCAGTCGGCCATACATCTGGGGGTTTATCTTCGAATTCTCAGTTCAATTCCATTGATCAATATGTCTATCTTTGTACCAGTACCATGCTGTTTTGACAACTGTGGCTTTATAATAAGCTTCAAAGTCAGGGAGTGTAAGTCCTCCCACTTCGTTTTTCTTTTTTAGAGTGTCTTTAGCAATTCGAGGCATCTTCCCTTTCCAAATAAATTTGATAACTAGCTTTACCAAGTCTGCAAAGTAGGTTGTTGGAATTTTGATTGGGATTGCATTGAATCTGTAAATGAGTTTGGGTAGAATTGACATCTTAATGATGTTTAGCCTTCCTATCCATGAACATGGAATATTTTTCCATCTTTTAAGGTCCCCTTCTATTTCTTTTAGTAGGTCTTTTACATCTTTGGTTAAGTTTATTCCTAGGTACTTGATTTTTTTAATTGCTATTGAAAATGGTATCTTTTTCTTGAGTGTCTCTTCAATTTGTTCATTTCTGGCATATAGAAACATTACTGACTTATGTGCATTAATCTTGTATCCCGCTACTTTGCTAAATTTGTTTATTAGCTCTAGTAGGTGTATTGTCGATTTCTCAGGGTTTTCCAGATATAAGATCATATCATCTGCAAACAATGACACTTTTACTTCTTTCTTTCCAATTTGAATACCTTTTATTTCTTTGTCTTGCCAGATTGCCCTGGCTAGCACTTCCAGCACAATGTTGAATAACATTGGTGACATCTGGCATCCTTGTCTTGTTCCTGATCTTAGAGGGAAGGCTTTCAGTCTCTTGCCATTGAGTACTATGATGGCTGTGGGTTTTTCATATATGCTCTTTATCATATTGAGGAAGTTTCCTTCAATTCTTACCTTTTGAAGTGTTTTTATGAAAAAGGGATGTTGGATTTTGTCAAATCCTTTTTCAGCATCTATTGATATGATCATTTGATTTTTCTCTTTTGATTTGTTAATGTGTTGTAATACATTGATCGATTTTCTTATGTTGAACCATCCTTGCATGCCTGGAATGAACCCCACTTGGTCATGGTGTATGATTTTTTTAATGTGTCTTTGGATTCGATTTGCAAGTATTTTGTTGAAAATTTTTGCATCTATATTCATTAGGGAGATAGGTCTGTAGTTTTCCTTTTTTGTAGCATCTTTGCCTGGTTTTGGTATTAGATTGATGTTAGCTTCATAAAATGAGTTAGGTAGTGTTCCATTTTCTTCGGTGTTTTGAAAGAGTTTAAGTAAGATTGGTATCAGTTCTTTTTGGAAAGTTTGGTAGAATTCCCCTGTGAAGCCATCTGGCCCTGGGCATTTATTTGTGGGAAGATTTTTGTTGACTGATTGGATCTCTTTGCTTGTGATGGGTTGGTTGAGGTCTTCTATTTCTTCTCTGGTCCGTCTAGGTTGTTCATATGCTTCCAGGAAATTGTCCATTTCCTCTACATTATCCAGTTTTTTGGCATACAGTTGTTCATAGTATCCTCTCATAATTTTTTTAATTTCTTCAGGATCTGCAGTAATGTCACCTTTCTCATTCATTATTCTGTTTATATGGGTCTTCTCTCTTTTTGCTTTTGTCAGTCTAGCTAGGGGCTTGTCAATCTTGTTGATCTTCTCAAAGAACCAACTTTTGCTGTTATTTATCCTCTCTATTGTTTTTTTGTTCTCTATGTCATTTATTTCTGCTTTAATCCTTGTTATTTCTTTTCTTACACTTGGTTTAGGATTGGTTTGCTGTTCATTTTCTAGCTTCTTCAGTTGATCCATTAATTCTTTGATTTTGGCTCTTTCTTCCTTTTTAATATATGTGTTTAGTGCTATAAATTTCCCCCTCAGTACCACTTTTGCTGCATCCCATAGGTTTTGGTATGTTGTGTTTTCATTTTCATTTGTGTCTATATGTTTAGCAGTTTCTCTTCTATTTCTTCTTTAACCCACTGATTGTTAGGAGCATGTTGTTTAACCTCCAGGTATTTGTGAATTTTCTAAGTCTCTGATGGTTATTGACTTCCAATTGTATTCCATTGTGGTCAGAGAATGTGCTTTGATTAATTTCAATTTTTTAAAATTTATTGAGGCTTGTTTTATGTCCCAGCATATGGTCTATTCTGGAGAAAGTTCCATGAGCACTAGACAAGAATGTGTATCCTGGTGATTTAGAATGTAATGTTCTATATATGTCTGTTAGATCCATTTCACTTATCAGATTGTTTAGTTTTTCAATTTCCTTATTGGTCTTTTGTCTGGTTGATCTATCTGTAGGAGAGAGTGATGTGTTGAAGTCTCCCACAATTATTTTGGAACATCAATTGCTTCCTTTAGTTTTGCCAGTGTTTGTCTCATGTATTTTGTGGCACCTTGACTGGGTGCATAAACATTTATGATTGCTATTTCTTCTTGTTGAATTGCCCCTTTTATTAGTATGTAGTGGCCTTCTTTGTCTCTCATAACATCCTTGCATTTAAAGTCTATTTTATCTGAGGTTAATATTGCTACTTCTGCTTTCTTTTTGCTGTAGCTAGCATGAAATACTTTTTTCCATCCTTTCACTTTCAGTTTCTTTGTGTCCCTGTGCCTAAGATAAGTCTCTTGTATGCAACATATTGATGGTTCATTTTTTTTATCCATTCAGCGAATCTGTATCTTTTAATTGGGGAGTTTAATCCATTTACATTCAACGTGATTACTGTGAAGGCATTTCTTGAATCAGCCTTCTTATCCATTGGTTTCTGTTTGTCATATATATTTTTTCCCTCTCTCTCTTAATGTCCTTTAATGTACCCATACTGAATCTCTTTAGTACTGAACCTTTCTCCATCTCTCTCTCCTTTCTTTGTTTCTCTGTTGGTAGGGCTCTCTTTAGTATCTCCAGTAGGGCAGGTCTCTTGTTAGCAAATTCTCTCAGCATTTGTTTGTGAAAAATTTAAGATCTCCCTCAAATTTGAAGGAGAGCTTTGCTGGATAAAGAATTCTTGGTTGGCAATTTTTCTGTCTCAGAATTTTAAATATGTCATGCCACTGTCTTCTCACCTCCATGGTGGCTGCTGAGTAGTCACTACTTAGTTTTATGTTGTTTCCTTTGTATGTGGTGAATTGCTTTTCTCTTGCTGCTTTCAGAACTTGCACCTTCTCTTCTGTATTTGACAGTGTGATCAGAATATGTCTTGGAGTGGGTTTATTTGGATTTATTCTATTTGGAGTTCGCTGGGCATTTATGATTTGTGTATTTATGGTATTTAGAAGATTTGGGAACTTTTCCCCAACAATTTCTTTGAATACCCTTCCTAGACCTTTACGCTTCTCTTCCCCTTCTGGGACACCAATGAGTCTTTGGATGTTTTATGTTATCTATCATATCCCTGAGGTCTGTTTCAATTTTTTTTTATTTTTTCCCCATTCTTTCTTTTGTTCTTTCATTTTCCGTTCTGTCATCCTCCAGGTCACTGATTCGCTGTTCAGCTTCCTCTAGTCTTGTACTATGAGTATCCAGAATCTTTTTAATTTGGTCAGCAGTGTCTTTTATTTCCATAAGATTGTCTTTTTATTTACTCTTGCAATTTCTTCTTTATGCTCTTCTACTGTCTTCTTCATGTCCTTTATATCCTGTGCCATGCTCTTCTTCATGTCCTTTATATCCTGTGCCATGCCCTCGTTGTTCATCTTGAGTTCTTTGATTAATTGCTCCAAGTACTGTGTCTCCTCTTATCTTCTGATCTGGGTGCTTGGGCTTGGGTTATCCATATCATCTGTTTTTTTCATATGCTTTAAAATTTTCTGTTGTTTTTGGACTCTTGGCATTTGCTTAACTGGATAGGGTTCTTTTAGGATTTGTAGACTGATTAAAACCCTTGTCTCTAATTTGTCAGATCTACAGCTTTGTGGAGAACATTTTCTCTAACTAACCAGCAGGTCAAGTTTCACTTCTTTTAAAAAGATCCTGGAAGGCAGCCTCTCCAGGGACGCCCACCATCGCCCTATGCCAACCATCCCGCACCTCTGACCTCGGTCCGCCACCTGGATTGTTCCCTGGCACCACCGAAGAACCTACAGCCACCAAGCTCACCCACATCAGCAGTGCCGCCCCTTTAATCCATTTTGAGTTAATTTTTGTTTATGGTGTGAGGTAAGGATCTAACTTCGTTATTTTTCATGTGGATGTACAGTTGTCCCAACCCCTTTTGTTGAAAAGACTATACTTTCCCTTTTGAATGGTCTTGGCACCCTTGTTGAAAATGAATTGACCATAGATGCATGGGTTTATTTCTGGATTCTGAATTCTATTCCATTGACCTAAAAGCTATTTTTATGCCAATATCATACAGTGTTGATAACTGTTGCTCTGTGGTAAGCTTCCAAATGGGGATATGTGAGTCCTTCAACTTTGTCTTCTTTTTCAAGATTGTTTTGGCTATTCTCAGTCCTTGGAGTTTCCACATGAATTTTAGGATCAGCTTGTCAATTTCTACAAAGAAGCCATTTGGCATTCTGATAGAGATTTTGTTGAATCTGCAGATCATTATTGCTTTCTCATCAATATTGTGTTCTGATCCATGAACATGAAAGGTATTTCCATTTATTTAGATCTCCTTTAATTTCTTCAACAGTGTTTGTGGTTTTCAGAGAATAAGCTTTGCATTTCTTTGGTTAAATTTATTACTAAGTATTTTATTCTTTTTGATTCTATTATAAATAGAATTGTTTTTCTTAATTTCACTTTTGGATTATTCATTACTAGTGTATAGAAATACAATTAATTTTTGTGTATTGATCTTGTATCCTGCAACCTTGATGAACTCATTTATTAGTTCTATTTGTTTTTAGTGGATTCCTTATGATTTTCTATATACAAGATCATGTCATCTGTAAATAGAGATGATTTTCTATATACAAGATCATGTCATCTGTGAATAGAGATAGTTATACCTTTCTCTTTCCAATCTGGATGCCTTTTATTTCATTTTCTTGCTGTGTTACTAGCTTTATGATTGTTTAGTCTTCATTTTTGTATGTACATTTGTCATATTATTTTATGTGTTTTCTGTAGGCTATAAATGTTCCATAATTTTAAAAAACTTAACTGGTATATGACGATTATAATATGGTTTAATTATTTTCTAATCACATGACATCAATAATTAAACATTAGCATTCCCCTTAAAGAGACATAAAAAGCAGAGAACTTCAATACTGGGGCTCTAGATCTGATCCTACACTGACTGAGTGTCTTTGAGCACTTACTTCTCTGCACTTTAGTTACCCCATTTGTAAAATGGGGAGTTTGGTCTATGGCACATCCAGTTCTAAAGTCCTTTAATTATGTGTCTTAAGAGAAACTATTCCTAGTAATCTTAGCCTTCTGTGGGCACTTTTGATCCTTTCTTCATTCCAAATGTCACTACAGAATTGTGCATTGCAGGTTAACATTACAGTATTGTCGAATGTTATTGAAAGATTCCTGGAAAAATAAATAATCATTTACACGGTTTTCAGACAGCATCATAAATATAGGAATCTATTTCAAGTTTTCTAACTCTATAGTATTGTATAGTGTGTGAGATAAGAAAGTAGTATCCTATGATGCTTTTTATGTAAATTAGTGTTAAGCATAATGGATTGTGTTGAACCTATTTCTTAATACTCTGTTCGTATTATTTCTAATAGTCTAAAACACTTACTAGTTTATTTAGGTGAAATAAAATAAGTTAACTGGTGAAAAATATCCCTCCTCTCACCACTCCTCAACCTGTGACACACATTTAATCCCTAACTTTTGGTAGGTAGCAAAGTCTTACCCAGTACTGTTGTCAGGGATGCAAAGTTGTATACGGCAGAAATAACATGACAAAATTTCTGCCCTCTATTATCTGCAGTTACCCCAAGAGAAAGTTAAGAAAATCCATCATAATATCCTGGAAGGAGGATAAGCTCTGAAATCAAACAGATCTGGGTTCCACCATTAATGATGGAAATTTGGGAGGTAACTTAAACTGTTCAGCTTTACTTTCCTGATCTGTAAAAAATGAATAAAAATAACTACCCCATTAGAAACAAACAAACAAAAGAGAATATAGGATCAGAATTACTGTCTTCCAGCAACTGAAACCTTATCCTGTGGCAGAGAAGACTGATTTAGGTCTGTAGCTCTAGAGAGAACAAGGGCCAATGGGTAGAATCTTTGAGGAGACAAATTACAACTCCCTGGATGAACAAACTGAGCTCTTCAAGAACAGAATGATAGGAGGCTCACTATTTAGTAGGTAATGATTTCCCTGTCACTGGAGAAATTTAAGCAAAAAACAAAACAAAACAAAACGAAAAGATCTCTATATAACAAGAACAGAGAGAGAACTCACATAACAGATGCAAGAGTTCTTAACATAGTGCTTTTGGATAGAATTCAGGGGACCCCTGAATTTTAATGATAAATATTTACATCTGTATTTGCATTAACTTCTGACTGAAATATACCATTTCCTTCCATTCTGAATGTAGACAACCAACTAGAGTAGTATTAACAGTACTTGTAACTTTATCACCAATAAAAACCACAGCTGATTTTATATCACATTACAGTTGTTGCAGATATCTTGAAATACCGTTTGTGCTCATCCTTACTTTGATCTTATGGTAGTTACTGGACCTGCCACCAGACCTTAATTTTTATTGCATTAATTAAGAAACGCATATACACATAAACAAACAAACAACCATCTTAAGTGTTCAAGGAGAGATATGTCTTGGGTGTCATTTGATAGACAAAGAAGTGTGACAAAGACTTAACTAAGAAAGTGATACCTAATCTTCACATTCTTTATGAAAAGAAATTGTGCATATTAAATTTCTCTTTGCTCATTTATTTCTGCTCAGTATTTTTTAAATTCAGTTTTATTGAGATAGATTCACTTACCATACAGTCATCCACAGTGTACAATTAATTGTTTACAGTACATAATATAGTTGTGCAGTCATCACCACAATCAATTTTTGAACATTTTCTTTACTCCAAAAAAAAAAAAAAAAAAGAAAAGAAAAGAAGTTACACCTAAAACATCTCATTCCCTCATTTTTTGTTTAATTTTTGTGTTCATTTTTCCACTCATCTGTCCATACACTGGATAAAGGGAGTGTGAGCCACAAGGTTTTACAATCACACAGTCACACCGTATATGCTATATAGTTAAACAATTGTCTTCAAGAATCAAGGCTACTGGGTTGCAGTTCAATAGTTTCAGGTACTTCCTTCTAACTATTCCAGTACACTAAAAACTTTTTAAAAAGGGGTGTCTATATAATGCATAAGAATACCCTCCAGAATGACCTTTCAACTCCATGTGAAATCTCTCAGCCACTGAAACTTTATTTTGTTTCATTTTGCCTCCCCCTTTTGGTCAAGAAGATGGTCTCAATCCCATAATGCCAGGTCCAGGCTCATCCCCGGGAGTCATATCCCACATTGCCAGGGAGATCTACACCCCTGGGAGTCATGTCCCACGTAGGGGGGAGGGCAGTGAGTTCACCTGCTGAGTGGGCTTAGAGAGAGAGAGGCCACATCTGTTTGCTCAGTAATTTTAAAACATCTGATCCACTCAGATACAGTTTATGGTTGTTCTCATCTCTGTTAATTATTTTATAATATTCAGAACTAGTCCTAGGCATGGTCTTCCTTTTGGAGTTCATTAGGATGTAAAATTGGACTCCCATGATTCTGACAACTATTTGTTTAATTGTGGGAATGTGTAAACGGCTAATTTTAAATTGCTAAATTTTTGTCTCATGTAGATTCCAAGGGCTGAGAAGGTAACCAATATTTAAAGTTAATTGTAACTTAGGGAACAAACAAGTAAATTTTAGATACAGATCATTTTGAAATATGATACACTTTTATAACAATACATACACTTATGGGGGAAATGGTGGGAAAACACTTGAGATTTCTTTTAGCCCCGTATATAGCGGAAGTTTAAAAAGCTAAAATAATAATAGTTTTATTAATATTACTGATTTGAAAATATGGGCTAACACCCCTCTAGTTCTACCCACATCTGAAAGTCAAGTCATTCCCTGAGAAAAAGAAATAAAATGCTACCGAATTGCATCTCTGATTCTACAGCACATTTAAAAAAGATTGTAATTGGTAGTTTCTATCATCCTGATATTAAGAAAACCATGAGATTATTTCTATTTTATAAGTATTTTATAAAATTTATTGGATTTAGAATTTATTATTAAAGGCAAAATGAGTGTTGACAATAGTTTATCATAAAGGCGGGACATACACCCTGATGCAAAACTTCAAGAAGTGGGAAAACAGTGAAACCATTCATATATGTCAGTCCAGCCACTTTTGACATACAAAACCAAAAGATAACTTTATTATTATTACTTAATGTCAACTTAATCGACCTCTTTAGATAATTAGTGTGTTGCGTAGAATTTTCATATGCATTATCTCACTCATTTAAACCTCCCCCACACTCTTTAAGGTATTGTCTCCATTTTACAATTGAGAAAACTCAGAATCAGGGAGGAAGATGGCTTCCCAGGGTCACATATGATGAATAAGTAGCAGAGAGAGGTCTCCTGACTTTGGGCATGGTGCTTTTTGATCTGCCTCTCAAAGTAGTATGATGCCTGTATGCCAGAGTGACCTCTGCAAAATGTCTTACCACCTTATTTTTTTCAACCTGCTTTTTCTCACTGTAAGTGCTCAACAATATCACCATCCCATTTTCCCATCTTATTCAGCTTCAGTTTCTTAATACCATATAACGAATCACCCCAAGCTTAGTGGCTTAAAACTACAACCAATTATTATTGCTCACCAATTAATGGATTAGCTGGGCTGTTGGAGGATGCATGTCAGGCTTGTCTGAATTCAGCCGGGCTCACTCATGATGCTGTCGCTGGCCGGTCAGCTGGGGGCTGGCTGGGCTAAGGGGGTCCCATCCTCGTGTTGACCACTGGCTGGCTGTTGGCTGGGCTCTAGTCACTAGGGCAATGGCGTTGATTGTGTCACCTATCTGTTGTCATCCAGCGGGCTATCTGGGCTTGTTCTCAAGAACTTTACAAAAAAAATAAGCAGAAGCATGTGATGCCTTTTGAGGTCCAGTCTTGGAACTAGCACACCTTCACGTCCTTCATATTCTATTGGCCAGCCCAAATTCAAGGGGTAGGAAAATAGTCTCTACTTCTTGATGGGAGGAAATCCAGAGTTACCTGACAAAGGTTGTGGATACAGAGGGGAATGAGGAATTGTGTCCTGTTTTTTGTTTTTTGTTTTTTTTTTGTTTTACAATCTGTCATACTCAGATTACTTTCAATTAATTTGTTTGATGTGTTCAAATTGATATTAATGATTTAATAGTTTATATCTTTCCAGGAGTATTTGCTTTAGGAACAAAAACATTGACAGGAATAGTGTCTAATGTAAAGGAATGATAGCCTCATGCTAATTATTAACCCTGGGCCAGAGATCCAGTCTGTAGCAGGTGAACTTTTCCTTATGTTTTTCAAACCATAATCAGTAACTTCCTCACTGATTTTAAACACCCTGCCTTGTGCCATTTAAACCACTCAGTGAATAATTTAAAGAATTTTCAAGTAAGTTATTTCTATTCAACAGTTCACGTTTATAATTATGTAAGATTTTCATAATTACCCATTCAATGCTAAACTTCTTACGAATCTTTATTTTTCTTATTACTGCCAAATGTATTAGATTGTAAATGGAAAGCATGGAAAGCACATAGCATTGTGATACAGTTGTTCCCCATCAGGAATAGTAATCAAAATTATTGCCAAGTGCCTTTATTAGGAAAAGAAAATTCTTAACTGATTAAAGGCCAAGGATATCATATATCAGCTATAAAATGGGTTTTCAACTTTTCTGCTTCATTTTTTAAAAAGACCAAATTTCACTTCAGTGTATATAATAAAGCTCTAAAGCTTCAAAGACACTGCATTCTGAAAAGGGTTCCTTGTAATTGAAACATACATTTGAAATTCAAATAACTCCTTGGAATTTGAAGCCAGCTAGAAGGTTTGCAATGTAGAAAGTTGTGTATGGGGGTAGGGGGTGGGGGATAGGGCGGAGATCCCTTATATCATTGCTAATTTATACTAACAGAAGATATTATACCTTTGTACTTAGATGGGAGCAACAGATGCATCCTATGAAGTAATCAAATAAACATGAGCTATATGTGGTAAATATCTTGGGCAATGTGTTAGAACTTGTCTTTTAACCTCTGTAGTTCTTTTTTTAAACCACTATATACTTTTTCAAGCAGTATATATTAAACCCCTAATTTCATATAGTAGATGATGTAGAAGAGCCAATAGAAGGTGTGATTCTCTTTCCCCAGAGAATTTTTCTTCTATTTGTAGAGCTTAATGACTTACATGACACAATAAAAGAAGAAATAAGGGACTTTCACCATTTAGAGTCTGAGAAAGTAAAGATGGGCTGAGGTGGTCTGAGAAGGTTTCATGGAGGTGGACAACGACAGGCCAGGGGGGTGATGAAGTATGCTTGAAATCTGCCAAGAAAAAGAGCCGCCCAGTCTAGGTGAGCTGAGTGGCACATGCAAAGGGTTGACATCTGACCCGAGACAGTGTGGACCAGGTAGAGGATGCATATTAAGTGTGCCATGGATTTCTGGATGGTCAAAGTGAGGACAGATAATGGGGAACTGCTGTGGTGTTTTTATATTTGATGTAGTCGACTATAGCAAGTCATTGTGGGTTCTTGACCAGAGGAGTGGTGGAAAAAGTTAGCTTGTCTCCAGTAGAAATTAATTTTAGAGGTCAAAAGCATTTCTGAAAATCTCTTATATAACATCTCCTTTTTTACTGAGGCCCAGGAAGGTGATATAACTTGCTCACAGTCACCCAGTTAGAAAGTAGCACAGATCTGAATCTCAGATTCATCCTTTAACTCCAAGTACAATGATCTTTCTTTTTTACCGTGGTCCTCCAGGATATATTAAAGAGGAAGTCCAAATGGGAAAAAGTTTGTAGTCCATGATTGAGATGATAGAGACTCCAACCAGAGGGTTGCTGAGGAAAATGGATGGAAAGGATAAGTAAGAAGCATCTTAGTTAGGAAAAGTCAGAACCTGGTGTCTATTATCTTTATTTTAATGAATGAGGAAAATCTCTAGAGAATTCAGTAAAAGACTGAGCTATTTCTAAAAAATATTTGACCAAAGTGAAATACCAATCCCAATAAAACCATATTATTATTCCAAAGTGAGCCTGGCAAATAGGTGCTACATAAAAATTTGTTGAATGAATTGAACAAAGAAATGAATGAATTCATCAGCTTAAAGTTGTCTTTTTTTTTTTTTTTTCAGTAAACATCTTGCAAGTACTATTTAAAGTAGCATTTATAGAAAGCATTCTTTTCTTTCACAGATTCACCTTTTTGGAGTTTTTCTGGCCATTTTAGGAAACTTGATAATCAGCATTTCTCTAAATATTCAGGTAAGAAAAAAGCTTTTTGTCTACCTCTCTTGCTTGATTCAAGGCTGCATTAAGAGTTTTATGATAACCAGAAACTTTTGCCTTCATAGGCCCCTTTCTCCATAAAAATTATTGAAAATTAGGTTCTATGACTACACTGTTACAAAGACAATTATAATCCAGTCTATGTTACATCCTTTCTTCTTCTTCTGGACTTTTAAAAAAAATTAAAACATTTTTGTTGGCCCCTTAAAGTATCATGGGCCCTTAGTATAATGGCTGCTGTGCTTATTGGATAAGTCAGCCTGGTTCAATTTACAGCTCTTTGATTTCTTTCAATATCGTTCACAGATGGAATACAAATATTTGCTAGAAGCAGTTCATAGGAATACAGCTCTTTTGTGTTTTCTTTCTTTAAAATACTGTCAAAATGTTGATGTAAACTAAAAGATCTTGAAGAAAGGCTGGAGTATAATGTAGGAACTTTAACTGAACCATGAATTAGAAACCCAAATGAATTGCTAATTTGCTGAACTAAAAACTGAAATAAATATCAATTTTAAGGCAAACCATGAATCAAATTAAATGTTTTCAATCATTTAAACCTACTGAATCAAAATAAGCTGGAACATCAAAATATATCCCCAAATATCATGTTATTTCATGCAAACCCTTGGTAGAAAAATGACCTGATATAATTTTCCATGATTTCTAAGAAATTTATTTATTACTGAAAAAAGGTCAAAAACAAATCATTGTCTTTATAAAGAGATTCAAAGAAATGCAAAAGAAAAACGTGAAATTCCCCTCTTTGTTCAGAAGCAGCCAGTTAATAATGTATTTTTTCCAAGTTTATTTCTATGTATAAGGAATATACATGTATTTGGGTGGATGTTCCAAAATTTTTATGATTCCCTTGTAAGATTTTTTTTTAGCTACTGAAAATAATAGTTAAATGAATCTCTCTATATATAATATTTATATAGAGATAGATGTAGTCTCGCACACATGCATGAGTGTTCTGTAAAAAAGATTCTTAGAATTGTCTGGTTAAGAGATTTATTCATTTTAAATATTGCTAGTTCAGCCAAATTGGTGTCTACAGTGGTTGTACCTTACATTCACACCAACGGTGTTTGTGCCCATTCCCCATATCTCAATGCCATGTATCGTTAATTATTTGGTGAGGGGAGGGGAAGGCATCCAAGAGATGAAAATGGTATTTCATTGTTTCAAATTGTTTATATTTTTTTATTATTAATGAGTTTGAGAATCTTTTCTCCTGTTCATTAATCATTCGTAATTTTTCTTCTGTAAATTACTGTTTCCCAACCTTTTCATGTTCTCTCAGGTTTTTTTTTTTTTTTTTTTTTGGTCTTTTTCTTATTTATGTAGGAACTCTCTTTATATTAGTGATAGTTACTCTTTGTCATAATATGTATTTCAAATATTTTCTCCCTTTCTGCTCGATTGTGCTTTAATTTTGCTCATAGTATATTTTTCTGTATATTACACAGTACTGAACTTGTTTTTCTTAATACAGTAAAATCTACCAGTCTTTCCTTTTCTGGCTTATGAATTTTGTACCACACTTAGAAAGGTCTTGCTTATGCCAAGATTTTTTTTTAGCATTTCATGTTTTCTTCTAGTACTTTTATTATTTTCTTTTTTAAAATTTTTAAGTAATCTGGAATTATACATATTGCCTATAAGGAAGTATGTTTAGTTATCCTAAAATCTTTATGGAAATAGGGCTTTATTTTATGGCCATATTTTCAGGAATTTATGTTTCAAATATAAAGAAATATTCAAACCATATGTAAGAGTCATCTCCAAACTCCAGCACCAAAGAACTCTGCCCTGCCATGTTTATTATATTAGGTACTATGCCCCATAAACGTGTATCCCTTTTTCAGAAAGTTTTTTATTAGTACTTTCTTATCTTTATTTCATTAATGTTAGAGCTGGATTTTTTTTTTTTTTTTTTTTTTTACATTCTAAAAAAAGTTTTGGTGTAATGGACCGAAGAGTCACTTAACTCCTCAACCTGTATCTAATTTTAAAAGGTAATAATGATACTTACTTTGCAGAGTTGGTATGAGAATTCAGCAACATACACATGTGAAAAGGCCTTTCAAACCACAAAAAGCTATTTAAATGGAAATCCTTTCTGCTGTTAATGTGCTTGGAGCAAACATGAAACCACAATAATTGCTCTATAATACGCTGAAAATAAATGTAAAAGCCATGTTTCAAATTTATAGGAATAAAAATTTCAAGGCAAAATTTTAATTTGGTGCAAATGTTTTCTTATTTACATTCTGACTTGCTTTCAGAAATATTCTTATCTTCAGTTGGCACACCAAGAGCACCCACGGCCGTACTTCAAGAGCATGTTGTGGTGGGGCGGAGTCCTGCTCATGGCTGTGGGAGAGACCGGAAACTTTGCTGCCTATGGATTTGCCCCCATTACGCTCATCGCTCCGTTGGGTTGTATGTCTGTCACAGGTGAGCCATTTTTCTGTGTTTTGACGTATGATGGAAAACACAGCTGAAAGAAACACGTGCACAAAAGAAGAAAGTCTGTTCCTTGTTTACTTAGCATGTTAACTTGGAACAGTTTTTACTACTAATTTCAGTTATCCACTGTCATGCTGCCACATTAAGCATGGAGAAACTTGCATTTTATAGCTATCACATTATGTTTAAAAGCCTGATTCCCCATGTCTGAGTCATAATAAATCAACAGTGACAGCAAATGCTATCCTGTGCTTTGAATCATTAATGGAAAATTTTCTAAAAGCATTTGTAATACAGTGCTGTGTTTTAATCATACACTAACTGACATTAAATGTAGCTCAAGTCTTGGATGCCTGATCTTCACTCCCATAGTTTAGCATCTCTTTTATATTAAGAATTAAATATTGATTATTCTACATTACTATAAGACTATGTAATTTTACAGTAATGTTGTAATCACTTGCATTAAAAATTTATATAATTTTCTAAAAACATTTAGAAAAGAGAAACTGAAATGTTTTTAAAGGTTAAAAAGAAGCAAAAAGCACTGCTAAAAAGGAGAACAAATTCTCTAAGCCCTGTTAAATTAATAAGAGCTTTTTAGTTTTACTCTTTATCCACTGCTACGGAAACAGCATGTTTCTAAATTTCCGTGAATTTAGATCCTTCCTTGAAATAGAAACAAGTTGATAGTTATTGTCTGTTAACACCTAGATCAAACCTAACATATATTCACATATCCCATTTTAATATTTCTCCTGAAAAAAATGTATATGACTTCTTAAAGAAAGCAAGGTTTAAACTAGGATAATAGATATTCGAAAGAATTTCACTGTATTTTTAAAGTAGTTTCCCCATTTATCTAAAAAGATTTATGATGTAGGATAACAGAATATATAGCAATGAGTAACTTCTAGCTTTCTAGAAATTGTTTAGTTAGGATCACTCTACTGTTACTACTCTGAATAAGTACACAATTTATGCAATCATTCATCATTTTACATTCTGATAAATAGAGCAAATTTGTTATATCTTATCTACTATTTACTGCATATAATATGTACATGGACATTTTATATGTTTTTTTTTCCTTTCTCAAAATCTGTGAAATAACAGATAAAAAAATCTAGTTATATTGTCAACCTGGGGCCTCTACAGACTCCAATTGTTCTGAAAATGTTTATTATTCTACATAATAACTGTATATTTAGAGCTGAGTTTTAGTTTTGTTTCTTACTCTGCTTTATACTGAGTTACCATGAAATAGCCAGAGAAAAACTGTTCAGGCACATCAAATAGATAATGGGGAAAAGTCGAGTGCACCACATTGTATTGAAATTCTCCATTTATCTCCTTTTGGGGTGCAAGGAAAAGAAAGCTACTCCAGTTAGCTGCAATAAAGGGCGATATGGCTGGATTTATTGTAAGTGAATATCAGAAATGAAATATAGCCAGGTCTCATGAGACCTGGAGTAAGAATTTGGGAGTTGTAGTTGAGTGGGGGTCGGCAGTGACACCACTTGCAGACTTCAGTGGAAGCTATGAATCCACTCATCTTGGCTTGACTTGTTCAAAGCTGTCATTAATTAGCAGCAGTTTAAGTTGTCTTCCCCTCTCTGCCCATTTAAAATGGTTTAAAGAAATGAACTCAAATACAAACCATTTCCTACTTTACAATTTTCACAAGTGGTAACATATGCTCATAAATAATATTCACACAGCACTACTAAACTGAATGTGAGGTTATCATCAAGTGTCGTGGGTGGGTAAGAGACTGCTGGTGACTGAGGCTTCTCCCCAGAGCACTGCCCCGGTATCCTTTATAAAGATTCTAGAAACCCTAGAAAACTTGAAGTAATGGGAAATAGTTTCAAAATAAGTGTATCTTACAGCTGTATCTACAGATGAGGTGGAAGAATGTCTCTACTTTTCTATGCTAGAACTTTTTTTCCTATCATTTTTTGGAAACTTTGATAAAAATCGAACCCCCTTTGAAGATAAAAAAATAATAATGTCTGTTACAATGTTGCATGTGAGATTGAGATTGCATATTCTTTTCCAGTTTTTCTTCAATCTTGTGTTAACTTTTCAAATAAAAAAGAAACTTAAAATCGAGAACATTTAAAAAAGTTTTAAACCATAAGTCTAAGTGAAGGGTACTTTCTTCCATTTTCTTCCCTCTTATGAGGTGGTCAGGCTCATGCCAGAAATAAGCATTTAATTCCAGAAATAAGGTGATATTATATGGGTAAACATGAGTGCTATTCTTACTACTCATAAGATTGCTAATATGTTGGACCTGCTGTTTTGTCTTACATAATCAAAATTCCTGTTCCTTTCGCACAGTTCAATTGAACAGACATTGGTTTTTTTAGGACTAATGTGTAAGAAACCCTGTGGTAAGCATTATAGGGAATTCAGTTTGCACTCAACCCAAGTTTTCCCACCTTGAACCATTTCCCTTTCTATCCTCCTTTCCCCTTCTGTATGCCCTGCAGTCCCTCACTGACATGCTCACCCTGAGGCAGTAGTTCCCAAACACTAGTTCCACAGGTGGTTTCATAGGCGTTCTAAGAAACAGTATGTGTGTGCAACTTTCCCACTTCTTGCTCTGGGTTCATAGCATTTTTGTTCACTTGCTAATTAATTCCAGAAAGGCCAAATGGCAGATTTTTTTTAGATCTAATGCAATTTGAGAATGTGTTTGCTGGGAGAATGTTATTACACGAAAAGACCACTAAAAAGAAATAAATAATTTGGATATTCTGTGTGGCGTTCATTATAAAATTTTGAACTACTGCTAATCCTTCATGTCTCAGGTAAACACTCTTCCTCTTTCTGGGCTTCTAGACTTAGTTAAATGGGCTTATTCTCTGCTTCCTTTTCATCTTGCATGGGATTCCCTCATATATATGGTGCCTTGCTTTGAATTAGAAAAAAAGCAGCCCTTTCTCAAGATGATCTATTTTTCTCTGTCTGCAAACTATTGTAATATACTGATTTTATCAGAGCAAGACACTCTGGTGCCATCTGTCTGAAAATTGTCCAAAGAAATATATAGATCGACAAGGTCTGTGATGTAGGTGGTATCTCTTCGGAGGTGACATCTTTGTGCAGTGCACGACCTGCCCAACTGCACACAGTGACCCTAAACCTATACTCCCCTTCAGCAATCTCACCACCTTCACAATGACTTGTTTAATGTCCATCCTCACATTCGACTGACATCAGGAGACTGGCGAACATGTGCGGATTTTTGTTTTTGGTTTGTTTTTTTGTTCTTTGTTTTTTTTTTGCCGGCTCTCTGCTCTCTTCAGGAGACTGTGGCACAGGGAAATCATGCAATATGGCCTTTTAGAATTGGTTTGAATTTGAATTTTAATAAAATGAGCGTAGGATGTTCTAGGATGTTCTGTGATGATGGAAGAAAAAAAACTCTTGTTTAAAAGATTTCAGTTCTTGACAAAGCACAATAGTTAAATATTCCATTGCAAGGGAGTCTTGTGAATATTTACTCTTAAAGTTCTATAAGCCTATCCTTTGGGGGTTAGGTTATATTATTTGTGCATCTAAAAAGTATGGTCTTGCATTTAATGTTTTTTTTTCTGTTCTTCCCATGACTGTTATCTATGTTATGCTTAAGCATTTAGAGATGATTAAAACTAATGAAATTATCAACAGTTCAAAGATTTAAAGCACATGCAATTAAGGGATTCAAGGTAGACCTCAGTATTAAGTAAACTCACCCAGGGGGTGGCAAGGGAGTAGGGTATTGAAGGAGGTTGTTGCAGGAGCAGGGAGAAAGAGAGAAATACAACGTGGGGGAAGCACCAGTGGTATTTTTCAGTTCTATGACTCTGAGTATATTGATTTAAAGTAATTAGAAAAGATTTTAAAGAACAAATCACCTCTTTATAAGTAAAATCAGGCAGTACTTTAGATGAGGTAGTTAAAGGTAAGAAACTAATATTGAATGAACATCAACTATACCAGGTACAGTAAGAGACAAAGTAAACTTGTTACCTTACTTAATTACTGTCCAGATGAATATGCGTGAGTTATAAATAGATCGAATTAGATTAAATTCTGAAACTTAAAATTAATAGCAGCAGGGTCTCTTTGGCCTTAGAGAAATTTCCTGAGAGAAGTAGACAACCTGCTACTAGCCTAATTTGGATTAACTTTGGAGAACTAACTGCACTGAGAAGATGAGGAGAGGATGAGATGTACGACTAATAAGTCTCTTCCCTCTCTCATTTTCCCTAGTACACTGACTTTTGCTCAAATTGAAATTCATGATGTGGAATGTATGTTGTTTCGTGTATTTCTGTTGTGCTGCTATAAAGCTGTAAACTGCTATGTGTCTGTAATCCATTAGACGATGGTCACAGCGTAGCCAGAAAGCCCTGGTGAGGCCTTTTGGAATTCCAAAGAAGTCACCTCAAGCAGAAACTTTTGTCTCCAAGATTTTTATTAGAAACAAATGAAAGCAAACACAAACAGACCGCTGAGCGAGTGACCTGGACTGTTACACAAACCTAGATGCTGCTAATTCTCTCTGTCCTTTGAGAACAGTATGCTTAGAAGCCAGCCTGGGTGAAACCTCTGGAACTCTAAAACCTCACCAGATGCTTGTTATAGTGGCATTCTATATGGACATTTATTTTAATGTTTGAAATACGCAGAAAATATCCCTTTCTCAGTGACTTGCTGGGTAGTCTGCATTAGCATATTTGTCCAAAAACCAGCCTAAATAGAATGTCTAGAATAAAACTCCTAAGTTTTGGTTTGTTTGTTCATGGGCTGACAGCAGAAAGCATTCCTAAAACCTAAAAATGTTATTCGAGACGTCTTTTTCCACTCATCCTCTTATATGCTATTAAATTTATAACACAGAGTTAATCTTGACAATGGTAATGTTTTTACTCTTTTGGTGTCTTTTTGGAGTTAATCATTAATGTGTTTGTACTCCAAAAATGTAGAAAAGAAAGGGTTATTTTCTTTAATCTAGGTAAATTTCCTCATTTGTAGTTACATGAATTACTTACGAACAGCAGTAAGAGTCATTTTCTTCAGTAAATGACAATAGCAATTTTTTTCATCAGCATGAATTGCTTGACACTTTTATTCCTTCCAACATGGATGACAGGACAATTTTTCTATCTGTAAGAAGACATTTTCAAAACTGTCACATTCTCAAATCTTCAAATCTTAACTCTATGGAAGACATTGTCATGATATAATTTTTTCCTAAAATTCTAAAACCAATGGGGAATGATAATTATAGAACAGTGCATCAGTACAGTTGGAGTTGATTGAGCCTGGAAGCACGCTTAGTGTGTCCACATGTTTGAAGTTTGATTGTGACTGACATGAAAGTGTTTCTGTGGTTTTCTTTTTAGAAGTACAATAAAGTTGCCATTATAAGTGGTCAGAAACCACAAGCCAGATATTTACATGTGAGGATCTATTTGTAGCATTATTATATAAATATGTTCTTTTCCTGTCATGTTTTCTTTTTTTTTTTTAAAGAAAGTTTTCCTTACTACTTTGTCTTCTACTTTCCTATATTATAAACATATACTCTGGTTTCTCTTAAGATCATAGAGGTTAAACAAGAAATTTAATGTCCATGAAATGAAAATTGATGAAATTTTCATTTGTGGACTAGATTAGAGTTTATAGGCTGTGGCTTGTAGACCAGATCCTGCTGCTACTGTGCTTTGTCTGGCTCACTAATACTCTTAAAGATTATGAATTAATTTCCCATGCTTAAAAATTAGACCATGTTACACAAAAATCTGGATTTTTGTCTTCTTTTATAGAATCAGATTGCTAACAGTGGGCTTACACTTGGCTAAGGCTGGGCTGTAGTTGCCTCCTCGTAGTCTTGTGTTTTCCAGTTGACCTCAGGCCCACTGCTCCTCATTGCCATGGCTCATCACCCTCATCACTACAGCCTACCACCCTCATTGCCATAGCCCACCACCCTCATGATCCCAGCTCAGCGCCCTCTTCACCACAGCCCACACCTCACTAGTTTTGCCTCTTTGAAGGATTCCCTAGCTGGTACCTATAGTCATTTGAGTATGTGACCAAAGGTTTTTTACTTTCCAACTGAATCACATAAGATTATCAAATTGATAATCACGTTTGAGTAAGATATAATTGATTTTTTTAACTTTGGATTAAATTTGTCTTTTAAAAAGTTGTCATACAATTGTATAAAAATGTAGCTTATGAGGGGTGACAATGGGATTGGGAAAGCCATAAGGACCACACTCCACTTTGTCTAGTTTA
This sequence comes from Choloepus didactylus, assembly GCF_015220235.1. Taxonomy (NCBI): domain Eukaryota; kingdom Metazoa; phylum Chordata; class Mammalia; order Pilosa; family Megalonychidae; genus Choloepus; species Choloepus didactylus. The sequence goes on along the minus strand of NC_051320.1, from coordinate 53,770,992 downwards.
CGGATGGATGAGTAGAGAAATAGGGGAAGGAAACAAACAAACAAACAGACAAAGGTACCCAGTGTTCTTTTTTACTTCAATTGCTCTTTTTCACTTTAATTATTATTCTTGTTATTTTTGTATGTGTGCTAATGAAGGTGTCAGGGATTGATTTAGGTGATGAATGTACAACTATGTAATGTACTGTGAACAATCGAATGTACGATTTGTTTTGTATGACTGCGTTGTATGTGAATATATCTCAATAAAATGAAGATAAAAAAAGTTGTCATAAAAGGTTGAAAAGGGAATTAAATAAATAAACTTGAACAAAATCCTTATAAGGTAGCCATACTATACACATTTAAATGGTTATTGAATTCTTCTGCACTATTAAACCTTTAAAAATCATTATTTGGGGATAAGAATTTAAATAAAAGATGCAGCTATGTCTTAATATTATAAATTGAAAAAGGAAATGCCTGTTTACCTATTATGCTACAGATTCAGTGATCTAGATTAACATGTAAGACTATATCCTTGAGTTTAATTGCTCACATATAAAGACTTGAGGCTTAACTTCTGATTTACTAATCCCCATTTGTAGCTATTACTAGAAGAAAATGTAAATCAAGTTTGTGTGACTTTTCTGAGCTCTCATGCACCGGGTTAATTTATAGTTGTTTTTTTCCTCTCATTTGTGGCCTGTTACGGATCAACAATTGGTCGCTTTAAACTAAGTAATTCTTCCAGGACAACAGCCAGGCCTGAGTCTCATAACCTGAATGATGTCAGAGACGAGCAGTGCATTAAAGACAAACCGGGGGGGTTATTCCTAAGTAAATTAGGAAGCATTAGGAGGCTCAACACCACAGCACATACCGAACCCTTGGGCAGGTATCTTCCTCCACATCCAGACTTGGCTTGGCGAAGCCACCAGAAAACTTGTTTGACTCTGACTCTCCATTCAGATTTCTCATTTGAGTGTCTCTGAAATGGTAGGAGTCAGTCCATTATAATTGTTGCTGAGTTTTTTCCTGACCATAAAGCATGAGAACATCAAAGCCAGGTGAATACATTGGCTTTGAATGTATTCGAATCAATGGGGCACTAGTGAAAATATTGGAAGACTTTTTTTGTCCTTTCCTCTTATGGGTGGTAGGAGAATGTGCCTTCCCACTGTCTTTTTTTTTTTTTTTAATTCCACAACACCTACATAACCACTGTTTGAATTTGGTATAGTGTCTTTCATATGTTACCTTTCTGCCTTTATGTATTTTTTTTTATTATTTTTTTTGATCTTCATTTTATTGAGATATATTCACATACCACGCAGTCATACAAAACAAATAATACATTTGATTGTTCACAGTACCATTACATAGTTGTACATTCATCACCTAAATCAATCCCTGACATTATTAATCCCTTCATTAGCACACACACAAAAATAATAAGAATAATAATTAAAGTGAAAAAGAGCAATTGAAGTAAAAAAGAACACTGGGTACCTTTGTCTGTTTGTTTGTTTCCTTCCCCTATTTTTCTACTCATCCATCCATAAACTAGACAAAGTGGAGTGTGGTCTTTATGGTTTTCCCAATCCCATTGTCACCCCTCATAAGCTACATTTTTATACAATTGTCTTCGAGATTCATGGGTTCTGGGTTGTAGTTTGATAGTTTCAGGTATCCACCAACTACCCCAATTCTTTAGAACCTAAAGAGGGTTGTCTAAATTGTGCATAAGAGTGCCCACCAGAGTGACCTCTCGGCTCCTTTTGGAATCTCTCTGCTACTGACGCTTATTTCATTTCCTTTCACATCCCCCTTTTGGTCAAGAAGATGTTCTCCGTCCCACGATGCCAGCTCTACATTCCTCCCCGGGAGTCATATTCCATGTTGCCAGGGAGATTCACTCCCCTGGGTGTCTGATCCCACGTAGAGGTGGGGCAGTGATTTCACCTTTCAAGTTGGCTTAGCTAGAGAGAGAGGGCCATATCTGAGCAACAAAGAAGCATTCGGGAGGAGGCTCTTAGGCACAATTATAGGGAGGCCTAGCCTCTCCTTTGCAGCAACCGTCTTCCCAAGGGTAAAACCTACAGTACAGGGCTCAACCCATCAAACCACCAGTTCCCTATGTCTGTGGTCATGTTAGCAACCATTGAGGTGGGGTAGGCCAATACCCCTGCATTCTCCACAGGCTCCTCAAGGGGGCACTACATATTTTTTTCCTTTTTTTTTTTTTTTTAAGCTTTCCTTCCTTTTTAAATCAACTGTATGCAAAAAAAAAAATTAAAAAAAAAAAGAAAAAAAAGAAAAACATACAATAAAAGAACATTTCAAAGAGACCGTAACAAGGGAGTAAGTAAAAGACAACTAACCTAAGACAACTGCTTTACTTCCAACCTGTTCCTACTTTACCCCAAGAAAGTTACATAATATAGCAACATTTCTGTGAACTTGTTCCTACTATATCCATCAGAAATTAACAGACCATAGTCATTCCTGGGCATCCCCAAAACGTTAAATAGCATATCTATTCTTCTTGGATTACTGTTCCCCCTTCCTTAATTGCTCTCTATTGCTAGTTCCCCTACATTCGACGTTATAAACCATTCGTTTTACATTTTTCAAAGTTCACATTAGTGGTAGCATATAATATTTCTCTTTCTGTGCCTGGCTTATTTCGCTCAGCATTATGTCTTCAAGGTTCATCCATCTTGTCATATGTTTCACGAGATCGTTCCTTCTTACTGCCGCATAGTATTCCATCGTGTGTATATACCACATTTTATTTATCCACTCATCTGTTGAAGGACGTTTGGGTTGTTTCCATCTCTTGGCAATTGTGAATAATGCTGCTATGAACATTGGCGTGCAGATATCTGTTCGTGTCACTGCTTTCTGATCTTCCGGGTATATACCGAGAAGTGCAATTGCTGGATCGAATCGTAACTCTATCTCTAGTTTTCTAAGGAACTGCCAGACTGACTTCCAGAGTGGCCGAACCATTATACAGTCCCACCAACAATGAATAAGAGTTCCAATTTCTCCACATCCCCTCCAGCATTTGTAGTTTCCTCTTTGTTTAATGGCAGCCATTCTAACTGGTGTGAGATGGTATCTCATTGTGGTCTTAATTTGCATCTCTCTAATAGCTAGTGAAGCTGAACATTTTTTCATGTGTTTCTTGGCCATTTGTATTTCCTGTTCAGAGAACTGTCTTTTCATATCCTTTGCCCATTTTATAATTGGGCAGTCTGAACTATTGTCATTGAGTTGTAGGATTTCTTTATATATGCAAGATATCAGTCTTTTGTCAGATACATGGTTTCCAAAAATTTTTTCCCATTGAATTGGCTGCCTCTTTACCTTTTTGAGAAATTCCTTTGAGGTGCAGAAACTTCTAAGCTTGAGGAGTTCCCATTTATCTATTTTCTCTTTTGTTGCTTGTGCTTTGGGTGTAAAGTCTAGGAAGTGGCCGCCTAATACAAGGTCTTGAAGATGTTTTCCTACATTATCTTCTAGGAGTTTTATGGTACTTTCTTTTATATTGAGATCTTTGGTCCATTTTGAGTTAATTTTTGTGTAGGGTGTGAGGTAGGGGTCCTCTTCCATTCTTTTGGATATGGATATCCAACTCTCCTAGCCCCATTTGTTGAAGAGACCATTATGACTCAGTTCAGTGACTTTGGGGGCCTTACCAAAGATCAGTCGGCCATAAATCTGAGGGTCTATCTCTGAATTCTCAATTCGATTCCATTGATCTATATGTCTGTCTTTGTGCCAGTACCATGCTGTTTTGACAACTGTGGCTTTATAATAAGCTTCAAAGTCAGGGAGTGTAAGTCCTCCCACTTCGTTTTTCTTTTTCAGAGTGTCTTTAGCAATTCGAGGCATCTTCCCTTTCCAAATAAATTTGATAACTAGCTTTTCCAAGTCTGAAAAGTAGGTTGTTGGAATTTTGATTGGGATTGCATTGAATCTGTAGATGAGTTTGGGTAGAATTGACATCTTAATGACATTTAGCCTTCCTATCCATGAACATGGAATATTTTTCCATCTTTTAAGTTCCACTTCTACTTCTTTTAGTAGAGTTACATAGTTTTCTTTGTATAGGTCTTTTACGTCTTTGGTTAAGTTTATTCCTAGGTACTTGATTTTTTTAGTTGCTATTGAAAACAGTATCTTTTTCTTGAGTGTCTCTTCAGTTTGTTCATTTCTAGCATATAGAAACATTACTGACTTATGTGCATTAATCTTGTATCCCGCTACTTTGCTAAATTTGTTTATTAGCTCTAGTAGCTGTATCGTCGATTTCTCAGGGTTTTCCAGATATAAGAGCATATCATCTGCAAACAATGACAGTTTTACTTCTTCTTTTCCAATTTGGATGCCTTTTATTTCTTTGTCTTGCCGGGTTGCCCTGGCTAGCACTTCTAGTGCAATGTTGAATAACAGTGGTGACAACGGGCATCCTTGTCTTGTTCCTGATCTTAGAGTGAAGGCTTTCAGTCTCTCACCATTGAGTACTATGCTGGCTGTGGGTTTTTCATATATGCTCTTTATCATATTGAGGAAGTTTCCTTCAATTCCTACCTTTTGAAGTGTTTTTATCAAAAACGGATGTTGGATTTTGTCAAATGCTTTTTCAGCATCTATTGAGATGATCATTTGATTTTTCCCTTTTGAATTTTTAGTGTGTTGTAATACATTGATTGATTTTCTTATGTTGAACCATCCTTGCATGCCTGGAATGAACCCCACTTGGTCATGGTGTATGATTTTTTTAATCTGTCTTTGGATTCGATTTGCAAGTATTTTGTTGAGGATTTTTGCATCTATATTCATTAGGGAGATTGGCCGGAAGTTTTCCTTTTCTGTAGCATTTTTGCCTGGTTTTGGTATTAGATTGATGTTAGCTTCATAAAATGAGTTAGGTAGTGTTCCATTTTCTTCAATGTTTTGAAAGAGTTTGAGTAAGATTGGTGTCAGTTCTTTCTGGAAAGTTTGGTAGAATTCCCCTGTGAAGCCATCTGGCCCTGGGCATTTATTTGTGGGAAGATTTTTGATGACTGATTGGATCTCTTTGCTTGTGATGGGTTGATTGAGGTCTTCTAATTCTTCTCTGGTCAGTCTAGGTTGTTCATATGTTTCCAGGAAATTGTCCATTTCCTCTACATTATCCAGTTTGTTGCCATACAGTTGTTCATAGTATCCTCTTATAATTTTTTTAATTTCTTCAGGATCTGCAGTTATGTCACCTTTTTCAGTCATTATTTTGTTTATATGGGTCTTCTCTCTTTTTGATTTTGTGAGTCTAGCTAGGGGCTTGTCAATCTTGTTGATCTTCTCAAAGAACCAACTTTTGGTGATAGTTATCCTCTCTATTGTTTTTTTGTTCTCTATGTCCTTTATTTCTGCTTTAATCCTTGTTATTTCTTTTCTTCTACTTGGTTTAGGATTGGTTTGCTGTTCATTTTCTAGCTTCTTCAGTTGATCCATTAGTTCTTTGATTTTGGCTCTTTCTTCCTTTTTAATATATGCGTTTAGTGCTATAAATTTCCCCCTCAGCACTGCTTTTGCTGCATCCCATAGGTTTTGGTATATTGTGTTCTCATTTTCATTTGTCTCTACATATTTAGCAATTTCTCTTGCTATTTCTTCTTTAACCCACTGATTGTTTACAAGTGTGTTGTTTAACCTCCAGGTATTTGTGAATTTTCTAAGTCTCTGATGGTTATTGACTTCTAATTGTATTCCATTGTGGTCAGAGAATGTGCTTTGAATAATTTCAATCTTTTTAAATTTATTGAGGCTTGTTTTATGTCCCAGCATATGATCTATTCTAGAGAAAGTTCCGTGAGCACTAGAAAAGTATGTGTGTCCTGGTGATTTGGGATGTAATGTTCTGTATATGTCTGTTAAATCTAATTCAGTTATCAGATTGTTTAAGTTTTCAGTTTCCTTATTGGTCCTCTGTCTGGTTGATCTATCTATAGGAGAGAGTGATGTGTTGAAGTCTCCCACAATTATTGTGGAAACATCAATTGCTTCCTTTAGTTTTGCCAGTGTTTGTCTCATGTATTTTGTGGCACCATGATTGGGTGCACAGACATTTATGATTGTTATTTCTTCTTGTTAAATTGCCCCTTTTATTAGTATGTAGTGGCCTTCTTTGTCTCTCAAAACATCCCTGCATTTAAAGTATGTTTTATCTGAGATTAATATTGCTACACCTGCTTTCTTTTGGCTGTAGCTTGCATGAAATATTTTTTTCCATCCTTTCACTTTCAATTTCTTTGTGTCCCTGTGTCTAAGATGAGTCTCTTGTATGCAACATATTGATGGTTCATTTTTTTTTATCCATTCTGCGAATCTTTATCTTTTAATTGGGGAGTTTAATCCATTTACATTCAACGTTATAACCGTGAAAGCGTTTCTTGAATCAGCCATCTTATCCTTTGGTTTATGTTTGTCATATATATTTTTCCCCTCTCTCTATTAATATCCTTTATTGTACCGAATCTCTTTAGTACTGAACCTTTCTCCAAGTCTCTCTGTCCTTTCTTTGTTTCTCTGTCTGTAGGGCTCCCTTTAGTATCTCCAGTAGGGCAGGTCTCTTGTTAGCAAATTCTCTCAGCATTTGTTTGTCTGTGAAAAATTTAAGCTCTCCCTCAGATTTGAAGGAGAGCTTTGCTGGATAAAGTATTCTTGTTTGGAAATTTTTCTCACTCAGAATTTTAAATATATCGTGCCACTGCCTTCTCACCTCCATGGTGGCTGCTGAGTAGTCACTACTTAGTCTTATGCTATTTCCTTTATATGTGGTGAATTGCTTTTCTCTTGCTGCTTTCAGAACTTGCTCCTTCTCTTCAGTATTTGACAGTGTGATCAGAATATGTCTCGGAGTGGGTTTATTTGGATTTATTCTATTTGGAGTTCGCTGGGCATTTATGATTTGTGTATTTATGTTGTTTAGAAGATTTGGGAAGTTTTCCCCAACAATTTCTTTGAATACTCTTCCTAGACCTTTACCCTTTTCTTCCCCTTCTGGAACACCAATGAGTCTTATATTCAGAGGTTTTATATTATCTATCATATCCCTGAGGTCCGTTTCGATTTTTTCAATTTTTTTCCCCATTCTTTCTTTTATGCTTTCATTTTCCATTCTGTCATCTTCCAGGTCACTGATTCGTTGTTCAGCTTCCTCTAGTCTTGTACTATGAGTGTCCAGAATCTTTTTAATTTGGTCAACAGTTTCTTTAATTTCCATAAGATCGTCTATTTTTTTATTTAGTCTTGCAATGTCTTCTTTATGCTCTTCTACAGTCTTCTTGATAGCCTTTGTATTCTGTACTATGGTCTCATTGTTGATCTTTAGTTCTTTGAGTAGCTGCTCTAGTTGCTGTGTCTCTTCTGATCTTTTGATTTGGGTGCTTGGGCTTGGGTTATCCATATCGTCTGGTTTTTTCATATGCTTTATAATTTTCTGTTGTTTTTGGCCTCTTGGCATTTGCTGAACTTGATAGGGTTCTTTTAGGATTTGTAGACCAATTGATGTCCTTATCTCTAATTTATCAGATCTACAGCTTTGTGGAGTACACTTTCTCTAACTAACCAGCAGGTGGCGTCCACGAGCCACCTGTTCTCCACAAGCCAGTTCTCCCCTGCTTTGCCTTTGTGGTGAGTGGGGGAGTGAGTCTTGTGGGGTCCAATTGGTGTACCAAGCTTGCGTGTAGTTGGTGTTGCCCGCCCTGTATATGGGGTGTGTTTCTGGGCAGTCAGGGAGGGGTGGTGGCTCTAATAATCAAATCTCCCTGGTGATCCTGGAGTTTTAAAGCTGCTGCAATAGTCTAATCCTTCAGTTCAGTCCTGCCACAGTTTGTCTCTGCCAGTGACCCACAAGTCCTTGGTATTGGCATATGGCTCCTGAGACTTGCAAGTGGGCCCCTCTTCCAGGCTGTGCACCCCCTGGTCCTCTGTTGAGGGATGACTGTGCTATGTCACAGGTGAGTGCCGTCCCCCCAGGGCGGTTCTGGGCTGCTGGGCTGTGTAGGGAGGCTCCCAGTCTGCTGAAATGATGGCTGAGTGGGGCTTTGTTAATTCACACTGCTCCACCTTCCCAGCTCTGGGACAATCAGCTGAGGTTGCAGGAAGGCTAATGTCCACGCCCAGTTTTGTGGAGTGTGCCTGTTATTTGAACCACTTCCGTCACACTGGGTTGTCTGGGGCAGCTCTGGGCTATGGGGCTGGCGATGGGCAGGAGTGTTTCCTGTCCACCAGGATGATGGCTGTGAGCAGACACCCCCCTTTTCTTGGGAAGTTGTGGTGTTTAGTGAATTTTCTCAGCCACTGGATTATTGCCTTTTGTCTCAGAGCTCTCTTAGTTCTGCTCTTGTATTGACCTGCCCAAATTGCAAGTCTTTGAAGCTTTCTGTATTGGGCTTCTTAGAGTAATTGTTTTAGAAAAAGAAAAAAGGATTAAAAAAAAAAAAAAAAAAAAAAAAAGGGCCCTCCTTCCAGATCTAATGGGTTATTGAAATGCTAAGAGACAAAGCAATTAGGGCCATTAAGGAAATGTCCACAGGGCAGAGAGATCAGCTTTTCTTCAGGATTTGCATGTGAGCCTGAGGGCCTGAGCTCTGCCCTTCCCCTTTCTATGTTCACCAGAACTCCAAAAATCCTCCACTTTTATTTTGGAGTTTTTCGTGCTGTTTTTTTCTATGCCTGTCTCCTCTCTGCTAGGCTGGCTGCTCTCAGATTCTCTGGTGTCTGGTCTCAGTCTATCTATGGTTGGAGTTTGGATCAGCAGAATGAGTTTCCGATAAGGGCTGCCACTGCAGTTCTCCCTTCTCCTTCCCGGAGCTGACAGCCCCTCCTCCCATGGGACTCAGCCTGGCAGGGAGGGGCGCGGGTCCCCTGGCCGCAAAAACTGACAGATTTCGCTGATCTCAGCAGTTCCACATTTTCATGAGTGTTGTATGAAGTATGCCCAAAGTCAGATTGCTCTGTGGTGTCCAGTCCACGCAGTTCCTGGCTTTCTACCTACTTTCCTGGAGGAGTAACTAAAACATACAGCTCACCAGTCTGCCATCTTGCCCCGCCTCCCCTCAGCCTTTATTTTTTAATGCAGTAAAACGATTGTGGTTCAGTCTCTGGCTCTGGAATCACTGTGTGACACTGGCTGATGGAACTTTACCTCCCCAGGCCTCAGTCTTTTCATCTGTAAATTGAATATAGCAACACCTATCTCTTAGGGTTGTTGAGAGGATAGAAGGAGTTAATTATTTTCTCCTAATTATTTTCTCCTAATTTTCTCCTAATTAATATCTATTTTCAAATCATAGTCATTGTGTGAATATAATTTTCTGTCCTTTTTAACATTATAATATAAACGTTTTCTATATCAGGATACCATTTTCCATCATAATTTTAATTTACTACATAATATTCTCTCCATTTTTCATGACTGTATTTAAATTGTTCCATTTTTTTACTATGAAAAATAATTTTGCAGTGAATACCTTTAAGCTTGAAACTCTTTCCATATTTTGGATTACCTCCTTCGGACAGATTTGCAGATGCAGAATTACTACTGGATCAAAGAATTTGAATAGCTTGAAGACTTATGATAGATTTTATGACATCATTCTTCAGAAAGGTTATATCAATTTACAATGATACTAGCAATGTGGGGAGTTCTCACTTCACTGATTCTTGTTGGCACTGAGCATTAAAATTGTGTGTGGAAAATAGTACCTGACTTTAACTTGCCTTTCTTTTAATACTGGTGAAGTTGCACTTCTTCCTATGTGTTTGTTTATTCTCAATTGTGAATTAGTTGTTGGTGTGCTTGACCATTCATTTATCCATTACGGTGTGGGGAGCAAGTTGCTGTACGGTGTGGTGTGGGACCACAGGCTCAGGCACAACAGAGACTTTCAGCAAATGACTGCTTCATTACTTAAACAGCACAAAGGATCTGAAAGCGCAGGGGGAAAGGTCCTGTCTTTGCCAGTCCCCTGGGGAAGCCAACTGCTGGGGCCAGGGTCAGCAGCTCCTCACACCCTGCTTCACGTTGGAGATGAGGGACACGTGTGCTGCCAAATTGTTGGGTTTTTATACACGTAGGAGGGGGCCATGCCAGTGAGCAAAAAACATGCGTCAAGTAACCTTTGTGCCCTGACAAGCAACTGGGGCTGGTTGAGATTTAACATCTCTCCTGGGCTGCTTGTAGTCTCTTGCTAAATAGAAACATATCAAACACCTGCATAGAAACAAGTAAAAAAAGAAACATACCAAACAGCTGCATGCAAATAAGCAAAAATGGAAACATTCCAAACACATACACACACACTAGTAAGAGGGGGAAAGGAAGAGGGTAGGCTAGGGCTGGGAGATGGCCCCTTAGTGTGTCCGTTACTTCTCCAGCAGGGATTTAGGTTTCTTTCACTAATGTTGGTAATATCTGATTCAAAACGTACTAGCACTTAGTAGGGAAAGAACTGTGGGTCAGATCTTGTTGTTTCAGTCACACTTACACATGCAAGTCATGGTCATCTGGGAAAACAGAGGACCCATCTCTTACTTTTCCTTCCAGTCCTGCAAACCACTTAGGAAAACACAAACAGCTCAGCTTGAGCTAGAATCTCGTATTTATAATAACTGGCTACTTACACCATGTTAGAGCAAGAAGTTTGATTAGAAACCATGTAGCCACAAACTTCATCTCACCACTGAAGAAGCTGAGACCAGAAGATAATGCATTGACTTGTGCCACATTCTGTAGCTGGTTATCGACAGAGCCAAAACCAGCACTCAGGTATTCCAACCCTGCCATGCTCTGCAGCTTCACAGCCCCAACAGTTCTTCAGGAGGACCCACTCCTCTTCACCTGGAGTGACATTTTGAGTAATAAAGAGTAGAGAATTCTTTTTGGCTAATTCTACTTCATAGTATCCTCATTAATCAACCCCATCCTTTCTAACTGAGCATTTCCTTAGGGGTAATGAAGTAAGGATAAGTTGAAGACAGCTCAGATTAGGTCCCCTGATCACAAATCTTATATACCCAATACAGCTATAGGTCCCAAGATGAGATGATTCGTTGAGCAACTGCAGAAGTATCATCTACCATCAGTTGGTAATAAACTTGGTAGGGAGGGGGATTCAAATTTTGTAAACATTTCCCACCAACCAAGAATAACAGTTCATTGGCTAAGGGCTCTAAGTTTTGCCGGGGAAAACAGCAAAGTTTGATCCTTGGAGAAAAGTCTATCTGAATGGAAGAGTTATTTTATTAACTTACCGGGATTTTATTGAGTACCTAGGAAAGTAAGTGTCTTCCTCCTGATTTTCCTTATACCATGTTTTTTTTTTTTCCTGAAAAGGCACTTATTAATTAAGTACCAAGATCAATGAGCACTCTTTGTCTATACCAGTGTCTGCGAACACTCTGTGTTGACCAGTGTCCTAAGGAGGACAGAACAGAAAAACATTTATGAGCCTCTGCCCAAAGATGCCTCAAGCCAAAAATGCACACAAAACTATGAATTCTTAGGTAAAATCTGAGTAATACCTATAGTTTAATCATATCTAGTACAAATCTATTCAGTTTATAGACATGTTCTATTTTTATGCTTTTTAAAATCCTGACCTTGAATCGCTCTATTTTTTAATATTAAACTCTATTATTGGAAAAAAAGATGTAGTTTTTCCCCTCTCCCTATGTGTTCATTAGGCAGTGGGGGTTGTTATAGCAACTACTTAGAGAGGGTTTGACAGATTTCTGATTACAAAGATATACGGGAACACTTCAATTTATATATTTTTTCTCATTTACAAAAATTTACTACTGTACTTAGAAGTCATGTTATTAGCTTTTTTGCTCAGTCTTTTTTGCTCAATACAACTCTCATCTTAACCATGTTTTGCAAGATAAATGAATTTACAAGTAAATGTATCTTTTAGGAGAATGTTTTTTATTACTTTTTACCAGGTAAGTAAAACTAAAAATCTTCTTGTTCTCTTATCCAAAAATTTTGTAGAAAAACTCATGTTCTCTTAAATCAGAAAAAAATTATGTCATTGAATGAATGTGGAAGTGCATTAAACTTCTAAATTCTTTCAGTAGAAAGTAAAAGTAGCATATTTATTTTCGTAAAACTCTGATAACTACTTTATAGCAATTGATATAATTTGATACATATAGTACATTTCAAGTTTACTGTTACCAATCATGTCCTTTTTGCTTTTAGCAATGAAATTATCTCCCACATAACATCTTTCCCTCTTGCTTCTGAAAATAAAATTATTTCTGAAACTGTGGCTTAGCAACAAGAGGAGAAAGAATATGATGTCCTTTGTTACTTCAAGGGAGGCAATGGAGTGTAGCGAACTAGAAAGAGCCCTGGACTGGGAATAAGGAGACATGGATGTTGGTTCTAACTCAGCTGTAATGTAAATGTTTATTAGAGGATTGGATCAATGTATAAACAAACAACCTCTTTGGACCTCAGTTTCCCAGTTAAAAATTTATGATCTAGAGAACAATACTATTATGGCTCCTGGCTCTAAAATTTCCTCCTCTACCTACTGGAATCTTTTGCTGTGAAATGATCATCGTCAGGGATATTATCATGGAGTGCATCCAATATGTGTTGGTGTAGCAATACCTTACTTTTTCTTTTTCTTTTCTTTTTTTTTTTTTTTTTTTTTTTTTTAACTGCTGATATAGCTCCCTCTGCTTGGAAACATTCCTTATCTAACTATACAGGAAGTCAGTGATAGGCGAGTCTTGGCTTTTATACCTTTTTAATGCTCTAACATGTGAAATTAGCTTCCTTGAATTGTCTTGGTCCAAATCTGCACTAGAAAATTTTAGTGCATTTTTATTAAATTATTAATTTAGTGAGCTATGTATCTATATGTGAGTTTATCTACAGAAAATTTCACTTTAATATTTTAAAGCCACATCACCCAATTAAAGGTGTGCTTGGTGGACTTTTCCACACTGTTTATTCTGTGTGAAGCTTTCATTCCTATAAGTAACCTGCCTCAGAAAAGGTTTGCAAGGACATAATTCAACCCAGATGAGAGAGACAACTAGGTTAAGAGAGAGTAAGATCGAGAAAACATATGAGAGTCCTAGTTTATCTTGAATAAGGTCTATCTGGTGTGGATTTGTTATTTTCTTTTAAGTAAATTGCCAGGACACCCTACATAACCATGTTGAAATTTAACTACAGCAGCCATTTAATGGATTACTATATAGACTCATTAAAATTATGTCTATGAAGAATTTTTAATGACATGGAAAATTGTTTATAATATGATAACTGAGAAAAGAAATTATGTATTACAGCTTGATCTCAGTTATGAGAAAAGAAATCTTTATGGATAAACAAAATAAACACACCAACATATAAACTGAGGTTTTCTCTAGATGATGAGATTATTTTATGGGTGATTTTTCTTTCATGAATTGTCCTATTTTAAAAATCTCAGTTAATTTTTGTTAAAATTTAAAATACAAATTGTATTGTGTATTTTTTGTGTGTATTATTGCAAGTTTAGATTTTTCCATGCCTCTACTCATAAAGGAAAGAAGTTGTTCTTCCATAAGAAGAACAACTCAGAGAGGCTCAACATACACCACGAACCTGAGGCCATAGCAGCAGGACGCAGGTCAACCATGGAGTTGAGAGTTCAGTAACATCGGAAACGGGAAAGAGGGACTTAAACACCACTAGCTGCAGTAAATATGGGGCAGCAATCCCACAAACACTTATTCAATGAACAAGTATTGCATACCTTTTACATGCTATGTGCTAGCTTTGTACTGGAGATGCTAGAAGATTAAGCAGACATCTCAGACTAAAAGAAACTTGTAGCCTTTTGGGGAAGCAGGCAAATAAATCTTAGGCATAATGAAAAGCAATGTACAAGGGGTAGCCACAACATAATGATGGAGTTGATCAGCCTGGAGATGACGCCTGAATCTAGAGCTGGGCACGATGGGGGCAGAGCTGCAGAGGGAATAGCACATGTAGAAACCCTTGAGCATGAAACTGAATAGTGCGTTCTGGGGATTATGATTATTTTAGCAGGAGTGGTGCATAGAATACAAAAGAGATCAAGGACAAATGTGAAGAAAGCGACAGGAGCAAAATTATGGATGTCTTTAAATGGCATGCTCAAAAGTTTGGTCTTTGTTCTGTAGGTGACGAGAAACCACCAAAAGGTTTTAAAGCAGTGGATTCACATTAGATATGCATTTTAGAAAGATTACTCTGGAGATGGTATAGGGGAGGGGAATGAGAAACTAGGAGGCACCAGAGAAGCTACCATTATGGTCTAAGACTGAGATGAAGCTGTCCGGAGCTGGGGCAGTGACCAAGGGAATGAAGAGAAGGGGCTGGACTTGAGCAACAGTGAGACACAGACCTGACAGACCCATAGCCTGTTGTGTGTATAATGGAAGGAGGGATAGACCAGAAATCCCAGGATTCTGGTGGTAGCAACTGGACTTAGGTGTCATTAACTAGGGTAGGGAATATAGGAGGAAATGCTGGGAAAAAATGCGTTTCAGTTTGGAACTTATATAAAATTAAGGTGTCCTTCCTTCTTTCCCATCCTTCTTTCCTTTCCTTCTATCTCTTCCTGCCTTCCCATCCCTTCCTGTTCCTTCTGCCTTTCTTCTTTCTTTCCATTCATTTGTTTAGTCATTTAGTAAAACTTTATTAAGCCCTCCGTGTATCCTGGGTGCTATCCCAACCACTGTCCTAAACCCATTGTGAACCAGGCTAATTCTACATATCTGCAGCAGAAGGGAGAAGAACATAGATTTTACAGCCACAGCGCTGGGTATCTGTGACCAGGACCTAGCTAGGCGAGCATCGGACCCAGCTACTTAATGTCTTTCAACTGGCGGTGCATAATTTATATTTTTCTATTGGAAACACCAATAACAGCCATTTTCTTTATAGGTAGTGCCATTATTTCTGTTATGTTTCTGAAAGAAAATTTGAGAGCCTCAGACTTACTAGGTAAGTAATGATTTAATTCATATAATTATATTATTGCTTGATCCTCTCTGTAAAAAAAGGTACATTAACTTCTGAAAACAAATTATTGAAATGGTTGTAATCTCATTTAGAGGTGAGCATTATTCTGTCTTGGAACTGTTATCAGCAAATGTGAAATCTTCACATTTAATACTTCCATTTTCATTTTGACCACTGCCCATGCTATTGGCCACAACAAATTATTGTTTTACAATATTATTTTTATGAATGTTATAAAAGATTCATGAGCATAATAAAATTCAATGAAAACATCTGTTCGTATGTGAACATAGACTATTCCACTTCAAAGGATGTATTTGTTAGATTGTTACATGAAAGTAATGCATAAAGATGAAAACCGCAAAAGAAAAATTAGATGCACCAGCTAACTACCTAATACGTATTTAGCTCTTTCCAAACGTAGTACGGAAAGTTGCTCTTCAAATTTTATTTGAAAATGAAGCATTAATGGAAAATAACAGTAGCCTTCCTGGCTATAAGAAAGAATTCTGTTATATCCAAAGCCATCATTTATTGATCGTATTTTCTATGATCTTGTTGGAAATGTCATTGGTATGAAGGATTATAAAGATACATATTTTCTTTCTCAACAAAACCCTGTTTGAATTGCTGCTGACATATGATAATGAATACAGATACTTTAGGCAGTTTAAATAAAACAATGCTTTCCCTCCTCCAGGGCGATCATGTTTTTTAAAAAAAATTTGAGCTCTAAATGTGACACCAGTGTTGGTATGTTGAGCATTTTTTTCCCTGATCATGTTTCCCTTGGACTGAGTGTCTTGAGTGCTTTCTCTTTTTCTTTTCCTCTTTGGTTTGATTCTGCTAGTATAGTTTTTAGTTAACATTGTCAAATTTTTCATGGTTAAATGTTTTTCCAAATGCTTTTATATGTGAATTGTATCTCTTCAAATACATTACTTCTCTACATCCTTTTTTATATATTGTGGTTAATGGAGTCATTTGAAGCAGTTGTATGGAATCAAAAATAAAAAATGGCCAATGCTTGAGTTTTATAAATTGAAAAATTACATCCTACATTATTTTTCTCATTTATCAGATGTCTTAAGGAAACTTTAAAATCATTTTACCAAAGAAATGTCATCTTTTGTAGTTAATGATTGATTCAAAGTAATCTAAGGTTTTAAGTGATACAATGCAGATGGATATAAAGGAGAGATTTGCTAGTTGTTTTGAATATTAGTAATAAAAATGATAATTTACAGTCGATGGCAATATAAAACATATATGAATAAGTTTTTTAAGGGTAGAAAAGGGTAGGTATCATAATGCCATGAGCGTTTAGTTTACAATGGGGTTTTTCAACCTTGGCACTATGGACATTTTGAGCCAGATAATTCTTTATTGTAGGGGGCTATCCTGCGCATTATAGGGTGTTTAGTAACATACCCAGGAGATGCCAGTGGCACCATCTGCCCCATTTATAACAGCTCAAAATGTCTAAAGATGTTGTGAAATGTCCTCTGGGGGAAAAAATGCCACTGGTTGAGAACCACTCGTTTAGAAAAAGAGGGATTGCTCCATCTGGAAGAAGAGAGAGATTTTTTTTTAGAGCAGAGGGAGCATTTGAATCTGTTCTGAAGGCCAGATAGAATTTAAACATCCAAGGATTTAAAGGAGGGCCTACAGAGGGAATAGCATGAGAAGTGTTACAAAGATGGAAAAGTAAGTTAAGTTTCTATTTAATACCATACTACAACTGCTGCCTATAAGGATTAGGGAAATATAAATGAAAATCATAACTATGAGAAAGGGAGAAATAGAAATATCAATATGTGTATATGACTTGATTATATACTTAGAAAACCCAACAGCAGTTAAACATTACTAGAAGCAACAAATTAGCTCAACATTGAAGGATATAAGTTAACTTACTCTCATGGGTTCAAATCTAGGTTCAACTTCTACTATCAGCTGGGTTGCTAACCTAATATTACTTAACTTCTCTAAACCTCAGTTTGCTGTCAAATATGTAAGGTGATTTTGCGGATGAAATTGGATAATTCAATTTCATATAGAAGCACTTTGAGAATGTAAAACCCTATGACATAATTGTCATCATTTCTATGATCACCTTCATTTCTAAGAGGTAATACTAAAATATAATATAAGGGCTATGAAACATGCAAACACACCCCTCTGATAAAAGCAATGGTTTATAAAAGATTCGGGTAAAAAGAAAAACTTTGACAATATCTTCATGGTCCTTTTTTTAAAATTTATTCTCTTCATGAAGCTAAGTAAGAGTAGAATAAAGTTCAGAGGAATAGGTCCATTGTAGCAATTTTTTAAAATTATTAATTCTTTAGTTTTAATTATAGCTAACATTTACTGAACATTTATTCTTGCCAGGTAATATATTTAGTGTTTACCTAGATCGTCTCATTTAAATGCAAGAGAACCCATTTACAGAAGCAAAGTCTGATACTTGGAGAGGTTAAACAACTTGCCTAAGGTTGTATAGCTAGTAGGTGGTGAGCCAGTATTCTAACAGTGGCAACCTGATATAGTGTAATAGTTGAGGGTTAAGTCTCTAATGTCAGAAAGCTGTGTGACCTTTGCAAAGTTACTTAATCTCTTTAAGCCACAATTTTTTCATCTTTAAAATGAAGATAATGTTACCTACCAAACAGGATTAAATGAGTTCATTATGTGAAGCTCTTATGACAGGGCCTATCATGTAATAATGCTCAATAATGTTAGCTATTATTATTTTCGTTACTATTATTACACCACTTCCTATCACTACACTCTGCTAGTTAATCCAAAGAAACCTTGGTTAGGATATTTTTATGAACTTCAGAAATCCAGGTAACATTTCCCATAAGTCTGGTTGGGTTTTTTTGCCTTCATAATTTATTGCTCTGTGACTTTATATGACTGATAGGTCACATTTGTTTCAAATCATAGTTAAAAGTGATCAATTCTTGACTTTGATCTAGTGTCAAAGGAATGAAAAAGGATTCAGTCACCTATTCCATACCAATGCCTCTAACAAGCAATATGTTAAGATTATCATTATCTGATGCATAATAAACCATTTTCCTTGGGGAAGAGTCCCAGAGAAGGACTTTTCCCCAACCTCACTCAGTAATGTGTTAAGTCACATGCATTTTCTTTGTGCTTTTGTTACTTTGAGAAAATTTGGCTCTTTTTGTTAAAAGCTGAAAATGCATTTTTTATTTCTTTGTAAGAACTAAAACCAAACAGAGAAAGAGTCGTTCGTTTTTTGTTTTTTTTTTTAAGGTTAGCATATGAGCATGCTAAAAATTAAATTGTCAAAATATGCAAAGAAAAATCATTTATTTTTCCCTGTTCCAAGCAAATGAACGTTTGTTTTCCATGGTGGAACAAATGAAGACTTGAGGGCAATGTGGAAACAAGCTGAACTAATTCATTGCCAAATGTTTCTCTGTGGCTATGAAGCTTTTCACCACTAGCCTCAAAAAAATGACCTCTCAAAAGCTGGGTCTGAAAGGAATAGCCAAACATTATTTACTCAGTGACAGGTTTTGGACTGTGCTCTGATTCTTAGTGGATTAATAATTTTAAATTATTTTAATGATTATTTTTCCTTTAAAAAATTACCAGATTTTTCTCCCCTTAAATCAGCCAAAATCATAGCATGTTCTTCTCTCATCTTCCTTAGTCATCAAAAGTACTGAATCTAATAGTCTGTGAGATCCTGGTTATTTTAAGCCCAGATAGTGTCATCATAGAAATAAAAAATTATATTCAACTCATCAGCACTTCCCAGAGACTAGCAACTTGATTAATTCAAGCCACCTAGAAATGTTTTCCCTACATCGAACGCCAAGAAATTAACAGTGAAATGAAGACTATCTCCTTCCTTCTCCCACATCAGAGATCGAACTGGTTTGGGGCCAGGATCTAGAATACAAGTCTAGCCCAACAAGTCATTGTTTCTGGCTGAGAGGACAGATTGGCCACTGGTCTCAGAGGTGCCTCAAGAGGGGAAGAGTTTCTGATGGTAGGTCCAGGACTGTTTTAATTCATGTATTGAGGCTTCCCAAGCCAGGACTTCTTCAAAGGTTAGCTACCATAAGCCTGAGAAAGCTTGAGCGATTGTACCTATTGGAGACGATCCCAAATGTTTTATATTAATTTGTTTGGTCTGTGACTCCTGTTGTCCCACAAAAGCAATAGCTAAACCCCTCTCAGTGAAACAGCAGTCTTGATTGGAGTCAGGTTACTTAAATATTATTTTAAAAAAATAAAAAAGCAAAACTCTTAAGGCTATCAGAAAGCAGGTCAAGCCAGATTCCAGTAGCCAGAAAATAGGTAGATAGCATTGGTTGGCATCAAGCTTGGGGACAATGTTTGAGAAGATTTCAGGTCCTAGTTATGGGAAAGGAGGCCTGGGAATCAGAATGTCAGCTGAGGAAGGACTATGCCAGCAGACCTTAGAAACCAAGGCTTGCATAGGTGAGGAACTCAGTAAGTTAGAGGCACCAGTTAACAGAAATATCAGACAGAGCCTGATTCTAGGCTGTTTTTCCTCCAGCCACTTTTATACGTCATTCTCAGTCCACAGGTATCCATAGGAGACTTTTGCAACAGAGGACCAGTAGCCTCTTCAAACAGAGGTAGCATTCTCATAGCCAGCTCCAATTACATGTCAGGCATTTCCCAAAGTTTAATCTAATCCCCAAAACATTACTTCAGGGTGATATAATTGATGTGTTTCTGTGGTCAGATAAGTATAGAAAATATTACAACCATATCGTCGTCTAGGAGCTTCACGATGAACAAAAACACATTGGAGGATCTGAACAGTTTTTTACTAAAAGAACCATGTATGTTTGTTTAGCACACATCTTCCCAAATTTATTTCACCTGAAAACCTTTTTTGGTGGCGTATCCATCTGTTCTGGTTTGCTAATGCTGCCGGAATGCAAAACACCAGAAACGGATTGGCTTTTGTAAAAGGGGGTTTATTTGGTTACACAGTTAGTCTTAAGTCCATAAACTGTCCAAGGTAACACATCAGCAATTGGGTACCTTCACTGGAAAATGGCCAATGGCGTCTGGAAAACCTCTGTTAGCTGGGAAGACACGTGGCTGGCATCTGCTCCGAAGTTCTGGTTTAAAATGGCTTTCTCCCAGGATGTTCCTCCCTAGGCTGCAGTTCCTCAAAAATGTCACTCTTAGTTGCTCTTGGGGCATTTGTCCTCTCAGCTTCTCTGGAGCAAGAGTCTGCTTTCAAAGGCTGTCTCCAAAATGTCTCTGTAAGCTGCAGCAGCTCTCTCAGCTCCTGTGCGTTCTTCAAAGTGTCCCTCTTGGCTGTAGCAAGCTCGCTCCTTCTGTCTGAGCTTATCTAGTGCTCTAGTAAACCAATCAAGGCCCACGCTGAATGGGTGGGGCCACACCTCCGTGGAAATTATCCAATCAGAGTTATCACCCACAGTTGAGTGGGGCACAGCCCCATGGAAACAACCTAATTCAAACGTTCCAACTTGGCGCTAATATGTCTGCCCCCACAAGATTGCGTCAAAGAACATGGCTTTTTCTGAGGGACATAATATATACAAACCGGTACACCATCTTATGAAATTGGTACAAGGGGTTACCAGTTTGGGGAGACTTTTTGTAGGAACCTCAGGAACAGAGATTGCCTGAGACCAGTCAGGAACCCCAAGACCGCTGCCAGGAGAAATCAATTCCTTCTGTCCGGGTGAGGCTGATGCATTTGGCCTCAGGTTGTACTCTAGACAGTTCCAGGAGACACCACTCACCTAGACCTTGGTGTGAATGGCAGCCCAGAGTTGTCCACTCAGGGGCCCTGATGCTTTATGGATAGAATAGGAGGCAGTAGAGTGTAATAGTTAAGAATATAGAGTACCTAAGTTCCAATCCCAGCTCAGCTGTCCCTTATTAGCTGGAAAATCCCAGGCAAAATAGTTATTGCCTTCATATCTCAATTTCTTCATTTGTGAAATGAGGATAGCAATAGTTTAATAGTATATAATATACTATATTATGCATATTATATACTATAAAATTTCTATGTAGTATAAAATAGTATAATAACATAATCTGTAATTATTTCTCACAGGTTTGTTGTAAGGATAACATTAGTTATGCATAAAGCATTCAGACTAATGCTTTTAAGTATTAGCTGTTACTATTACAGTCATATATTATCATTTTTATCACATTTTTAGTATGATTGTGATCATGATGTAGTTCTCATTTCTTACTTCTCTATGAATTCAATAGTTCTAAGAACTTCACCTTAAAAATATTATTATCCTCCTCTGGCATATGCCCTCCCAGTATAGCTGAGTCTATCTACTAGAGCAGGGATTAGCCTGTTTACCTGTTCCACAACTATGACAAGCTTATAGGAAGAGATTTAAGTAATATTTATATGTTGTATCAAGCTAAATCTGAAATGCTCACCAAATAATTGTAGGCTTTCTAGTGACGTGGGTTGTATTTGATGGAAAAATGTATTTGCTGCTGGTTTGGGCATCAGGGTGGAGGATGGGCTGCATCCCTGAATTGTGGCTAGCATCCAGCATCCAGCATCCAGATGTTGACCTTCACCTCTGCAGCTTACCCCAGCTGCCTGACTTCTCCATTTCTGGTCTCCTCCAATATGCTGATCTTGGTGATTTGGGCACCAGTTCCCCAGTGTTAGCTATTGGTAGCAAATGTAGTAATACTATTTTTTTTTTTTTTTCTGTGTGTTCTGTCAGCCATGTAATTTCTTCCCTTCTGTTTTCCTTTTAAGATCAATGGGGGAGAAGTCTTTACTAGGTAGTCAGAAGACACTAACCAATTCCTTCTTACCCATCCCTTCCATTCTCAGATTGGGTTGTCATCTCCTTAGAGACAGCCCCGGTACCTCATGCCCTGATTATCCCTGAGCTACAATATCAGAGATACATGGGTTAAGTTTCAAGCTTAACTTGGGTGGCCTTTAACAAGGGTCCTCTGTCACATCAGGCCTCCAAGTGACCCTTCATGCATGCTCAGACTGGACTCCTGCAGAGCCAAATTCTTGGAGTCTAGCAGGTAAGGTGATTTAATTTGTACCTACAGCTGAGGAGACTGAGTCACAGAGGGATAAATAAATTGCTGGAGCTCTCCCAACTAGCAAGTGGCAGAGTGGGATTTGAACTCTGCAGAGGCATTTCAGCTTGAATTATACTCCAGGGTCCAAGTCTTGACCCGAAATTGAACCATTTCCCTGGGTGAGGAGCATGTTAGTGCGGTTTCCCTTTCTTTAGTATCTGATACTTTCATATTTACTCCTTTGGGCAAAGGGAACAGCTGAAGGTAAACTAGCAAATTTTCCAAGGCAGAAATCTGTATCTACAAAAGAAGGAATATTTGTAGAAAATAACAGGAACTGAAGTTGTCTTATGCCATTTTTAAGAAAAGATGAGATATAAATTAATTTTAGGTAAGTTTATTTAAAGTATTGCTAATGAGTGTCTTTACTTTAAACACTTTTGAGAAATGTACATAAGACTCATAAAGGAGACAATAAAACACATAGGAAAATATAAATGACACCAGACAAGGAAGCCTATAACTGGCAGCAGCTATCCAGAACTAATTGCCTTTGTAATTGTTGGCGGTAGCTAGAATTAAAAGTATTAAGAAGAAAAAAAGAAAAAGGAAAAGAAAAAAAAAAGTATTAAGAAGATAAAATGTGTGACCTAGTAAGCTGCCCTAGAGTTAGTTCTAGATTCACAGTGATGTGAAGCTCAACCAAAATATGTG
Source organism: Choloepus didactylus (assembly GCF_015220235.1). NCBI lineage: Eukaryota > Metazoa > Chordata > Mammalia > Pilosa > Megalonychidae > Choloepus > Choloepus didactylus. Next base: position 53,748,147 of record NC_051320.1, on the reverse strand, counting down.
TGATAATGTACTTTGTGTAATTGCAATTTATGTATCATTAGCCTTTACTTCTTTTTAAAGATTTTGGAAATACAATGAAGATATACATCAATAGAGATAGGGACCAAAGGCAAATGTGGAAGTAGATGTGAAAAAGGGATGTGTCAGAATATATAATATGGACTGTACTGGAAAGTTAAGTAAAGTAAGTCATCCTACCTCCATGGAATGGAACGCAATGGAGACCTAAAAAGAACGAGGTAGCCCTGTATCTGCTGATATGGAAAGTTCTCCAAGATGTTCTGTTAAGCAACATTCAGAAGAGTGTGTATAATATGCTACCATTTATGAAAAAAACAATTCATGCACATGCATACCATATGCGAAAACCATCTCTGAAAGGAAAACCTCAGAAACCAGCAGCAGTAGTTAACTTTAAGGAGGGAAACTAGTGAATAAGGGCCTGAGCGAGACAACTTTTCACTGATTACACTTGTTTATCTTTTGAATTTTTTACCATATACATGTCTTACCTATTCACAACTAAATTAAACAAAAGAGAGCTAATTGATACTACATACAAGAAGATGAGATAAAGAAATAACTGGTAGAGGAGCTTAATGTAAATAAGGAATTTAGGTTTCACAAAAGAAACAGTTGGAAGTCTCTGTTACTTTCTAAATTGTATTAAATGCATTTATACCACTTTTACCATACCAAGTTTGGGAGAGTTTTTAAAAAAAATCCCTCCCTCCTAAGAACCTGATTTCGAACACTTGTCTCATAAAATCTTGGTTTTTCTGAAGAAAGGATATAACTGACCAATAATTTTCCCCAAGTTCTTATATATAGTTTTATTATTTTGCTTTTATTACAATGTTTAATAATTTATATTGTTTTTCATTTTAGAAGTTCTCATTAGAAGAAGCTTTTAAAATTGCATATATAATTACTGTCTTCAAAAGATATTAGAGTATAATTTGTTACACTAGAGGAAACTTATTTTGTAGCTTCTGCAATACCCTGGATAGCTGTTCTCTAGCTTGTGTGAAAAGTCAAATGCATTTGCTCTCAGAAACTAGAGTTCAAAAACACAAATCATTGGTTTAGAGGAACAGGAAATTGGTGCCTTCAAATTGTGAGATTTTATAGAGTATTTTGGAGTCAATGCTGGTTGTAAATTATATACACAACAATGCTGACCTCAGTGATGAAACAAATTGAATTATGGTTTCAAGTGCGGTATCTGAAAAAATGTTGCATAATATTGGCTTTTATCAGGCTGCTAATTATATATTAAAAAGCAGTTTTCAGTGTTATTGGGAAGGGCAAGTCATTCCTTAACCCCTCCTCCATGCCACCCTCCCACGCATAGTCCCTTCCTCCATTTTAAGTAATATTAAAATGATGACAGTAATACATTCCTAACATAGGTTTATAATATGGTGTTTACTAAGCTAACGCTGGAATTCTAGATTCTAGGTTGGATTAAATGAAATCCTACAACAAAGTCATCATTCACCTTCGTCATTTCTGCTAACGGGGCTCCAATAAATGACACTGATTAAGGTACTCATTTACCAGTGTCTCAATGTGTAAAATCACCCAAATGTATCTAAAGGCTCCAAAGATGAGTAAGTGAAGAAAAGATGATCCAGTAATGAACTTCCATGAACCTCTGGGCTCTGCCGTCTGGGTGACTAAGGCAACCATCACTGCCGTCCATCAGGCACTTAATGGCCCACATGGATACAGAAAGACAGCTTGGATGCATTTTCATGTCTCCATACGCACATTTTCTGATCTTCCCAGAATTCATCTGGAACAAGAGAAAAATCATAAGTTATATCCTACCCCTTCCATTCCTTGACCCTTATCACCCTTTAAAGGTAATGCCTTCAAATGGATGTGTGATGCTATATATAGGGATGGTTTGATGAATCACATTTTAATAGGAAGAGACCATCACCTTGGCACTTTTACAAGTAATGCTCGGTCTGTAGGTAATGTTTGCGTCAACAAAAAGGCTTTTGTGTCTTTTTTCAATTTGGTTTGTCATTTCCATTTTATTTAAAGGTACGGCATTGGCATTTTCAGGAACATACTTATTGGTGAACTTTGCTCCAAATATAACTCAGGCTATCTCAGCAAGAACAGTACAGTATCATTTTGTTGGCTGGCAGTTCCTGATCTACATGGTAAGAATTCTAAGTGTTTTACTATCCCTGAAGCTGTATTTTCCAGACTACTAATAGATGCAAATGTTACAAAACTTACATAATCTTTTCTTTTCAGCACTAATGTCTCATTAAAATGTAAATATATTTGACCAATACCTAAATTATTTCAAACACTAAGTTGGTAATAGAAGCACCCCCAGTTTCCCAGGTATCCTTTCTTTGGGGGTGACCTGTCTCTGGTACAGTTTCCACAATGTTTAATCTGGCAAATCCCAGAGCAACATGTTTTAGGATGACTCAAGGTTAAAACAAGCAAACAAACAAAAACAATCTCTCTTCCAAGGTCAAGGGGAAATACCTGAGGACACATTACTTCATGAATTTCATTCTGGATAGGTATTCTTTTTTTAAAAAAGAACTTATTGAGACTGATGCAACAGATTATCTGGGAAGAAGCAGATAGCAGTAGGACAATACTGAGAGATGAGTAAAAGTAAGAGATGAGCTTATCTAGAAATTTGAAGCCTCAGATTGGGATATTTTACATAATACAATCGCTATATTTAGTGGGTATAAAAGAAAGCTTGACTGAAATGGTTAATATGTAACTTGTTATTATCAGAAGAAAAGAATGTTCTAGGATAGCCAGGTCGTAAGAAGAAAACTGGAGTAGGTCAGATGAGCATTTAACCAAGAACTGTATTGGTAAAGTAATCGTGAATTCCGTAAGAGTCAAAGCACCCAGAATCATAGATGAGAAGTGACCTCAAAAAACTATCTGTCCAGTCCCCTGCCGCTAAAGCAGGTAAAATAGTATGATCCTACTTTATACCCCAATAATTTAAAAGTATGACATAGACATTTGCAGGACCATGTTTATTGGCAAACTTTGCTCTAAGTGTAAGTTGAGATATATAGGAACTGGCCAGTAAACTATTATGTAAGGGACAGCTCCTAATCTGTGTGACAAGAATTCTATCATACCATCTCAGATAATCTCTGATATGTAGTCCTGACCACTGCAATACAGATAGTCGTAGGTCTTTTTCCATCATAGTCTCCTTCTTTACTCCTTTCTCTAACCCTATAAATATATTTAGCTTTTTCTGGTTATTTTTTTCTTTTTAGTAATTCTTCCTACATCACACACCTTTTGATAAACTGTTCTATTTCTCTTCTTTCACTCATTATCAAAAATTTATTCATATAGTCTCCTTTTGCTGACCCCCTCCACTTTCTCATCTCCCCTTCACCCCTCACTCACTACAATCTTGTAAAAGCCTCCCCACTAACTTCCAGTTGTCCCAATTCCTCTTGAATGTTGTGCAGCATTTACCCCATGGCCCATCTGCTACTCCTTGAACCTCTCTCTTCCTTGACTTCCTGGCTGTGGTCCCCCTGTTTCTCCTCTTCCTCATGGAATGGTCCATCACAGGCTCTTGGTGGACACCTCCTTCTCCTCTCCCAGCTCCTCCTATCTCCTTATGCTACATACTCTGATGTTCTAGGGTGATCACATTGCCTACACCCACATTGTCCTTTATAATGACTTCCAAATCCAGACCTGCATCTACTTCCCAGGCCTCTCCTGAGCCCCAGAGCTATGTCTTCATCCCAGCCTGTATGTCCCATAGGGTCCTCAAATTTAACACATCAAAAACTGATTTCAATGTCTTCTCTCACAAACTCCCCTCTCTGATATTCTTTATGTCACCCTCCCAATTTGGAAATTATACCTGACTGTTCTAACACCCACATCCCATCTGAATTTTTAGTCTCTTGTACTTGACCCCTCTGCTGCATTCCTACTGCCATTGCATTAATTCAGTCCTTCATCATCTCGTTTGACATATGCCAGCAGCCTCTTAAGGAGTCCGTTAACCCTTCTGCCCACCATTAACGCTGCTGCAGCAAATATCCTTCTAAAAAGCAAATCTGATCAGTTAGGCCACTCCCCTAGCCATATATCAGTGCCATTGTGTTTGTCTGCTGTCCCTCTGCCAACAAAGCCCCCTACCTCCCTTGACCCACATCTTCAACTCCTTACAACCTTCCTGCAAACTCTCCCTCATGGACATGGTTCTGGTATGAATTCTTCTGTGAAGATATTGCTGGGTTGGGTGCTCCATTCTCAGAGCTTCCCACAGCCCCAGGCACATTATGTTGTAATTATTTATTTACTTGTCTGTTTTGTTCCAGTAGATGGTGCTCTTTTTCAAGATGAGAACTAATGTTCATCAATCAATCAATCAGCCAGTCAGTAATAATGCCCTGCCTATTTAAGAACCTGCTCCTTATATATTATGGCCCTGACCTCTGTTTTCATGGACATTATTCCTACTTGTTCTTTTGCCATGCCCTACCTCTTCCCATTACTCCTGCCCTCCATCAGCCTTTAGGATTGGACTTCCCAATTCAGATTAGCCTTCCTCAGATCTGCCATACTTCGGGCCTCCCTCCCCGCACCTTCCCCATTGTATCTTCCTACTTAATCCTCCATACCTAGTCCCTTAACTGTCACTGCTTTCATTGATCAAAATATAAGCACTAGAAGGAGTTTTAATCTCTGTGATTTACTTTTGTTCTTTATACTTTGTTGAATATTTCATGATAGCCTAGACTTGGAAGTCCTACCATAACATCATTACTCTTTGCCTACAGGCAAAACAAATTCTTTATCCAATAAGAAGAGAGTCACATAGCCTGTGACCAGAAAATTAATAGCCTGAGTTGAATCCTTTGGAGATTAAAGATGCATCAAGACTTACTTCCTAGAATAAACAGCATTGTTTGATGATGATGTAACCTGCATTTTTTTATCCCCAGAGAAAACATTTTAAAAGAACAAAACTACATTTTGTTAAACCTTGTATTTAATAAACCTCATATTTCTATACAAAATACTCTTAAATTAATCACATCCTGCCATTTCCTGGTCAAATGACTGAATTTATTTATTCATTTGTTTATTTATTAACTCATTCATTCAACTGATCACTCACCCAGATTATAGAGAGGAATTTCTGGGGCAGAAATTTTTATAAAAATATATACCTCTACTACAGTCCTGAGAGAGACCTATATTCCCATAAAATTATATTAAGATAATGAAAGTATATTTGAAAGTAAATGCCATGGAAGAAATGTAAATAATTCTGGGTATTTATAAGAAGCATAAAATAAACCTTCAATAAAGTTACGTTTGAATAACACTATTGGTATTGGATTCTAGGGGAAATTGATCTGTATTATCTTAGTTTGGAATTTAATCCATTGTATGGTTACATCGCCAAAGCCTCAAGATGTGATCAATCATATACTAAGATCTTGAGCTGAAGTTTGGTTTAAATCTGTTAAACATCTAAGTAATTAATATTTAATCCTTGGATGTGGCAGATTCTGTGCTTTCTCTGCAAACTATGACTGTAAAGATTGTAATTACAGTAATCGAGTCTATTCTTTGAAGTATCATTCATCTGTACCGTACATTTACATCAAGTACAATTCAGTGCCTGAACTGTTTTCAAATGCCTAATAAAATGAAAAATATTTAAGTCTGACAAATTTTATATTATTCAGAAGTAGGATTGTAAAATTGTGCTATAGACTCGCACTTGTCTTAAGTGTTTACTCTCCCAGGTGGATGTCTGTTTTACCTTTAAGGCTTACACTAAGTGGAAGCCTCACAGAAACAAGGCCCAGGGTTTTATCCTCAGATATGGTATTCTTTTTGTAGGAGGAGGATTTGAGAAGCATCTGCAGGCTGGAGAGAATGAAATGCCCTTTACTACCCCCTTCCCCCCAACTAAAACAGCTTTGCCCAACCTGCATTCCACAATGGGCAGTCCCACCTTGTACTCTGCCAAAAATAAACACAAGTGGGTTTTCAAGGTCAAACAAGTTTGGGGAAATGTTGTAGAGCATGGCCTCTGAGAAGTTCATCATCTCTGTTAGCATGTTAAAAGCTGAGAGAAGGCCTTTAGGAAAGAGACGGATTTAATTTTGTTAATCCAGCAAGCCCCACGTTTATGTTGAGTAATACCTATTAACACCTCAGGGGACCAGCGGGCTGCAGAACCCACTTTAGGAAATGCAGCCCTAAACCTCAGTTACTTCATGTTCTTTGGCAGCCTTGCTCAGGGCTGTTTTGCCCACCCAGATTTTCCAACAGACGATTCAAAGGAAATCTGTCTTGAACATAAAATCCTTCAGAAAGCAATCTGCATGGTTGTCATTTTCTCTCTGCTGGACAAAAAATTAAATCAGCCGAAGCAGAGGCTGAGCCTGTTGTTTACTGTAATTCAGTACGCCAAAGCTGATTATTTAGTCAGCCTTTCTGGCAGTTGCTTCAAAAACCACCATCATCAGGTGTGAAGAACCTGAAGGGAGAAAACTTGATTATCCAGGAGCATAGTAACCTTTCGGACAGTTAGAGCTCGCCTTTAGGTCACAACTGGTAATTTATTAAATGAACTGGGTCTGTAGAAAAATAACTGAATCTTTGAGAAAAACACGGTTCCCTTGGATGTCTGGAGGTAGTATGGATGTCTGGAGGCTAGTTCCAATGGGGTCCTGCCTTTGGTTCATTGTTCCCTCCTCCCATTGGATAGAAATGATAAAGGAACATTGAAAAGGAGGATCAAGAATAAAAATGCCATTGCATATGACTAATTTAAATTGTATAAAATGTTCTTGAATGTGTGAAATATGCATTTAACATTTAGCATTTTTAAAGCTGCTGTACATTGAAGAAGTAAAGCTTTGGAGAAAGAATAGTAAATGAGGATGGAAAAGAAAAAAAGTAAGAAAGAGGCGAATGTGGAGCACATCAGAGACATAAAACTCCTGCTGGCTTTGTTATAAGACATTGATGTCTACTGCATGATGTTCACTTGCTTGATTGTCTGAATGCAAACAGCATTTGTAGGTCTGCGCCAGGAGACACTTCGGCAGTAGCCAACACTTCCGAAATGCTCACCGCACCCAGAGCCCTGTGTTGGCGCCAAGGACATTCTGTTGGCTACCCGCACAACAGCCAGAGGCAGGGAGCATTGTTCTCCTTTGCATCTGACAGATGGGGAAACCAAGGCTTAGGAAGGTTCAGTAACTTGTCCGAGTTCACATAAATACTGCGTGTCAGGGCCAGAGTTTGAAACCAGGCAGCCCAGCTCCCAGGGCACACATTCCAGTTCACTTCACTGGACTTCCCTCCATGCAGAATTAGAAAATGCTGACCTCCAAGGACCAAATCTTTGTCCAAAGTTGGCTTTGTAGAGAACCTTGCAGAGCACATTCTTTTGGACAAAGAAGCCATGTCAAAGGCTATGCTTGGAGGAAAGTATTTGGCAGGAGAAGATGGGATGAACCCCAGCTCAGATTTTGGTACCTGAAGTGGGATGTCCAGTGGGAAAATAGTGTATATTTCTTTTGTTACTTCATCCCATTGACTACCAGTCCCCATTTTACCACTGAAAACAGAGTCATTAGTGCCTTTGAATTTAGGTAGAGAAACCATTCCAGAAAACTCAGACTCAATTGAGAAAATTCATCCTGAGTATTCCATTCCCCTGGAAACACTTCAGGTACCAAAATCTGAATTAGTTTTCTATTACATCCATAACAAATTGCCACAAACTTAGTAGCTTAAAGCAATGCAAATTTATTCTACTGTTTTGTAGGTGCCAGGTCCAACACAGGTCTCACTGGGTTAAAATCAAGGTGCCGGCAGTGTTGCCTTCCTTGCTAGAGGTTCTGAGAGAAAATCTGCCTGCTTGCTTTTTCCAGCTTCTAAAAGCCACCAGCATTCCCTGCTTGGGTCTTTCTCATATTTCATCTCTCTGACCACAGGAAGATTCTCTGCTTTTAAGGACCCATCTGTTTATCCAGGACAGTCTTCCCACCTTGAGGTCCTTAACCTTCATCACATCTGCAAAGCCCCTTTGGCCGTGTACAGTACATATTCCCAAATTTCGAGGATTAGGACGTGGACATCTTTGGAGGGGTGCATTATTCTGCCTACCTGAACTGCATCACTTAACCTCTCTGTGCCTTGGTTTCCTCATCTGTAAAATGGGGACAATAGAAGAGCCCACCTCCTAGGGCGGTGAGGATGCCAAGCCCTGAGGACAGTGCAGGCACCTGGGAAGCATGCAGTAATGCTGTTATTCTCCATGCCTCTGAGATAGCAATCAGCAAAACAGCCTCCTCTACAGAAACCATGACTTCTTTAATATTGATATTTTCAGAGAGATAAAAATATTGCTGGGAAAAATTTACAGTAATTCATGCTGCTCAAGTATTTTATTCCTGGGAGCTGTGTGACCTCTTGCCACAAGACCGAACCCAGGGCAACTACTGTCATTCTGTGAATAATGTTTTATTCATCTGAAGCTGCAGAAATAAAACTTGCAAAAAAAGTCATACATGGTTTTTAGAACTGATAACAACTACCCTCTGCCCCAAATTCCCGAAAATTAATAATCGGCATGCTAAACAAACACACTGTTGCTGCTGCATGGTGTTTGCAATTATATCACCTGAAAAATGGAAGCCTGTGATTGAAGGGAGGACAAGCCCAGAGGGATAATTCTGTTAATGATTGATGAGTTGTACAGAGACTGGGAAGCCCAACGTTTTGATGGCAGTTTTAGGGAAGGCAAAGTGAGGAGTTTAAATAGGTTTTGTAGCACTACTTGATTAAATTAAATGATTGGCAATTAAATCCTATAAGGAAAAGTTAAAATAATTGGTTTAATTTGCCCAGGTGGAGAAAAGCCTAAGGGATGATTTAATCCTGTGTATTAGAGGAAAGGATCTTTAAGTGAGGAAGATCTGGTCTTGCTGCTTTCCTTGGGCACAGAGGATCAAAGAAAAAAGCAAGCAAACAAACAAAACCTTACATCGTAACAGTAGAGATTTAAGTAGAATTCAAGAGGGCTCCATAAGAAAAATGCAATCCTGGAAGGAAAAATTAGTAGTGATACTTTTACTTGCCTAACGTCAGGAAAGTAAACATTCTTATCTGTGATTTCGGTTCAGAGATCTGTCACTTCTGAAAATACTAATACCTTGGTTTCAGGTTCTTTTAAAGGATGAAAAGAAAGGAAGAACAAAAAATGAAACTGAGAACTCAAAATTACACTAAAGTCTTCTTACGGATAGGAAAATTTCAGCATTCGGTCAAGTAATAGTTATTGTACTCTCAATTTATTAGACTCAGGTTTTCTGGGTAAATTGTTCATAATAAATTTGAGGTGTAATTTACTCATAAATTCCATAAATACTTACTGAGTGGGCAACTGTGTACCAGGCATTGTAGACAGAGAATTAAAAAGGACCAATAAGGTCCTGCTCTAAGAGACTTACTTCTAGTGAGGAAGATAGACAAGAAACCCATAAACACATGAACAAGAAATGTAACAATGATGGTGAAACACTCCACAGTGGTCAGAAGTCAGGATGTGATGGGATGACTGGGTTGCTCTTTTAGATCAGAGAGAGGGAAGCTCTTTCAGAGGAGGTGATTTTAAGCTGATGGCTGAGTAACTAGAAGGGGCATTGTGCTAAGATCAGGAAAGAGTCTTCCAGGCAGAGCAAACACTTGTGGACAGGCCCAAAGGCAGATGGCAATCTAAGGACGGCAAAGAACTGGAAAAGGCCATGGTGTCTGGTGCAGAGTGTACCATTCCGAGGCAACTGGTACAAAATGAGATCCAAGAAGGCAGTGGAGGCTTTTGTAATCTGGATTTTATTCTAAATGTGATGGGAAATATAGAAGATTTAAGCAAAGGCATGACTGGATCTAATTTATATTTTTACTACATTTATTCTCATGGATGAAACTCACAAACGAAATGCAGAAAGAAGAAAGGAAGCAAGTCAAAACAAGCATGATTCCACTTATATAAAGTCCGAAAATATGCATAAATAAACAGGGTATTGTTTAGGGATAAAATGTGGTAAATGTGATCAAATATAAAGAAAGTGAACGATAAACACAAAATTCAGTATAGTGGTTCCTGGGGAAGTGGTAAGAGGAAGGGAATGCAGTTGGGGAGGGGCACACAGGAACCTTAAAGGTTCTATTTCTTAAGTTGGGTAGAAGGCACATGGTACTTCTCATATTGTTATAAATACCTTATATCATGTATAGTCTTCTCTACTAATGAAATGTTTCATTATCCAAATTGCGTTTTTAAACCAGTTCCTCTGGCTGCTGAATGACTGGGTTGTAGAGAGGCAAGTGTAAAATCAAAGAGAAAAATGAGATGCTTTTGCAGTAGTCCACAGAGTTGAGGGTAGGGCTTCAGGGGAAGGGAAAAACTTTTGGCTTGTGCAACAGGGTACGGGATGATGCCATTTACTAAGGAGGCGAAGGCCCCAGGAGGAGCAGGTTGGGAAGGTGGGAAGTCAAGAGTTCATGTGCCCATATTATTGCCCATATTAGTGTGATAGGTCTATTAAACATGCATACGGAAACGTCTAGTAGACAGTCAGATATATGCGACTGGAGTTCTAGGAGTCAGGACTGGAGACCCAGATTTGGGCACCACTGGTCTACAGGTGGTGTTAGAGCTCTGCGTCTGGGCGACTGGGGCTCCTTATCTTGTTCTTATATATTTATAATTGTCCTTAGGAACCTCAGTCACCCTAAACCGGCATGTGAAAACTGCTGCAAAATCAAAAATAGAAGTGTGAAACCTACAATTTCTGTGATAAAAAAGAAAAAAAATTAGAAGTATGGCATTTTAAAGACTTTGTATGGAATAATTTATGCTTTACTCTTTTTTCATCTTTTTAATTTCTAGATTTTAGAAATACTAATCTTCTGCATTCTCCTGTATTTCCATAAAAGAAAAGGAATGAAGCACATTGTGATTCTCTTAACCCTGGTGGCCCTTCTTGGTAAGACATATTTTGTTTTCTTATTCTCTAATCTGGCCATGCTAAGTCATAAAAGAGATAGGAAGGGAAATACTTGAGCATTTTTTCTTTCTCACCATTTCCATTTTCAACACTGATCTATAGCAGAGAAACCAAGTCTAAATTATACAAATTATATTTTACCAACCGATTATTGCAACTGACATATGTTTGATTCTTTTGAAAATATACTTACGGATTTTTGCTTCTTGATAATCTTTATTTGAATGCTGACAGTTTGAGAATTTTAAAAAAAGGAACAAGCTAATAAACCCAGTTGAAACTTTCATGTCAGGAATTAGTTAGCAAGAACTAGCCTGTTTATATTTTTTTTTTTTAAATAACAATTTTAAAGTCTGGCTAATATGAAACATAAATGTAAGCAGTAACATTTTCTTACATCCCGTATTTCTATCATTCATTATTGACCCACCTTTACTTTTTATTTGCAGAGGCACCTTGTAAGTATTTGAAAACCTATGGTTAAATAAGCCCAACTCTACATATTTTGATGTTCTCTCTATATATTTCTCTCTCTCTCTAACAAACACACACATACCCCAATACCAACACAGGAGCTCTCTCTAATCATTTGGGATATTTATTTATAATTCTTCCTTTGTCTCTTCTTTGCTATCAAGTATTATTTATTATGACTTTGTGGGTTTGATGGACAGCCCTTGAGAGGCTGTTCAGTTCCTCTTGGTATTGGGGCAGCCACCAGCTCCTACGTGAATGGCACACTGGAGTTTTCTTTTCTCCATCTCACCAACTCGTTATTTCATTTGGATCAGAATATTTGTGTTTGGGATAGTTACTCAGAGAAACAAATTTACTCTATTCCATACACAGGTATGCTGTTGATCAAGAGAACAGGAAAGGAACTTTGTATTTGTTTCCTTCCGACTTACCAAGTTGAGAGAACAAAAGCAAACAGCAAAGAGAGAAAGTGTTCATTATGTAAGAAAATACTGAAAATAAAGGAAATTTTAATGGGAAAGTAAGATAACAGAATTAAGGTCATACATATCAGTTATGACCATAAATGTTACCAGCATAAATTTACCTAGTAAAATAGAAATATTCTCAAATTAGACTTGAGAAAAATTCTTAAATTCTTATTCTCTTCTGATACCTCATCCTCCCAACCCCAGACCTGCCATGATTAGCAACTAAATATTAATACAGGGGGCCTCCAGGACCCTCTTCCAGTAGAGCTAGGGCCAACATCCTTTCCTACCAGCTAGTCCTCTGGCTGGTTTTGAAACATTTTGGCTACATACGTAAAATTCATCTGAAACAAAGTAACTCAGGTTGAAAGTAAAAGAAAGCAGGGGATCATGATATTACTAAATTAAAATCAAGGCAAAAAGGATTAAATGAGACAAAAAGGGATAGTTTACACTGATAAAAGGAGTACAATCTTATAAGAACATAATATCTAATATGCAGTGGAAAATCTGCAGAAAATGCAAAACTAAAACAGAAATATAAGAGGAGTAGGAAACTTCTCTCAGCTCATGCAAGATAACTAGACAGAAAAATATGTAAAGATAGATGATCAGAATCCTTAAGTTTGCTCTGGTAACTAATATTGAAGTCTTCCTGAACTAGAGAATACACCTTTCATGTACTGCTGTAACATTTACAAAACATTTCAGATCACAGTGAAATAAAACCACAAAATAATAACAGAAATCAATAAAACCCCACCTCCTGCAAATGTTAACACTGTCTCTTAAACTATTGCTGGGCCAAAGCAGACATGAAGGATTCCTTGAAACATATATATTTTAAATTATTACAAAAACATTTGATACTAAAACCTTTAGTTTATGACTAAAGCTGTTGTCAGAAGAAAAGTCATACTTTTAACTATAAGTCAATTAAGCAGTCAACTCAAGAAATTAAAAAATAACACCTGAGGCTGAGGGAAGCAGAAAGGAACAATTAATAACAACAAAGGCAAAATTAATGAAATAGAAAAACAATGGATTGGTAAATAAATCCAAGAATCAATTCTTTAAAAAAAAAAAAAAAACTAATAAAATAGATCTTCCATAAGAAAAAAACAAGGAGAAATTATAAATTCTCCAAATTAGAAATCAGATATATACATTATGCAAATAAATTTTAAAACTTGAATAGATCACTGTTGTTGTTTTTTTTTAAAGAAAAATAATGAGAGGAAATTGTTAAAGACCTACATCCTAAAAAAGAATCAGGCCTAGACAGTTTCAAAGGTAATGCCTGCAAATCTTTAAGGAATAGATTATTCTGATGTTGTTGAAAATATTTGAGGACATAAAGAAGGAAACTTTCAAACTTTTTTTTACCTATTCAGTATTATACTGAATAGGTATAATACTGATCCCAAATCTGGAAAAGATGGCACAAATAAAGAAAACTATGAACTAATTTCACTACTGAATACTGATGCAAAAATTGTAAATAAAATATTAGCAGATAGATCCAGAATAAATGCATCATGATCTCGTGGTCATAATGAAACCAGTTCTTTTCTTTATAATGCTAATAACAATTTGTAATTACACATTCTACTTATATATTTATATATTGCTATAAGCTTGTCTTCCTTGCCAGATTAGTTCCATGAGGGCACAGACCATGTCTGTTTTATTTGCACTCTGTATATTTTACCTAGAACTGAGCACAATGAACACACAAATAAATATTTGAATTAATTAACTAATTAGTTAATAATCAGAATGAAAGGAAGGTTCTTTAAGGAATCCATTAATATAGTTCATCATGTTAATGAGCCAGAGGAGAAATATATAATTATCTCGAGATACTGAGAACACATTTTAAAGTCTAATATCATTCCTAATTTTTAAAAAAATTGAAATAAAGCAGGAAGAGAAGGATATTTGTCTGTTGGAAACATATTACCCTTAAACCAAAAGTTGAAGCATATCTGATGATGATCTACTAAAAACATTCTCATTACAGTAAGAAATGAAAAAAAGATGACCAGTCTTCACTTTTATACTCATCTGTGCTGTTTGAGCATTTTATAACCTCATTAATGACTTTTACAAGATAAAAATATTATGAAAATTATGTAGTGGGTTTGAAAAATATTTATAGGTGCTATATTAAATAAGAAAAGTGGCACACAAAATTGTACCCACCTTACTGTGGTTAAAAGCATGCTAGAAGTCTGGACTCCTGAAGACAATTATATAATAATGTAGATTACAAGGGGTGACAGTGTGATTGTGAAGACCTTGTGGATCACACCCCCTTTATCTAGTGTATGGATGAGTAGGAAAATGGGGATAAAAACTAAAGGACAAATGGGGTGGGATGGGGGGGATGATTTGGGTGTTCTTTCTTCACTTTTATTTTTTATTCTTGTTCTGGTTCTTTTTGATGTAAGGAAAATGTTCAGAGATAGATTGTGGTAATGAACGCATAACTATGTTATCATATTGTGGACAGTGGATTGTATACCATGGATGATTGTATGACGTGTGAATGTATTTCAATAAAACTGAATTTAATTTAAAAAAAAAAAGCATGCTAGAGGCAAAAACTGGAAATGAATGTGAGGAAATGGGAATATATGTGAATTTTTTCCCTTTACTTTATTGTTGCTATAGTATTGTTTGTGTGATAAATAAAAAAAAAATGGAACTAAAACAGAAAATAGAAAGCTGTGGGCGGACAGGAAGAAATAAATCTGGCTTCTACTGAGTGCAAGAAGATATCCCTTGCCTGTGATCTCCTTTCTTAAAGGAATCTGAGGGTGCACAGCACGGTCCTTTCAGTTGATCAGGAAGCTGGGAAAGCCAAGAAATTCTTCTCTATCCTTAGAACATTCTACTTGCCAAAGTAAAATTAGTAAATAAAATATTTATGGCTCTAATAAGGAGACATCAATGACAATGTAGGAAAATCCTTGAAAGGAGCTAATGATGAAAACCTAAGAATAAACTGAGTGCTAAAATTTAAAAACGGCTCAGCTTATGTTAGGAAAAAATTATGCTGTTACAATGATGAAAGCAGTATATTTTATTGTTGAGAATTAAGAAAATAATTAAGAAAGTTACACAAATCCATGCACTTGAGTACTGTCACATAATACTGATGGTAGTGTGACTAGTGCTTTCTAGAAGGCAGTTTGCCAGTATATTTCAGAAGCCTTAGCAGTGGCCATTGACCCAGTGATTTTCCTTTAGGTGATATTCCTAAGGAAATAGGCAGAGTGCTAAGGAAAGTCTTATTTACAAGGATATTCTTCATAGCCTCATTTTTAAAAATAAAAATTGGTCGGGCAAGATGGCAGCATAGAGAGGAGTAGAAGCTAAGTAGTCCCCCTGGAACAACTACAAAAAACCAGAAACAACTAGTAAATAATCCAGAATAACTGCGGGGGGATAAACGAGACCATTCATTCATCATACACCAACCTGAATTGGGAGGAATGCCCGAGAACACAGCATAAAATCTGTAAGTAAAACCTGCGGAACCAGGTCGGGAGACCCCCTCCCCCATAGCCCAAGCTGCGGAGCTGCCTGGTGCCACAGAGAAGCTCTCTCCCAGCAAGCGAATACAGCTCAGCTGAGCTCCAACTGGGGTTTTAAGTAGCGAGTGTGAACTGCTCACTACAGGTACGCAGCCCCAAAAAACAGACAGAGGCTTTGGGTGACGACTGACCTGGGAGAGCCGGAGGGTCGCCTTGGACTGGGTCTGAAGGGGACTGTGTTTCTTTTTTGGCTCAGTGGAGAAAGCCCCAGTCATTTTCAGTTTCCAGGGCTGTGACTCTGGGAAGGGTGGAGACACGACAAGCAGAGAGCGAGACCATTGAAATGCTAATGACCTCCACCTGAGGGGTCTGTCTTCTCTAGGAGGAAAGGGGTGGGGCCCTTTCCATTCAGAACCAGACCCCAGAGCCTGAGGGAACACGGCCATACCTCCTCACACCAGTCAAGAATTATAGGCTAATAGGCTTCACCTGCTGGGCAGAAAAGCACAGTGACCCAAGGCATCAAAGGGTGGAGCAATTTTCTAAGACACACCCTCAGGGAAACCAGATGCTGAATATTTCTTCCCTCTGGGACCTGAGCCTGTTCTGGTCTGGGAAAACCTGATTTGGATAACCAAGGAAACCATGCCTAGACAACAGAAAATTACAACCTACACTAAGAAAAACAAAGTTATTGCCCAGTCAAAGGAACAAACGTACACTTCAACTGAGATACAGGAATTTAAACAACTAACGCTAAATCAGTTCAAAAAGTTTAGAAAAGATATTGCAAAAGAGATAGAGGCTGTAAAGGAAGCACTGGACATGTATACGGCAGAAATCAAAAGTTCAACAAACCTACTAGTAGAATCTATGGAAATGAAAGGCACAACACAAGAGATGAAAGACACAATGGAAATATACAACAGCAGATCTCAAGAGGCAGAAGAAAACACTCAGGAACTGGAGAACAAAACACCTGAAAGCCTACACGCAAAGGAGCAGATGGAGAAAAGAATGAAAAAATATGAGCAACTTCTCTGGGAACTCAAGGATGAAACAAAGTACAATAATGTACATATCATTGGTGTCCCAGAGGAGAAGAGAAGGGAAAGGGGGCAGAAGCAATAATAGAGGAAATAATTAATGAAAATTTCCCATCTCTTATGAAAGACATAAAATTACAGATCCAAGAAGCGCAGCGTACTCCAAACAGAAGAGATATGAATAGGCCTACGCCAAGACACTTAATAATCAGATTATCAAATGTCAAAGACAAAGAGAGAATCCTGAAAGCAGCAAGAGAAAAGCAATCCATTACATACAAAGGAAGCTTAATAAGACTATGTGCGGATCTCTCAGCAGAAACCATGGAGGCAAGAAGGAAGTGGTGTGATATATTTAAGATACTGAAAGAGAAAAACCACCAACCAAGAATCCTGTATCCAGCAAAGCTGTCCTTCAAATATGAGGGAGAGCTCAAAATATTTTCTGACAAACAGACAATGAGAGACTTTGTGAACAAGACACCTGCCCTACAGGAAATACTAAAGGGAGCACTACAGGGTGATAGAAGACAGGAGTGTGTGGTTTGGAACACAATTTTGGGAGATAGTAGCACAACAATATGAGCCGCCAGCCTCTTCCTCGTGAAGAAGTAAATCAAATCCATGAGGACTGCAAACACATGGGACTCCTAATTGGCAGAGGTGGCATTTTTTTCTCAGACATTCCGCATTGCTCCCCCAATGTGCATCACTAAACCAGAAGTTGATTTTGCAGTGGAAGTATTTCATTCTGCCTTAATCCAACACATGGAAAGAAGAGCCAAATAAAATTTTAAAAAATAAAAAACCACAAACCTAAAAAAAAAATAAAAATAAAAATAAAATAAAAATAAAAATTAATTTTATTGAGCTATTGTACCAGTTTGAATATATTGTGTCCCCCAAACGCCATTGTCTTTGATGTAATCTTGTGTGGGCAGACATTATCAGTGTTGATTAGATCGTAATTCTTTGGGTGTTTCTTTGGAATGCGCCCCACCCAGCTATGGGTGATGACTCTGGATAATTTCCATGGAGGTGTTGCTCCGCCCATTCGTGGTGGGACTAAGTTGATCAGTGGAACCATACAAATGAGCTGACATAATGGAAGGAATGCAGTGCAGCTGTAAGTGGTGTTCTGGCGAAGAGCTACAGCCAAGAGGGACACTTTGAAGAAAGCACAGGAGCTGCAGATGAGAGACAGTTTGAAGATGGCCGTTGAAAGCAGACTCTTGCTCTGGAGAAGCTAAGAGAGGACAGTTACCCCAAGTGCAACTAAGAGTGACATTTTTGAGAAACTGCAGCCTCGAGAGGAACGTCCTGGGAGACAGCCATTTTGAAACCAGAACTTTGGAGCAGACACCAGCCACATGCCTTCCCAGCTAACAGACGTTTTCCAGACACCATTGGCCATCCTCCAGCGAAGGTACCTGATTGCTGACGTGTTACCTTGGACACTTTATGGGCTTAAGACTGTAACTGTGTAACCAAATAAACCCCCTTTTATAAAAGCCAATCCATCTCTGGTGTTTTGCATTCCGGCAGCATTAGCAAACTAGAACAGATATATTCGCATCCATACAATCCATTCAAAGTATACAATCAGTGGCTTTTAGTATAATCACAGAGTTGTGCATTCATCACTGCAATCAATTTTAGAACATTTTCATTACTCCTAAAAGCAAAAACCCATACCTCTTAGCAGTCACCTCTCAGTCCTGCTACCCTTCCCCAGCCCTACATAACCACTAATCTAATTCTGTTTCTATAGATGTATTTATATTTTTATTTTATACAAATGGAATCATACAGTATGTAGTACTTTGTGTCTGGTTTCTTTCACTTAGCATATTTTTTAATTGTTATTTTTGTAATTGGAGAAGTTATAGGTTTACACAAAAGTCATGTAAAAAATACAACATTCCCATATACCCCTGTGTTGTTGACACTTTGCATTGGTGTGATACCTTTGTTACAACTGATGAAAGAATATTAAAATATTACTGTTAACTATAGTCTATAGTTTGTATTAGGTGTATTTTTCCCATATACCACCCTATTGTTAACACCTTGTAATGGTGATGTATATCTGTTATAATTCTTGAAAGAGCAGTCTTATATTTGTACTATTAGCCACAGTCTTTGTCCACAGTAGGGTTCACTGTGTTACAGAGTCACCATGTTTTATCCTCTTTAAGTTTCCTTCTACCCAGAACTTCACTCTTTCAATCACATTCACAGACATAATTCAGCACTGTTAATTACACTCAAAATACTGTGCTACCATCCCCACTATTCATTTCCAAACATCTACAATCAACCTAATTAGAAATTCTGCACTATTAAAGCATCAGCTCCCCATTCCATATCCCCCATTCTATCTTTTGGTAACATATATCCAATTTCTAAGTCTATGAGTTTGCTTATTATAATTAGTTTGTATCAGTGAGATCATACAATATTTGTCCTTTTATGCCTGGCTCATTTCACTCAACATGTCTTCAAGGTTCATCCATTTTTGTTGCATGCATCAGGACTTCATTCCTTATTCCAGCTGAATAATATTCCATTGTATGTATAGACCACATTTTGTTTATCTATTCATCTGTTGATGAGCACTTAGGTTGTTTGCATCTTTGGGCAGCTGTGAACAATGCTGCTGTGAACATTAGTGTGCAAATGTCTGTTTGAGTCCCTGCTTTCAGTTCCTCTGGGTATATACCTAGTGGCAGGATTGCTGGATCATGTGGCAATTCTATACTTATTGAGACTTGTTTTGTGACCCATCATGTGGTCTATCTTGGAGAATGATTCATGAGCAATTGAGAGGAATGTATATCCTGCTGTTTGGGGTGCAATGTTCTGTTTTTTATCTGTGAGGTCATATTATACAAGTTATCAGTTTCCTTATTGATCCTCTGTCTAGATGTTATCTATTGATGAGAGTAGTGTATGGAAGTCTCCAACTATTAATGTAGAGATGTCTATATTTCCCCCTTCAGTTTTTCCAATGTTTGCCTCATGTATTTTGAGGCACCCTGGTTAGGTGCTTATATATTTATGATTGTTATTTCTTCTTGGTGGATTGCCCCTTTTATTAATATATATTGTCCTTTTTTGTCTCTTGTAACAGTTTTGCATTTAAAGACTATTTTGTCTGACATTAGTATAGCTACCCCAGTAATTTTTTGGCTACCATTTGCATGGAATATCTTTTTCTGTCCTTTCACTTTATTTTTTTTTTTTTAATCATCATTTTATTGAGATATATTCACATACCACGCAGTCATACAAAACAAATTGTACTTTCGATTGTTTACAGTACCATTACATAGTTGTACATTCATCACCTAAATCAATCCCTGACACCTTCATTAGCACACACACAAAAATAACAAGAATAATAATTAGAGTGAAAAAGAGCAATTGAAGTAAAAAAGAACACTGGGTACCTTTGTCTGTTTGTTTGCTTCCCCTACTTTTCTACACATCCATCCATAAACTAGACAAAGTGGAGTTTGGTCCTTATGGCATTCCCAATCCCACTGTCACCCCTCATAAGCTACATTTTTATACAACTGTCTTCGAGATTCATGGGTTCTGGGTTGTAGTTTAATAGTTTCAGGTATCCACCACCAGCTACCCCAATTCTTTAGAACCTAAAAAAGGTTGTCTAAAGTGTGCGTAAGAGTGCCCACCAGAGTGATCTCTCGGCTCGTTTTGGAATCTCTCTGCCACTGAAGCTTATTTCATTTCCTTTCACATCCCCCTTTTGGTCAAGAAGATGTTCTCCATCCCACGATGCCGGGTCTACATTCCTCCCCGGGAGTCATATTCCACGTTGCCAGGGAGATTCACTTCCCTGGGTGTCTGATCCCACGTAGTGGGGAGGGCAGTCATTTCACCTTTCAAGTTGGCTTAGCCAGAGAGAGAGGGCCACATCTGAGCAACAAAGAGGCATTCAGGAGGAGACTCTTAGGCACAAATACAGGGAGGCCTAGCCTCTCCTTTGCAGCAACCGTCTTCCCAAGGGTAAAACTTATGGTAGAGGGCGCAACCCATCAAACCACCAGTCCCCTATGTCTGTGGTCATGTTAGCAACCATGGAGGTGGGGTAGGCGAATACCCCTGCATTCTCCACAGGCTCCTCAAGGGGGCACTACATCTTTTTTTTTTTTTTTCCTTGTTTGTCTTTTTTCTTTTTTTTTTTTTTTTTTTTAACTTTCCCTTCTTTTTTAAATCAACTGTATGAAAAAAAAAAGTTAAAAAGAAAACAAACATACAATAAAAGAACATTTCAAAGAGACCATAACAAGGGAGTAAGAAAAAGACAACTAACCTAAGATAACTGCTTAACTTCCAACATGTTCCTACTTTACCCCAAGAAAGTTACATAATATAGCAACATTTCAGTGAACTTGTTCCTACTACATCCATCAGAAATTAACAGACCATAGTCATTTCTGGGCATCCCCAGAACGTTAAATAGCTTATCTGTTCTTCTTGGATTATTGTTCCCCCTTCCTTAATTGCTCTCTACTGCTAGTTCCCCTACATTCTACATTATAAACCATTTGTTTTACATTTTTCAAAGTTCACATTAGTGGTAGCATATAATATTTCTCTTTTTGTGCCTGGCTTATTTCGCTCAGCATTATGTCTTCAAGGTTCATCCATGTTGTCATATGTTTCACCAGATCGTTCCTTCTTACTGCCGTGTAGTATTCCATCGTGTGTATATACCACATTTTATTTATCCACTCATCTGTTGAAGGACATTTGGGTTGTTTCCATCTCTTGGCAATTGTGAATAATGCTGCTATGAACATTGGCGTGCAGATATCTGTTCGTGTCACTGCTTTCCGATCTTCCGGGTATATACCGAGAAGTGCAATCGCTGAATCGAATGGTAGCTCTATATCTAGTTTTCTAAGGAACTGCCAGACTGACTTCCAGAGTGGCTGAACCATTATACAGTCCCACCAACAATGAATAAGAGTTCCAATTTCTCCACATCCCCTCCAGCATTTGTAGTTTCCTGTTTGTTTAATGGCAGCCATTCTAACCGGTGTTAGATGGTATCTCATTGTGGTCTTAATTTGCATCTCTCTAATAGCTAGTGAAGCTGAACATTTTTTCATGTGTTTCTTGGCCATTTGTATTTCCTCTTCAGAGAACTGTCTTTTCATATCTTTTGCCCATTTTATAATTGGGCTGTCTGTACTATTGTCATTGAGTTGTAGGATTTCTTTGTATATGCAAGATATCAGTCTTTTGTCAGATACATGGTTTCCAAAAATTTTTTCCCATTGAGTTGGCTGCCTCTTTACCTTTTTGAGAAATTCCTTTGAGGTGCAGAAACTTCTAAGCTTGAGGAGTTCCCATTTATCTATTTTCTCTTTTGTTGCTTGTGCTTTGGGTGTAAAGTCTAGGAAGTGGCCTCCTAATACAAGGTCTTGAAGATGTTTTCCTACATTATCTTCTAGGAGTTTTATGGTACTTTCTTTTATATTGAGATCTTTGGTCCATTTTGAGTTAATTTTTGTGTAGGGGGTGAGGTAGGGGTCCTCTTTCATTCTTTTGGATATGGATATCCAACTCTCCCAGCCCCATTTGTTGAAAAGACCATTATGGCTCAGTTCGGTGACTTTGGGGGCCTTATCAAAGATCAGTCGGCCATAGATCTGAGGGTCTATCTCTGAATTCTCAATTCGATTCCATTGATCTATATGTCTATCTTTGTGCCAGTACCATGCTGTTTTGGCAACTGTGGCTTTATAATAAGCTTCAAAGTCAGGGAGTGTAAGTCCTCCCACTTCGTTTTTCTTTTTTAGAGTGTCTTTAGCAATTCGAGGCATCTTCCCTTTCCAAATAAATTTGATAACTAGCTTTTCCAAGTCTGCAAAGTAGGTTGTTGGAATTTTGATTGGGATTGCATTGAATCTGTAGATGAGTTTGGGTAGAATTGACATCTTAATGACATTTAGCCTTCCTATCCATGAACATGGAATATTTTTCCATCTTTTAAGGTCCCCTTCTATTTCTTTTAGTAGAGTTATGTAGTTTTCTTTGTATAGGTCTTTTACATCTTTGGTTAAGTTTATTCCTAGGTACTTGATTTTTTTAGTTGCTATTGAAAATGGTATCTTTTTCTTGAGTGTCTCTTCAGTTTGTTCATTTCTAGCATATAGAAACATTACTGACTTATGTGCATTAATCTTGTATCCCGCTACTTTGCTAAATTTGTTTATTAGCTCTAGTAGGTGTATCGTTGATTTCTCAGGGTTTTCTAGATATAAGATCATATCATCTGCAAACAATGACAGTTTTACTTCTTCTTTTCCAATTTGGATGCCTTTTATTTCTTTGTCTTGCCGGATTGCCCTGGCTAGCACTTCCAGCACAATGTTGAATAACAGTGGTGACAGCGGGCATCCTTGTCTTGTTCCTGATCTTAGAGGGAAGGCTTTCAGTCTCTCACCATTGAGTACTATGCTGGCTGTGGGTTTTTCATATATGCTCTTTATCATGTTGAGGAAGTTTCCTTCAATTCCTACCTTTTGAAGTGTTTTTATCAAAAAGGGATGTTGGATTTTGTCAAATGCTTTTTCAGCATCTATTGAGATGATCAATTGATTTTTCCCTTTCGAGTTTTTAATGTGTTGTAATACATTGATTGTTTTTCTTATGTTGAACCATCCTTGCATGCCTGGAATGAACCCCACTTGGTCATGGTGTATGATTTTTTTAATGTGTCTTTGGATTCGATTTGCAAGTATTTTGTTGAGGATTTTTGCATCTATATTCATTAGGGAGATTGGCCGGTAGTTTTCCTTTTTTGTAGCATCTTTGCCTGGATTTGGTATTAGATTGATGTTAGCTTAATAAAATGAGTTAGGTAGTGTTCCATTTTTTTCAATGTTTTGAAAGAGTTTGAGTAAGATTGGTGTCAGTTCTTTCTGGAAAGTTTGGTAGAATTCCCCTGTGAAGCCATCTGGCCCTGGGCATTTATTTGTGGGAAGATTTTTGATGACTGATTGGATCTCTTTGCTTGTGATGGGTTGGTTGAGGTCTTCTATTTCTTCTCTGGTCAGTCTAGGTTGTTCATATGTTTCCAGGAAATTGTCCATTTCTTCTACATTATCCAGTTTGTTGCCATACAGTTGTTCATAATATCCTCTTATAATTTTTTTAATTTCTTCAGGATCTGCAGTTATGTCACCTTTTTCATTCATTATTTTGTTTATATGGGTCTTCTCTCTTTTTGATTTTGTCAGTCTAGCTAGGGGCTTGTCAATCTTGTTGATCTTCTCAAAGAACCAACTTTTGGTGATATTTATCCTTTCTATTGTTTTTTTGTTCTCTATGTCATTTATTTCTGCTTTAATCCTTGTTATTTCTTTTCTTGTACTTGGTTTAGGATTGGTTTGCTGTTCATTTTCTAGCTTCTTCAGTTGATCCATTAGTTCTTTGATTTTGGCTCTTTCTTCCTTTTTAATATATGCGTTTAGTGCTATAAATTTCCCCCTTAGCACTGCTTTTGCTGCATCCCATAGGTTTTGGTATGTTGTGTTCTCATTTTCATTCGTCTCTATATATTTAGCAATTTCTTTTGCTATTTCTTCTTTAACCCACTGATTGTTTAGGAGTGTGTTGTTTAACCTCCAGGTATTTGTGAATTTTCTAAGTCTCTGATGGTTATTGACTTCTAATTGTATTCCATTGTGGTCAGAGAATGTGCTTTGAATAATTTCAATCTTTTTAAATTTATTGAGGCTTGTTTTATGTCCCAGCATATGATCTATTCTGGAGAAAGTTCCGTGAGCACTAGAAAAGTATGTGTATCCTGGTGATTTGGGATGTAATGTCCTGTAGATGTCTGTTAAATCTAATTCATTTATCAGATTGTTTAGGTTTTCAATTTCCTTATTGGTCTTCTGTCTGGTTGATCTATCTATAGGAGAGAGTGATGTGTTGAAGTCTCCCACAATTATTGTGGAAACATCAATTGCTTCCTTTAGTTTTGCCAATGTTTCTCTCATGTATTTTGTGGCACCTTGATTGGGTGCATAGACATTTACGATTGTTATTTCTTCTTGCTGAATTGCCCCTTTTATTAGTATGTAGTGGCCTTCTTTGTCTCTCAAAACATCCCTGCATTTGAAGTCTATTTTATCTGAGATTAATATTGCTACACCTGCTTTCTTTTGGCTGTAGCTTGCATGAAATATTTTTTTCCATCCTTTCACTTTCAGTTTCTTTGTGTCCCTGTGTCTAAGATGAGTCTCTTGTATGCAACATATTGATGGTTCATTTTTTTTGATCCATTCTGCGAATCTATATCTTTTAATTGGGGAGTTTAATCCATTTACATTCAACGTTAAAACCGTGAAGGCATTTCTTGAATCGGCCATCTTATCCTTTGGATTATGTTTGCCATATTTTTCCCTCTCTCTATTAATATCCTTTATTGTACCCATACCGAATCTCTTTAGTACTGAACCTTTCTCCAGGTCTCTCTGTCCTGTCTTTGTTTCTCTGTCTGTAGGGCTCCCTTTAGTATCTCCAGTAGGGCAGGTCTCTTGTTAGCAAATTCTCTCAGCATTTCTTTGTCTGTGAAAAATTTAAGCTCTCCCTCAAATTTGAAGGAGAGCTTTGCTGGATAAAGTATTCTTGGCTGGAAATTCCTCTCACTCAGAATTTTAAATATATCGTGCCACTGCCTTCTCGCCTCCATGGTGGCTGCTGAGTAGTCACTACTTAGTCTTATGCTGTTTCCTTTGTATGCGGTGAATTGCTTTTCTCTTGCTGCTTTCAGAACTTGCTCCTTCTCTTCTATGTTTGACAGTGTGATCAGTATATGTCTCGGAGTGGGTTTTTTTTGGATTTATTCTATTTGGAGTTCGCTGAGCATTTATGATTTGTGTATTTATGTTGTTTAGGAGATTTGGGAAGTTTTCCCCAACAATTTCTTTGAATACTCTTCCTAGACCTTTACCCTTTTCTTCCCCTTCTGGGACACCAATGAGTCTTATATTCGGACGTTTCATATTATCTATCATATCCCTGAGGTCCATTTCGAGTTTTTCAATTTTTTTCCCCATTCTTTCTTTTATGCTTTCATTTTCCATTCTGTCATCTTCCAGGTCACTGATTCGTTGTTCAACTTCCTCTAGTCTTGTACTATGAGTGTCCAGAATCTTTTTAATTTGGTCAACAGTTTCTTTAATTTCCGTAAGATCATCCATTTTTTTATTTAGTCTTGCAATGTCTTCTTTATGCTCTTCTAGGGTCTTCTTGATTTCCTTCATATCCCGTACTAGGGTCTCATTGTTCATCTTTAGTTCTTTGAGTAGCTGCTCTAGGTGCTGTGTCTCTTCTGGTCTTTTGATTTGGGTGCTTGGGCTTGGGTTATCCATATCGTCTGGTTTTTTCATATGCTTTATAATTTTCTGTTGTTTTTGGCCTCGTGGCATTTGCTGAACTTGATAGGGTTCTTTTAGGGTTTGTAGACCAGTTGAAGTCCTTATCTCTAATTTATCAGATCTACAGCTTCGTGGAGTACACTTTCTCTAACTAACCAGCAGGTGGCGTCCACGAGCCACCTGTTCTCCACAAGCCAGATCTCCCCTGCTTAGCCTTTTTGGTGAGTGGGGGAGTGAGTCTTGTGGGGCCCAATTGGTGTACCAAGCTTGCGTGTGTAGTTGGTGTTGCCTGCCCTGTATGTGGGGCGTGTTTCTGGGCAGTCGGGGAGGGGGGGTGGCCCTAACAATCAAATCTCCCTGATTATCCTAGAGTTTTAAAGCTGCTGCAATAGTCTAATCCTTCAGTTCAGTCCTGCCACAGTTTGTCTCTGCCACTGACCCACAAGTCTTTGGTATTGGCGTATGGCTCCTGAGACTTGCAAGTGGGCCCCTCTTCCAGGCTGTGCACCCCGGGTCCTCTGTTGAGGGATGACTGTGCTATGTCACAGGTGAGTGCCGTCCCCCCAGGGCAGTTCTGGGCTGCTGGGCTGTGTTGGGAGGCTCCCAGTCTGCTCAAATGATGGCTGAATGGGGCTCTGTTAATTCACACTGCTCCCCCTTCCCAGCTCTGGGACATTCAGCTGAGGTTGCAGGGAAGGCTGATGTCCACGCCCAGTTTTGTGGTGTGTGCCTGTTATTTGAAGCACTTCCGTCACACTGGGTTGTCTGGGGCAGCTCTGGGCTATGGGGCTGGCGATGGGCAGGAGTGTTTCCTGTCCACCAGGATGGTGGCTGTGAGCGGACACCCCCCTTTTCTTGGGAAGTTGTGTTGTTTAGTGAATTTTCTCAGCCACTGGATTATTGCCTTTTGTCTCAGAGCTCTCTTAGTTCTGCTCTTGACTTGACGTGCCCAAATTTCAATTCTTTGAAGCTTTCTGTATTGAGGTTCTTAGAGTGATTGTTTTAGAAAAAGCAAAAAGGATTTAAAAAAAAAAAAAAAAAAAAAAACGGCCCTCCTCAGAGATCTAATGGGTTATTGAAATGCTAATAGACAAAGCAACCAGGGCCATTAAGGAAAGGTGCACAGGGCAGAGAGATCAGCTTTGCTTCGGGATTTGAATATGCGCCTCAAGGCCTGATCTCCGCCCTTCCCCTTTCTGTGTTCACCAGAACTCCAAAAATCCTCTGCTTTTATTTTGGAGTTTTTCGTGTTGTTTTTTTTCTATGCCTGTCTCCTCTCTGCTGGGCTGGCTGCTCTCAGAGTCTCTGGTGTCTGGTCTCAGTCTATCTATGGTTGGAGTTTGAATCAGTAGAATGAGTTTCCGATAAGAGCAGCCACTGCAATTCTCCCTTCTCCTTCCCGGAGCTGACAGCCCCTCCTCCCCCGGGACTGAGCCTGGCAGGGAGGGGCGCGGGTCCCCTGGCCGCAAAAACTTACAGATTTCGCTGATCTCAGCAGTTCCACGTTTTCATGAGTGTTGTATGAAGTATGCCCAAAGACAGATTGCTCTGTGGTGTCCAGTCCACGCAGTTCCTGGCTTTTTACCTACTTTCCTGGAGGAGTAACTAAAACATACAGCTCACCAGTCTGCCATCTTGCCCCGCCTCTAGCTGTCCTTTCACTTTAAACCTATTTGTGTCTTGGGTCTAAGGGGAGTCTGTTATAGAGAACATATAGATGAATCTTACTTCTTTATCCATCATGCCAATCTGAGTCTTTTGATTGGGGAGTTTAATCCACTAACAATCAATGTTGTTACTGTAAATGCAAAACTTTACCACCATTTCATCCTTTGGCATATATATACATATATATATATATATATATATATATATTTTTTTTTTTTTTACATATATATATATTTTTTTTTTTTTTTTTACTGAGATTGTTCACATACTATACAATGATCCAAAGATCCAAAGTGTACAATCAATTGCCCATGGTACCATCATACAACTGTGCATCCATCAACACAATTATTTTTTTTCAATTTTTAGAACATTTTCATTACTCCAGAAAAGAAATAAAAACAAGAAAAGGAAACTCAAATCCTCCCATACCCCTAACCACACCCCCCTCCATTATTGATTAATAGTTTCGGTGTAGTATATTTGTTACTGTTGATGAAAAAATGTTAAAATACTACTACCTGTAGTATATAGTTTGCAATAGGGATATATTTTTTTTCCTATATGCCCCTCTATTATTAACTTCTAGTTATAGTGTCATACATTTATTCTAGTTTGTGAGAGAGATTTCTAATATTTGTATAGTTAATCATGGACATTGTCCACCACAAGATTCACTGTTTTATACATTCAATTCCAACTTTCCTTCTGGTGACATATGTGACTCTGAGCTTACCCTTTCCACCACCTTCATACACCTTTCAGCCTGTTAGTTATTCTCACAACATGCTACCATCACCATTTAAGTTCACCCTAGTTGAACATTCTGCTCATAATAAGCAACCACTCCCCATTGTTTAGCCTCATTCTATGTCCTGGTAGCTTGTATTTCATGTATATGAGTTTACATATTATAATTAGTTCATATCAGTGAGAGCCTACAATATTTGTCCTTATGTGTCTGTCTTATTTCACTCAATATAATGCCCTCAAGGTTTCTTCATCAACTCCTTTCTTTTAAGATGGTTTTGTTTGCACACCATACATTCTGTCCTAAGTAAACAATTGCTGGTTCCCTGTATAGTCACATACTTATGTATTCAGCACCATCGCTGCTATCTGTATAAGGACATCTCCATTTCTTCCATAAAAAAAGGAGGAAGAGTCAAAGAAGACAGAGAGACAAAAGAAAAAGAAAAGAGAGAGAGAGAGAGAAAAAAAACAAAAATAAACCAAAACTTGACCACTAGAAAGCAACAAAAGGAAAGACAGCATTAACCTAAAGAAGAATAAAGAGTCAGACAACATCACCAATGCCAAGAGTCCCATCCCCTTCCCTTATTCCCCCCCACCACCATATGCATTTAGCTGTGTTATGTTAAAGGACGTGTAATACAATGTTTCTGTATATTATAGTCTCTAGTTTGCATTGATTGTATTTCCCCCCCAATCTCACCCTATTTTTAACACCTTACAGTGCTGACATTCATTTGTTCTACCTCATGTAAAAACATAATGGTACGTTTTATTACAATCATTGAGCACCCTAGGTTTCCCTGAGTTATACAGTCCCAGTCTTTATCCTTCGTCTTTTGTTCTGGTGTCCCACATGGTCCCAACCTTCCTCTTTCAACCATACTCACAGTCATCTTTGTTCAGTGTACTTACATTGCTGTGCTACTATCTCCCAAAATTGTGTTCCAAATCTCTCACTCCTGTCTTTTCCTTTCTGTCTGCAGTGCTTCCTTTAGTGTTTCCTGTAGAGCAGGTATCTTGTTCATAAACTTGGTCATTGTCTGTTTGTCAGAGAATATTTTAAGCTCTCCCCCATATTGGAAGGATAGTTTTGCCAGATATAGGATTCTTGGTTGGTATTTTCTTGGTCAGTATCTTAAATATATCACCCCACTTCCTTCTTGCCTCCATGATTTTTATTGAGAAATCCACACATAGTCTTATCAAGCTTCCTTTGTATGTGATGGATCGCTTTTCTCTTGCTGCTTTCAGGATTCTTTTTATCTTTGACATTTGATAATCTGATTATTAAGTGTCTTGGCATAGGCCTATTCAGATCTATTCTGTTTGGAGTATGCTGCACTTCTTGAATCTGCAATTTTATATCTTTCATAAGAGATGGGAAATTTTCATTGATTATTTCCTCTATTATTGCTTCTGCCCCATTCTAGTTTGCTAATGCTGCCAGAATGCAAAACACCAGAGATGGATTGGCTTTTATAAAAGGGGGGTTATTTGGTTACACAGTTACAGTCTTAAGGCCTTGAAGTGTCCAAGGTAACACATCAACAATCGGTTACCTTCACTGGAGGATGGCCAATGGCATCTGGAAAGCCTGTTAGCTGGAAAGGCACGTGGCCGGCGTCTGCTCCAAGTTCTGGTTTCAAATGACTTTCTCCCAGGACATTCCTCTGTAGGCTTCAGCTCCTCAAAAATGTCACTCTTAGTTGCACTTTGGGTATTTGTCCTCTCTTAGCTTCTCCAGAGCAAGAGTCTGCTGTCAACAGCCGTCTTCAAACTGTCTCTCATCTGTAGCTCCTGTGCTTTCTTCAAAGTGCCCCTACTTTCCGTAGCTCCTCTTCAAAATGAAAAGATTTTGGTACCAGGAGTGGGATGCTGGTGCTGCTGTGTTTGCAAATACCAAACATGTTAGAATGGCTTTTTAAATGGATAAGGGGAAGATTCTGGAAGAACTGTGAAGAGCTTGATAGAAAAGGCCTAAACTGCTTTGAAGAGACTGTTTGTGGAAATGTGTACTCTAAAGATACTTCTGATGAGGCCTTGAGCAGAAATGATGAATGTGTTGTGTACTGGAAGAAAGGCAATCCTTCTTTTAAAGTGGCAGAGAATTTGGCAAAATTGAGCCCTGGTGTCAGATGGAGGGAAGAATTTGAAAGTGACAACCTGGAATACTTAGCTGAGGAGATATCCAGACTACATGTGGAGGATGTACCCTGGCTTTTTGCAGCTTATAGTAAAATGCAGGTGGAAAGAGATAAACTTAGAACTGAACTCTTGGGTTCAAAGAAACCAGAAGCTGATGGCTTGGAAAATTATGGGCTTCCAGGGGGTGGAATCCCAGAAGCTACAGCTCAATGTGAGGATGTAACCAAACATGGAACCCAGCCGCCATTTCAGTACAAGCCAAGGTTGGAAAAGGAGTTAAGCAGAAAGGATTTATGGAAAGTCCTATTGTCTGATGGCTTTGACCCCTGCATGCTTCATACAAAGCCAACAGAATTTTTGTGAGATCTTTATAGACAGAGCTGTTGGCCGGTCTGGACTGGAGGAGACAGACAAGGAACAAATTGAAGGAAAAATTTTTTCACAGACAGAGCCATGGAGGTTGAGGTCTGGAGTCAAGAGGCCTTGGGCTGGGAGAGCGGAGTGGCCCACACACATGGAAAGGGTGAGTTTGCCCTGGAGGTTGAGGGTGGGCATTCTGCCTCGATGCTCTGGAAGAGTTTTGCCACCCTAGGACCCAAAGAAAATGGAGCACATTCCCATGGGAATGGGGAGAGCCTGGCCACCACCCCACTGTTCTGAAGGGGTTGAGTGTGTGCCCGGAGATGGAAGAGAATCCAGGTGTTGCCCAGATGTTTGAGGAGGGTAGGGTCAAAAAGCTGGTCTCCCCAATGTGTAGATATGCTGGAGAACTCACCCCAGCATTTGGAGAGGAAAGGGCTGCCGAAAAGGCCCTTAGGAAGGGTTAGACTCCCACCCTCTCAAGCCCCAAGGATGCAACGTCATTCTGTAAATGACTCTCAGACTTTGAAATATAATGGAGTTTGTCCTGTGGTTTTAGGAACTGTTTGGTCCTGTTAACCCTGTCTTCCTTACTGTTTCTCCTTATGGCAATGGGAATGTTTATCCTATGACTGTCCCTCCTTTCTATATTGGAAGCACATAACTTGTTCTAAGTTCACAGATCCACAGCTAAAGGAGAATTATGACTTAGGACTGACCATGCCTATAATTGATTTTGATGGGATCTTGTACTTAACTATTGTTACTGAAATGATTTAAGTTTTTGTGATATTGTGATGGGATGAATGTATTTCGTATTTGGAAAGAATATGTTTTTCTGGGGTCCAGGAGGTGGAATGTGCTGGCTTGAATGTATTATGTCCCCCAGAAGAAGCCATATTCTTTGATGCAATCTTGTGGGGCAGACCTATTAGTGGGGATTAAGTTGAAATGTTTGGATTAGGTTGTTTGCATGGAAATGTGCCCCACCCAACTGTAGGTGATAACTCTGATGAGATAATTTCCATGGAGGCATCCCCACCCATTCAGGGTGGGCCTTGATCAGTGGAGCCATATAAATGAGCTGACAAACAGAAGGAACTCAGTGCAGCTGAGAGTGACATTTTGAAGAGGAGCTACAGCCAGAAGGGGCACTTTGAAGAAAGCACAGGAGCTACAGATGAGAGACAGTTTGAAGACGGCTGTTGACAGCAGACTCTTGCTCTGGAGAAGCTAAGAGAGGACAGTTACCCCAAGTGCAACTAAGAATGACATTTTTGAGGAGCTGAGGCCTGCAGAGGAATGTCCTGGGAGAAAGTCATTTGAAACCAGAACTTGGAGCAGATGCCGGCCACGTGCCTTCCCAGCTAACAGAGGCTTTCCAGACACCATTGGCCATCCTCCAGCGAAGGTACCTGATAGCTGATGTGTTACCTTGGACACTTTATGGGCTTAAGACTGTATCTGTGTAACCAAATAACCCCCCTTTTATAAAAGCCAATCCATCTCTGGTGTTTTGCATTCCGGCAGCATTAGCAAACTAGAACAGCCCCTTTTCCCTTCTCTTCTCCTTCTGTGATACCAGTGACATGTGCATTCTTGTTTTTCATTCTGTCCTTAAGTTCCTGGACATGTTGATCATATTTTTCCATTCTTTTCTCTATCTGTTCTTTTATGTGTAGGCTTTCAGGTGCCTTGTTCTCCAGTTCCTGAGTGTTTTCTTCTGCCTCTTGATGTCTGTTGTTGTATGTTTCCATTGTATCTTTCAACTCTTGTGTTGTGCCTTTCATTTCCATAGATTCTGCCAGTTGGTTTTTTGAACTTTCAATTTCTACCTTATGTACGCCCAGTGTTTCCATTATATGGTTCATCTCTTTCACCATATTTTCCCTAAACTTTTTTAATTGACTTATTATTAGTTGTTTCAATTCCTGTATCTCAGTTGAAGTGTAAATTTGTTACTTTGACTGGGCCATAACTTCATTTTTCTTAGTGTAGGTTGTAGTTTTCTGTTGTCTAGGCATGTAAAAACATATTTGTATCTTTTATTACAATTGTTGAGCACCCTAGATTTCCCTGAGTTACACAGTCCCAGTCTTTATCCTTCATCTTTTGTTCTGGTGTCCCACATGTTCCCAACCTTCCTCTTTCAACCATACTCACAATCATCTTTGTTCAGCGTACCTACATTGCTGTGCTACTGTATCCCAAAATTGGTTACCACAGTCAGGTTTTCCCAGACCAGAAAGGGCTCAGGTCCCAGAAGGAAGAAATATTCAGTATCCAGTTTCCCTGAGGGTGTGTCTTAGAAAATTGGTACACCCTGTGATGCTTTTCTGCCCAGCAGGTTGTGCCTGTCAGCCTGTAACTCCAGCCTGGTGTAAGGAGGTGTGGCCTGTGGCTGTTTTCCCCCAGGCTCTGGGGTCTGGTTCTAAATGGAAGGCCGGTAGTAGAGCGGAGTCCCACCTTTTTTCCTCTTAGGGAAGATAACCCCCATAGGGAGAGGTCATTAGCATTTGAATAGTTTCTCTGCCTGTGCAGTCTCCACACTTGTCTGGGTCAGAGTGCTGGGAACTGAAAATGGCTGAAGCTTTCTCCACTGAGCCAAAACAGGGATGGAAAGCCCCCTTCAGTCCACAGCCACCCTCCACCTCTCCAAGGTCAGTCATCACCAAAAGCCTCTGTCTGCTTGTTGGTGATTCGTCGCTTGTATTGAGCACTCCACGCTTGTTAATTAAAACCCCAGTTGGAGCTCAGCTGAGGTATATTTGCTTGCTGGAAGAGAGCTTCTCTCTAGCACCATGAGGCTTTGCAGCTCGGGCTGTTGGGGGAGGGGACTCCTGGCTTGGATCCACAGTTTTTACTTACAGATTTTATGCTGCAATCTCAGGCATTCCTCCCAATTCAGGTTGGTGTATGATGAGTGGACAGTCACATTTGTCCCCCTGAAGTTTTTCTGGATTATTTACTAGTCGTTCCTGGTTGTTTATTAGTTGTTCCAGGGGGACTAACTAGCTTCCTCTTCTCTTTATGCCGCCATCTTAGATCCTCCAGTCCATCCTTTGGCTTTTATGTATGATATCTTATTTTTGTCTCTCTTTTTATCCTTTTAGTTACCCTTACTGATAATCTTCATTTCTACCCTCTCCTCCAAGCCTCTCTCTCCTGTCTTTTCCTTTCAGTCTGCAGAACTCCCTTTAGTATTTCTTCTAAGGAAGATCTCTTGTTAACATACTTGCTCAGTTTCTGTTTATCTGTGAATATTTTAAACCCTCCCTCATTCTTGAAGGACAGTCTTGCCAGATAAAGAATTCTTGACTGGCAGTTTTTCTCTTTCATTACCTTAAATATATCATACTGCTGGCTTCTATCCTCCATGATTTCTGATAAGAAATTGGCACTTAATCTTATTGCAATTCCCTTATATGTAACGAATCACTTTTCTCTTGCTGCTTTCAGGATTCTCTTTATCTTTGGCATTTGACATTCTGATTAGTATGTGTTTTGGAGTTGGTCTATTAGGATTTATTCTGTTTAGAGTACGCTGCACTGCTTGGACATGTGTATTTATGTTTTTCATAAGAGTTTCGTAAGAGAATGTTCTACCATTATTTCCTCATATATTCTTTCTGCCATCTTTTCCCTTCTCTTCTCCTTCTGAGACACCCATGACACATATGTTTGCGTGCTTTGTGCTTACACAAATTCCCTGAGACCCTACTCATGTTTTCCATTCTTTTCTCTATCTGCTCTTCTGTCTGAAGATTTTGATTGTCCTATCTTCTAGCTCACTGATTCTATCTTCTGCCTGTTCAAATCTGCTGCTGTATGCCTGTAGTATATTTTTAAAGTTTTCTATTGTGCCTTTCATTCTCATAAGTTCTGTTATGTTTCTTTTCATAATTTCAAATTCTTCTTTATGCTCACCCAGTATCTTCTCAATATCCTTGATCTTTTTAGCCATACTTTCCTTCATATCCTTGAATTAAATTAGATCTTTTGAACATCTTTGAGTTGTTCCAAATTCTCTGTCTCCTCTGATTTTTTAATTTGTTCCTTGGTCTGAGTCATGTTTCTTAGTATGGCTTGTAATTTTTTGCTGATGTCTAAGCATCTGATTATCTTGATGAGTTTACTCTGAAGGTCAGTTTCTCTCTCTTGCCTAGGGCTTTACTCTTGATTGGCTTTGTATTAAGGCTCTTATTTGATACGTAGTTCAATTTATTCTGGTCCTTTAGAATTGCCTGTGTTTAACTGATCAGATTTTTTTCAGCTCTTCTTCATCTGATTCTTGTCCTGGGTATATGGTACAATTTTTAAGATAGCACTGTTTGTGCAATTGTTTCACCCCCAGGAGAAAGCTTCCTTTCCTCTGTTCCTTCTCTGGGAGTCTTGATCTGTTCTGTTTGTTTTTGTTTTGCCTCTTTTTTTTTTTTTTTAAACTCTCCCTTCATTGTCTGTAGCTGCTTTTTGCCTAGAGGGCAAGTTCTGGGTGGAGGGTCACCCCAGAGAGAACTTTCCAAAGCCAGTATTTCCCAGCCAAAGCAGCACCAGGGGTCCCACGAAGGTGACACAGACCAGTTCAAAAGAGCCCTGGACAGCTCCCCAAAGCTGCACTTTCCTGGCCTGCCCAGTGGATGGCACTCCTCAGCAACTTTTTCCAGCAGCCCTAGGGGTGCTCTGCATCTTTAAATCTCCTCTGCCTTTGCCCTTTGGGGGACGAGGTTGAAACAGTGGCTGCAGAGGTCCCTGTCTGTGGCAGGCTAAAACAGCCGTTCAGAGCCAGGACCCAGTGATCTAAGTTCACCGATCAAAAGCTATGATCAGTACTCGGCTAGGCTTCCACGTCTCTCTCCTTCCACAGCAGCCAGCCAGGGACTGGACCCGAGGCGGCTCACCTCGAGAATGGGGGATAGCCACTGGTGGCTGCTGCAGGGCAGGTTACCATTTTTTATGGCAGTGTGTCAGTCTCTTTGTCCTGCTCTTCCCCAGATGCTGTACAGTGCTCCCCTGGCCTCCAGAGCCCCAGAAAGGTTGTTTCAGATAGTTCCTGCCTGTCCATTAGCTGTTTTTGTAGGAAGAGTGAATCCTATAGCTCTCTACTCTGCTGTCTTCTCCCACAGCCTCATTTTTAATAGCAGAAAATTGGGTACAATCTAAGTATCCAAAATAGGGAATTGCCAAACAGTCATGCAAACGCCTATTATACAACCAATAAAAATCATGCTTTAGAAGAATACTTAATGACATAGAAAATACTTAATGGCAATGAAAAATAGGCTCCTAAGTAGCATATATTTTGTGTGTTTTACATGTTGTGAATATATGTATATGTATACTGAGAGATAGAAAAATAACTAAAAATAAACGTGTCAAAATGTTAAAAATAATTTGGGGATGAAAGTTGAGATTACAAGTGATTTTAATTTTTCTTTCCAGGCTTTCTTGCATTTTCAAGAGTTTCTTAAATGGACATATATACTTTTATAGTTTAAAAAATGAGTTTAAAGGTTATTCATAATCCCAGTATTGTGATGTAGTTTCTTCTAGCCTTTTCCAGCTTTACATACTTAAGTATTTATTATATATATATGTCATTGGAATGACACTGCATTACTGCATTACATTTGTGTATTTCCACATATCCTCATCAACCACCACCACCCCCAAAAATTCTTGGCAGTACTCTACTCCAGCCTAGAAATAACTTGCATAGTTACAATAAATAGTGATTAATCAGCTGGTGATTGTGCATGCTTTGAAAATATAATGATTAGCTATAACAATTGTTAGTTTCTTTAGCTGTTTAATAAAGAATTCTAGTTTTGCTTTTGTTTTGCATTTAAGTGTAATTGAACATCAGATGGTGGTTAAATAGATAACCTTTAAGATCCTTTGCAATCCTGAGGTTCTGAGTCTAATGGAACAGTATGTTCAACTCCTTCTCTCCATTAATTATGCCTTTGGGAAACCTGGCTATTCAGACCACAAGACCACAACCACATCGTGCTCTAATTTCAGGCAAAGTTTTTAGGAGGAAATAAATGTCCCTCAACAGCTAACCTTACAAACCTAAACCATCAAGTGATACAGATCTCTACAGATATTAAAATTCCTAGATTAACTAAAACATGACAAATATCATAATCAGTAGAAAATATGTAAAAGGATCAGGTCAAAAGATATTTTATGATGGAGAGAGGCCTCTTTATTAAGTTTGGGAGCTTTTATTTAGAATTTGTCACCTTGTCTTCTCTATTAATTATGACTTTTAACTGAAAGAAAATGCCTAAGTATGTCCTAGAACCTTACAAGTTAAGATATATTTTTCAGTTTTTGGAAAAGGAAATTATGGAAGACTCTTACTAGTTGATCATCACCAGCTATTTTAAACATATTCTTTTTTTGTATATATAAAAAGAAAAATAATACCTTTTCAAAAGCTAAAGGGAATCAAGCTGAGCCACATTATGACCAGGTAGATCAACAACAACAAAGGGAGTTTCTTCTTTCATATTTATTGCCTTTGACTTATAATTACTTGATTTCATGTGAAATTTATTTTTAACTTTCTGTGGGTTTCAGCTAAATTATGGAATTATATGCAACAGTAGCTTCAAGGAACTTAAGACAAAAAGAAAACACCGTCTTCCTCCTACAGAAACATGATGTTACCAGGAAACTCTTCATTGCTTTAATAGTGATATGACTTTATCAAGTCACTTTTTCTTAGTTGCTATTTGGAACCTATGAAAAATTTATTCTCATAGGGATAGGTTCCTCTTTAGCATAGAAAATAAATAATCATTGTTTATGCAAATCTTAGATTTCTATGGTTGACTCTGAGAAATGAATACGCAGTTCTAGCCCTACTTTCCATCAGGGACTTTGTGAAAAAGTGTTTGTAATGAAACTTCTAGACATGTACTAACAAAAGGGCTCGGACATAGACTTAATACAACTCTTTAGTAAACTCAAAGAGTGAATCGATTTTCAGTTTCCATTCTTCTCATTTATTTGGCTTTTAAAATTTTCATTAGAGCTTAGTAGTTATTTTCCCATTAATGTCACATGGACAATCTGGCTTTTCTTATCCCCTCCCTTCATTGTTTTCACGTTTTCCATCTACTAGTAATTATAACTTCAGCACCATCTTTTCAACAGTGGGGCTGGAAAATGAGCATCTTGCTGCAAAGATAAAATGCATCCGGTCACACAGCAGATCTTTAGCTGATTTAAGCAAATTTAAAGTCCAGCATAGCTTGAGCAGTGGGCAGTTGCTCAGTTAATGTCACGTCATGTCCCCCCACACCTTGCACAACAGTTTTCATTATTCGAGCACAATTGGCGTTTTGCTACTCTACCATGTTAACTTAAGATATTTATAATTGTATCTCAAATATGTGTTTTATTTGTTTTTTTTTTTTTTTCTTTTTCAGCCTCATTGACTGTTATTTCAGTAAAGGCAGTCTCAGGCATGATCACTTTTTCTATGACGGATAAAATGCAACTAACTTATCCCATCTTCTATATCATGTTTATCGTCATGATAGCATCTTGTGTTTTCCAAGTCAAGTAAGTTAGCTTCCACATATTCACTAATCTTTCAACATTCCTTTGCTTCTCTGAGCATTAATCTTTATTGGCTGCAGATGATAATTAAAATTAGACACAACTGATTTCTAGGGGTGAGGGGTCTGCAGCTGATCCTCGGCCAACATGCCTTGCTTCATCCTTCCCATCCAACAATGAGATTTTACTAAACGTTGCCTTCATGTCTTGTGAGTTCTGAAGTGCAGCCATAATCCAGCTAAGTGCACTTTGATACTTTCCTGATGCTCTTCTGCTTGTAATTAATATCCATCATACACAGGTTGTCATTAGCAATAAATCAAAGGGGCAGGTCCACATCCAGGATTTCATTCTAAATATAGGAAATACATGAACCCTTCACCTTCATTTTTTAGCTCATGCTCATTAATTGCCCAGAGAGGGACAAAACCAGACATTTGGCTGGGAGGGAAATCCTTTCCCCAGAACTTTGCATCTTTGGCCAGAAGTTTCTTTGTACCCTTGGGATTGCAGAGTGATTGTTTTATGTTTCTCTTGGGGCCTAATAGTGGTGATATAGAACATTTTTAATTTCTATTCTCTTCTCCCCCTCTTCCATCTACTCTGATCATTTCCCTTCCATTTCACGTTGTGATTATGTCTTTGCTTGCTATACTTTCTTGAATCACCTGAAAGTTTTATGTTCACCCTAAAATGCTATGCAAAAGCACCATCCTAGTGCCGGCTAGGAAATCAAAGCCCAAACTCAGAAAGAGAGGAGTTTCTTCGAAAGATGCTAGAAATAAAGTCTAATTATTATGGGCTGCACATGGGCTCACTTACAAGCTCCATGGAGAGTTAATGGAGAAACCAATGCTTTTCACTGTTATTTGTTAATCCCTTAAAGAATTTAGTGTTTCTAATACTTGAATCTTGCTACTTTGTTTCTTGTCTCTTTATTCTTCTGAATTAATCAGTACTGCTGATTTAGTGATTAGCATCATTATCATTATATTATGCTCTGTGAATTGAAAAGACAGGTACAATTGAAGGAAAACGAGATTCCCACCACCTTTCATCCTTCACACAATAGAGCTGTGGTTCTCAACCCATTAAAATCTCCGGAGTGGGTTGGTTGGTTTGTACATATATATGTGCAAACATGTATTTACACACTTGTATGCATATGTATGTGTAGACCTGTGTGTTTGTGTACATATATATGCACACATATATACATACACATACACATGCCTGAGCTCTACCCACAAAGATTATTTTCAATTGCTCTAGGACCAGAACTAAGCATTACTGATTTTTTAAAGCACCCAGGTGATGTCAGCACAATCCACTGCTTTAGAAAAAGTTCCGGTTCCCCACAGGGCAGCACAGCACAGCTGCGGGAACCTAAATTCATCTTGGTGGTGAAGTAAGTGAGAAGCTGAGCTCCTCACATGTGCTCTGCAGCTGGAGCACCCAGCATTGTTTTTTGAAACATTAAACATTCCTTTACTTCTCCATCTTCTTTCTTGGCACGTGGCATGTCAATGGATAGCTATACTATTCCCCAGATATATTTAACAGACTCTAGGGTCTATCCTAATGAATCAGCCCCAGTGTGGTACTGGTCTAGCAGCTTGAACCGCTTCCAACTCAAACTTCTGTGGCCTCAGAATATGATTAATTGCTTTTCATTGTTACTGTTGTTGGTTTAAACAGACCATAAAACCTGACATCTGATCTCATACATCAGATGCATATAAGCTATGACTGCTGATTGGAAATGCCCTTTTACTGCACTTCCTTTCTCTTTGTAGTTATAGCTAAAGAACATGCATTTCTTGAGGTTATTGCTAACTTATAGCTGGGCTTAAAAGCCAGAGATTCAGTCAGTGC
This sequence comes from Choloepus didactylus, assembly GCF_015220235.1. Lineage (NCBI taxonomy): Eukaryota > Metazoa > Chordata > Mammalia > Pilosa > Megalonychidae > Choloepus > Choloepus didactylus. The sequence continues at coordinate 53,707,727 of NC_051320.1, read as the reverse complement.
CTTCTACTGTAGGTTCCTGAATCAAGCCACGAAGCTCTACAATACGACGACGGTGGTGCCAGTTAACCATATTTTCTTTACAACCAGTGCCATTATTGCAGGTATGTTGTGGCTTCCTATACATAGGTGATTCCACTCCCACAACAAACACAAATAAAGTTTCTCTCACTGTAAATGAGAGAATCAAGGAATCTGGGTTGTAAGAACTGTGTAGTCCTTATCACCCTAGCCTCCATTTAGTGGCTGAATTTCCTCCATAACATCTCTGGGAGAGGATATTCTACTTTGTGTGATGCTCCCCAGTATTCACTACCGCCTGAGACAACTCACTCCCCTTTTGGATCACTCTAATTATTTGGAGAGCTGTAATTATTAGACAGCGTTTCCTTATATTAGAGGTGAAATTAGCTTCCCCGTGAGTTCAAGACGCTTATCTTAGTTCTGCTTTCTGGACTCTTTCCAATGCCAGCCCTTCTAATAATCAAAGCAGCTGCCACTGTCCTCTTAGGTCTTGATTCTGGGCCAAAAATTCCCAATTCCATTAGCTCCCTCGCCCTGCATGCCTCTCACCTGCCTGATCAGAGTGGGGCCCAAAACAAGATTCAGTGTTCCAGAAACAGCCAGACACATGAGAATAGAAACCGTTACCTCCCCTATTCTGGCCTCTCTTTTTCTACTATTGCAGATCTTTTATTTTTATGGGCAGTGTTTTTTTTTAATGACAGACACAATAGTATTAAACAAAAAATATAAATTTGAACTTGGTCCAAATAAAAATACAGTAGATTCAGGTATATCACTTCTAAATTTGGTACTTATGTGCCCTATTTTTTGCTTCATCTTGGGAGTTCATTTCCCAATGCAAGGTTAATACATTTTGGGAGCAATCAGGGAACAGAAATTCCACTTCTGGAAATTCATTCTAACAATATCCAAAAAATCCTAAAACATTGAGAAAAAATTTATACAAAGAAGCTTATTGCTGCTTGCTATAGCACAAAAAAGCAAAACACACACACACACTTAAAATACCTTGTAGAGAGATAAATATTATGATGCATCAGTTTAGTAGAAGAACATGAAAACCTTAAGATAATGATTATAGGAAGTATGTAATAACATGGAAAATGCTTCAAAATGTTCATTCATTTGGCAGATGTTCATTAGAATTGGGTTTGGCTTCTTCCTATAAGAAATATGTTCTCTAGATGAGGAGATAATCATCATATTAAGAAAGCTCTTGGAAACAGAACTATCTTGCTCACCATGGTATCCAGCACCTAGAACAGTGGCTGGCACATAGGAGACTCAATAAATAGGCTGATGCCTCACACACGAAATATGAATTCCAGGTAGTATATAATCTAAAGCTATATTTAATAAAAACTCTATGAAGGCTTAGGAGCTTTGGAGCAAGGAGGAATCTTTGAAACCAAGAGGGAGAAGACAAAAGCCCATCAGAGCAGATGACACAGCACATTTTCCTTCACCCAGAAGGAAAACCAGAAGGAGATGGGGGCAGGGTCAGCAGTAGGAAATGGAGCTATGGTAGCTTCAGTTGCTAGAGCATCTTCCGGGCCCCTATTATTCAAGAAGGCAGATGGTCAGACCAACAGGCTATAGAGAGGCAGCCTGGGGGGTAGCAGCTGGCCAGAGGTGGACGGGCCATGACAGAGGACCCAGAGTCCCCCAGGCTCTCGGCTCAGGTATGCTTACCTCTGTCTAAAAATGTAGGTTGGAAGTGGCCACTGGGGTTTTGTTTTCTTTTGTGTTTCATTGGGGCAAATCCTGGACCAGATAAGAAATTCCATTTTCAGGAGCTATGATAATTATGTTGATTTCATGATAGCAGTGATACTTACATTATATAAGCTCTGTAAATTTGTGTTTGTTTTTGAATAATTGAAAGTGCAAGTATGGCATTTACATTTTTTACAGCTAAACTATTAGTCATGCATTTGAAGGGTAATTATATTTAGAAAAAATAATGTATTAACATAATTTTTAATGGGTATTCTTACTCTAAAATTAATTGTGTCTTCTATTCCTGTTATAGGTATCATATTTTATCAGGAATTCCTTGGTGCAGCTTTTCTCACTATATTCATATATCTTTTTGGGTGAGTAAATGTCTAAGAGGTATGGTATGTGAAATTCTGTTACTTCTATAAGGGATTTTTGGCATTGTATCTGAGCTATAGAAAATTGGAATATAAGAAACATCAATTTCCTTAGCTCCTAAAAGAAACATATTTTTCAACTTCACACCCCACGCAGGGCTTGGTGCCTTTGATGTAGGTGTCTCTCTGAGGGTTCTGAAACACTGGGGGCTTTCATTTCCAGCCAAAGTCAAAATGTACCAATGGCCCTTGTAGTTTTACCATGATTTTTTCATACTCTATCAGGCCTTCCCCACCCTTGAGAAGCCGTAGGTCATATTTCAAGTCAATCAGAGGACCACAGATGCTTCTAGGATCATGCAAAATAAAAGGTCAAGACTGGAGCAGCTCCCAGCTTTGGACCTAATAAAACCGGGTTGGTAGCAACCCTTTCTTGTGTCACAGTGCCCAGCTTGAAGCATCTTAGAGATTTGGTGGGCAGCATCACTGGCATTGCTTGCAAACAGAGAGCAGAACTTTTATAGAGTATCACCAATGTATAGGAGTTTCAGTTGGCTCAAAATGGCATTCCATTAATGCTTAGCTGCTTCTTGATCCGGTTTCCAGCATGACAATTGTTATGCAAACTTGAGCCTAGATCATCTATCTGAAAACTCAATTTCATAAAATATTTGGGTGAGGCCGAACTTCTGGAGTCTGGAAACTATGACTCCTCTTATGGCCAAGGATAACTAAATTTCTTAGAAAATTAAAGAATAAATTATTTTTTCACTTGTGTTGCATGCCAGTAATGGGTCTGGGCATGCCTGGATAGAAAATGAGACCTCGTGTCTGCCCAAAGGGCTTAGAGCCTGGATTAGTCTCCAGATGGTAAAAACCTGGAGCAGAGATTTATTGGAAACCATCCAAATCTTGGTTTTGGGTGCAAGTATTATTGGCTGCAACAATTAAGACAAATTCTAGGCAGCGTACCATGAGAAACAGGATGAACAAAACCAGTGGAATTTATGTCATCACGTAGAACATGGAGCTGTTATTTTATAGCGTGAGCTGATTCGGTGTTCTCATGTTCATTATTAGTACTATTCTTTCAGGTGTTTTCTGTCATTTCTTGGAGTGCTTTTGGTCACAAGAAATCGAGAAAAAGAACATCTGCAACAGTCTTACATTGATTTTGGAAATATTCCTGGTAAAATAATATATTCTTTCATTTATAATAGAAAATTTTGTCCGTATAAATTAATAATTACTGGTATTATTTTGGGTGTTAATTTGAAATTTAATCCTTACCTTCAAAAACCTTAATGATGAAACCAAAGGTGGTGTTTTAACTGTAAAAGTTAAAAATCATTTATTCAATGTCAGTTTTTCACAGGACACTGCCCATGTTTTGTTGATTTGGGTGATTTGGGGATTTTCATTTTGGGTTTCCTTAGTTTGGAAAAGGCTAAGGAATAGAGTGGGGAATGGCCACCAGCAGCAGATCCCCGCAATGACGGAGGCCTGTGAAGGAACATCTGAGGGTAGAAGGATCGGCTGCTGAAGTCCATCGTTCCCAGGGTAGACGGGGCTTATGCGCTGCATTGCCAAGAATGACGTTCGTCACAGTCGCCAGCACCTGAGTATCTGCTTCCTCTCCTCCTCACTACATGCACCCAGGTTCAGCACCCAGCGTCCTCCCACTTCTCCCTTTCACTGAAAAATAACTCACTTTAAGCACGTAGACAACAGAAACAAAGTCCAGGACAAAGGAAACAGTCTGTTATGTCCTTACTTTCTCCCTGCTCACCCACACCCAACCGTCTCCAGCTTTGGTGGAGGTGACCTACAGACTTCCAAACAAGAGTGAAGATATTCTCGCAGCTTCCTGCACCATTCCGCTAGGACCAAGGCCTTGAAGCAACACCTATTAACCCTTGTCCCTGACTTGAGAAAATACAGTCCTATGAAATGAATTCTGTGTTATCTTTCCCATCAAGTCATCTTTTCAGCCAAGAGCATTCTGGCAAGGATTTGCAGTACAGATGACTTGTTTTGTCAGAGATTCTTTGGTAGGAAATGAAGTTTACTTATTTTTAACCCTATATTTCATTTCACAAAGCCCCCTACCCAAGATCAATAGCAGCTTTAGAAACCATTAATAAAGCCTATTTTTCTGTTTGTTATATACGTTAGACTAAATATGGAAAGGAAGATGGGACAGTGGGGAGAAAGTTTTGGAGATGGGTGGATGCTCATGCTAATCTCCTGACTGACCCAATGTGTTTTCCATGCCTGTGGGGTAGGGGACAGCCCTTTCTCCTATGGACAGTATAAGAGACATGAAGGTCAGCAAGCCTTTTCTTCCTCGACATCTCTTCTGTTTAAAGGGTTACCACATAGTATAACAGAAAGGGAAAAAAATGTGGCCTAGATTGAGGGGAAATTATTAGGAGTTATTCTTCTGTAAGAGCTCATAAGATTTTTTTATGATTATTATCTCCACAGGGAAACAAATGTTGGACAAAATACAGCCAAATTCAAATGGCTTATCCTGTGGAACTTTGCCTGATGGAAGTGACTCAACAAGCAGCCAAAGTGGGGAAAAGAAAGAGGTCTAAAATGCCGAGAGGGACGGCTGTTGGCCTGTTATCCGATACCACCTTTTTAAAAAATTGCACATGTTCAATTTGTGTCAGCAGCTATTTTATGCTGACATGTGCTAGCTTTAGTTTCAGTCCTGTACCCCACCTCAAGTCTATGGACAATCAGGGCCTTGCTAAGCTTTGACAGTCTAATGTTTTCATGGAATGCAATTTGAAGTGCTCCCCACACCCTGAACCTCTCCCTAGTGATCATCTTCCCAGCTAGATCTTAATTAGAGCCTGGCTGCCTGCGCAAGAATGTCACACAAATATGTGCATTTGCAAGCTGGCCTGGCATGCATGGGTGGCTTTTCCCTACCTGTGGTTTGTAGTGTCATTTTGCTTTTCTTTGAAGAAACTCTTAGCCCCACAATCCCACTCTTGTAAGAAAGGCTTGAGAACATTCATTTTTCTTAGAACACCTTTAGGAGTCTCCCATAAAGATCACACCTTTCTATTCCTAAATTAGAATGGTGAATCATCTTTTGTGGAAACTAACCCTGTTATAATCATCCCTTGAAAATTCACGTCTCTTTAAAATGAGCATTTACAAGTGGCATTCTATAGATGGTGCATGCCAAAACTAAGAGACCTTGACTGGCAGACTTTTTAGGCTTAAGAAAGGAAAAAGATTAAAAATTAGGACCAGTTTTCTTTTAATAAAAACATAGAATGGTGGTATTTTCTCCAGTTGTAGGATCTTTTTATGCTTGGATTGAAACTGAAGAAAAACTCCATATTCTATGCCTTTATTTGTTACGGATCCTAAAATTTATCAAGGGAGTTTGTTTATATGTTTTAACTGTCAACACAAGTCTCAAAAATCACATTCAAATCCTTAGTGATATTCTTACTAAGAATATCTTCTACACACCAAGTCATTATCTCCAGCTTTATAAGTTCTTCAAGGTAAAAAGACAATTGTGATTAGAGAGCTGGATTGCAGCTGTTTAAATCTATGGGCATAAAACAGAGCCAGGTGGGCAGACCTGAGCCCAAGTACCCCATGCCCTGAACAGCTTCTTTGCTACAATCGAATGAATCATATGGATTCTAAGATACATTTGCAGGTAGAATCCATAATCCTATCTGTTATTTATGCTGTATCTAATATTTAACTGAGGAGAAAAGAGTTGTCTCCATTGTAACCAACATCAAATAATAAGCCCTATCCTTAAGGATATTTCAAGGCTTCCAATCACTTCTGAAATGTCAGTCTAATGTTACTCCAGCCAATTGTCTTGCATCTGTATGGACTGTTTAACTTGGAGCTACTGAGACTGTATTCAGCTTTGTTCTTTGTCTTGATCAAACCAGCCATCCCTGGCCACAAAAGAGATGTTTGAATCTCTCACCAGCATGTGAAAAATAACCCAGAGCCCACGTCTGGCTCTTGAACTCCTAGTAACAATCCCTACCATTGTGGAGGGTGTCCCATTAATTCAGATAAAACAGTCATATAATTTTGTGGCATGTTTTACTGAATTGGTACAGCATGTTGGCGCTGGGAAGGCTCAGCTAAGAAATGGTGCCTTAAACTACAGATTGCTGGTGACACTTAAAACTGGTTTCTAAGGTTGGGAAAATAATTAAACTGAAGAGTTTTACTTGAAGTAGGACTACATTTATAGCTATAGCACATGGTTTTGAGCATCATAGAATTTTGCACAGACACAAGCATAATGCCAATACTTTAGCCACCACAAATATTTGCACCTGTTAAAAGTTTCAAGAAATGACATTGACTTATGCATATTTAAGCAATCGAGCAATGCTTTCGAAGTCCAAGTAACACATGAAATATATTCAGACCTAATTTTACTTTCCATGTAGCTGCACAAAACTAAGGTGAACAGGAGTTTTAGTTGCACTGCTCATAAGATGTTAAAAAATTGCACAATACATGGAAACAACCAAACCCAACCTAGTGCTTCTCTTGACATTGTGAGTTGGAGACCTTTAGCCAACACTTGGCTCATCAATTTATCTAGACCAGGGGTGGGCAAATTTTTCTGTAGACTCAGAGAGCCACATGGTGTATGTCACAGCTACTCAATTCAGCCATTGTGGGTCGAAAGAGGCCCTAGACAAAATGTAAATGAATGAGCATGGCTGTTTCCCAGTAAAACTTTATTTACAAAAACAGGTGGCCAGCCCATGTGCTGTAATTTGCCAGTCCCTGGTCTAGACTTTTCTGCCCCTGCTGTGCAGCTTTTTCCTTGTTCCTTGGGCACTCAAGAGTTTAAAAAGTATTAATCATGGTTTATTAAAAAAAAAACAAACATACTATGGGGGTATGGAACCTATCTTGATATTTATATTAGGGTATTTTTATTTATATAAAATATAAACAGAAGTGATGAGTTCATTATCAGTGCCTAAGTTTCTCTCTTTTGAAGGCAGTGGTCCTTTTTTGAATATCACTAACTACACTGGAAGAGCCTCTCTGATACCACACTCAAAGTGGATAATAGCTTTGGAAATGAGTAATAGTTACCTCTCATGTAGTAGATTAAAGTGAAGGTCTTTACCATCTGATTGTTTTCAGTTTAAATGTCTGTTTGCCCTATAACATCATACTTTTGTTACCAGAATCACTTGGGGAAAAAAATACAATAAAAAATTTCTTAAGCAGTGACTCAGAATGTGTTCTTCAACTCATTCACCACCCCACCCCACAGGCTCCAGAAGATTCTATCCTGTGGCAGACAAAGGAAAGGGAAATATCATAGATTAGGGAAATATCATAGATTAGTGAGATTTCAGTGCTATTAAAGAGTAATGTTGATAATGTGAAAGTTTGGCTCCAAAAGAAGCAGATGCAATGGTGGATGTGACTCAAATGGACATAAATGTTGAGCCAAGTACCTGAAGCCAAGAGCCCTCTTTGTTGTCCATGTCTTCAAGTACACATCTCATCCAGGACAGTGATTGTGCACAGTTGGGTCACGCTGAAGTCTTCCTTGTACTTGCCAGTTTAATGGTGATATTATGGATATAAATATAGCACTTACTAAAATGAACCTTCCCAACACTCTTCCAGCCTGCTTTACTCAAAGTCCATGACTGTCTATAGAGGCAGTCCTTGAACTGGGCAACTGCAGACCAAATGCACATGTCTGGCACTAGCAAATATGAGCACTTTAGTAAGGATGTTAGATAAACACTGCACATTTTGAACTTTTAGAACAAGATCTCAGGACTGAACCCAACATGATTATGTGGGGAATTTATAGGCTGCCCTAATCGTAGATTCATCAGCAGTCTGGCTCTTATTAGGGCCATCTTGAAGTAAAAAAATAAAATTCCACACGTACACAGTTTCCATGCAAATATAGACCAGTCTTGGGCTATTAAACATAGTGTTTTAGCAATTGTGGTAAATGCAGGGTTGAGCCTTCCCACCCAGGAATTCTTGAGTCTGCCCCCTTTCTCACCAGCCTCGGGGTACCACACAGCATGCTGTCCTGTGCCAGGAGAACAAATCAGTTACAGGAGTCATGGCCTACCCGAGGAAACTTTTTTTTTTTTTTTTGCTAAAGAGAGAGGAAACCCTTCCTCCAAGGTTGGTCCTTATTGAGAGTTAATGATTCCCAACCACAATGTAAAAGAGGAATATCAATCCCAATATCAAATGAATGTGGTGTTTCGGGGTGCATCCAGCTGGGCCAAGCGCTGCCAAAAGTTTCACAGCATTCCAGGCAAGATGCAAGATGGTCTCCATGTTCCAGGAAAGAATCTCCTTCCCAGGGAGCTGGCAAGTGCATGACCGAAAACGAGCCTCTCCCGTCCCCAACAGGGCCGGCACAAATGGATGCTAGCCACTTTACACATTTGCTCTGCGCATCTCCAGACACGAGCTAATCCTTTTGGTGTGCGTGCATCCCAATCTCTGAGTCTTTCCTTCATGGTTCTAATTTGAAAACCAACCTCAGCAATTTTCTGAGGCTTGGGCTCTGCTCACTCTGTCCAAAGCACCTCACCTAAGCCTTCCAAACACTAAGCATGAGCAAGGAGATGAATCAGCTCAAGAACTCTTGATCCAGGGACATGAAACTTGAGTCATCTGCCTGATTATAAACTAACTATATTAGTCAAATATAAATAGCCATTTATCACATGCGTCTCACTTAGCAAATATTCATTAATTCACTCAAATATAATTGATCACCTACTATTTTTGATGAAATGTGTTTCAAGGTTTAGGAAAACAAAAAAACTAGACTTGACAACCAGCTCTTCAGAAGCTTACTGCTTGGTCAGAGAAATAACATCTATTACTTATCAAGCTCTTTCTCGATAGTGCCAGGCACCATTGTGTACCTTTTACTTGTATTGCTCATTTAATCCTTACAATTTCTCTATCAGGGAAGACTTTGTCCTTACATTACAGGTTAAAAAACAGATCAAGAAGCTAGGCCACTCTCTCTAGCTAAGCCACCTCAGCAACTGATCTCACTGCCCTACCCCCTACGTGGGACCTGACTCCCAGGGATGTAAATCTCCCTGGCAATGCAGGATATGACTCCCAGGGATGAGTCTGAACCCGTCATCGTGGGATTGCAAACATCTTCTTGACCAAAAGGGGGAGGAGAAATGAAACAAAGTGAAGCGTCAGTGGCTGAGAAATTTCAAATGAAGTCGAGGTCACTCTGGTGGACATTCTTATGCACTATATAGATAACTCTTTTTAGGCTTTAATGTATTGGAATAGCTAGAAGTAAATACCTGAAACTATCAAACTCCAACCCAGTAGCCTTGACTCTTGAAGATGATTGTATAGCAATGTAGCTTTCAAGGGGTGACAGTGTGATTGTGAAAACCTTGTGGATCACAGTCCTTTTATCCAGTGTATGGATGGATGAGTAGAAAATGGGGACAAAAGCTAAATGAAAAATAAGGTGGGATGGGGGGATGATTTGGGTGTTCTTTTTTACTTTTATTTTTTATTCTGATTCTGATTCTGGTGTAAGGAAAATGTTCAAAAATAGATTGGAGTGATGAATGCATAACTATATGATGGTACTGTGAACAGTTGATTGTACACAGTGGATGACTATATGGTATGTGAATATGTCTCAATGAAACTAAATTTAATTTAAAAAAAGAAAGAAAAAGAAGCAGCTAGGCCGACACTAGGATAAGGCAAGAGAGCTGCCTTCACATGCAAGTTTAAGGAAGCCCCCACTCCTAGGTTATATGAATACTGAGCCTACAATTGCCCTAAGTGCCTCATGGTGTCCTGGTCCCAGCATGAGGAGTTAAGTGATTTGACCTGTGTCACTCAGTAAGTGGCAGAGCTGGGATTCATTCCCCTGCTATCAAACTCTGTAACCCACAGTCTTACATGTGTGCAAAAATATCTATACCGCATGATAGAATGGCAACAGTGCCTTAAGAAAATAAAACGAAGGACTTGGGGGCACAGAGGAAAGAGGTCGCTTTTGGGTGGGTGACAGTCTTCAAAGGAATTTGGGAATGAGCTGGTCTTTGAAACACATGTAGAAGCTGAATAGCCCACTGTAAGCTTGGGAAACATTACGTGAAAAAAAGGACCATTTGATAAGACTAGAAAGGCAGGTTTGAAGGCCTTGAATGGCAGGCTATCACTGAGGGTTAAGAGTTTGGGCTTGATTTGGTAGATAGATAATGGCATTAACTTCATTTCTGGGTGTGCAAGGTGGACTTAAAGACATAATTGGTGTCTTCAAAAACTCGCCTACCAGAATTTAATGGCATTTCCCTTGTATCCTCCTTAGTCGATCACGATCTATATTAGGTTGCTCGCTTTCAGTCATGCACTTGCCAGCTCCCTGGGAAGGAGATTCTTTCCTGGAACATGGAGACCATCTTGCATCTTGCCTGGAATGCCGTGAAACTTTTGGCAGCGCTTGGCCCAGCTGGATGCACCCCAAAACACCACATTCATTTGATATTGGGATTGATATTCCTCTTTTACATTGTGATTGGGACTCATTAACTCTCAATAAGGACCGAACTTGGAGGAAGGGTTTCCT